>NC_053397.1:134759150-135076323 GCF_905171765.1 Bufo bufo
TCAGAGTCCTGTCTACAAATGCTCGCAGTTTAGGTAAAAAAATCAATGAACTTGGGTCAATAATGGCATCTGAGAATGTAGATTTAGTGGCTGTTACGGAGACATGGTTTAATGAAAGAAATGACTGGGACATAACCATACCAGGGTACTCCTTATACAGAAGAGACAGAGAAGGCAAGAAAGGAGGAGGAGTGGCCCTGTATGTGAAAGATAGCATTAAATCTAACCTAATACAAGTTGGTGAGGCCAACATAGAGTCAGTTTGGGTTACGTTGCAGTTTGCTAACCATGCAGTAACTCGTGTTGGTGTGATATATAGACCACTTGGTCAAGTTAAAGAACTAGATGATCTACTAGTTGAAGAAATAGCTAAAATGACAATGAAAGGAGAAGTTATCATTATGGGAGATTTCAATCTTCCAGATATAAACTGGAAAACCAAAATAGCAAGTTCTACCAGGAGTACAGATATTCTAAATTCCCTACTGGGGTTATCTCTACAACAAGTGGTTGAGGAGCCAACCCGGAGGGAGGCCATTTTGGATTTGGTATTCACAAACGGGGATTCGGTATATGATGTCATTGTAGGCGAAACCTTGGGATCTAGTGATCACCAGTCAGTGTGGTTTAATATAAGAACTGTGAAAGAGTCCCACCACACAAAAACAAAAGTTTTAGATTTTAGAAAAACAGACTTTTCAAAAATGAAATTAGTCATAAATGAGTCCTTATCAGACTGGAACGGATTACATGGAGTCCAGGAGAAATGGGACTACTTAAAAGGTGCATTATTGAAGGCAACAGAAAATTGCATTAGACTTGTCAGTAAAAGCAAAAAAAGGAGGAGACCAATGTGGTACTCAGCAGAAGTGGCCCAAATCATTAAAAATAAAAAGCTAGCATTTTGTAATTATAAAAAAACCCAGAGCAATGAAGATAAGGAAATATACAAGATTAGGCAGAGAGAGGCCAAGCAAGTTATAAGAACTTCTAAAGCGCAGGCAGAAGAAAAACTAGCTCAGTCTATGAAAAAAGGGGATAAGACATTCTTCAGATATATAAATGAAAAAAGGAAATTAAAACAAAGAATAACTAAATTAAAAACAAAGGACGGAAGGTATGTAGAAGAGAATAAAGGGCTAGCCGACTGCCTTAATGAATACTTCTGTTCAGTTTTTACAAAAGAAAAAGGAGAAGGACCTCCACTAGAAAGAATGACTATTAAATCGTTTGATGCATGTATCTTTACAGAGGAAGATGTTCTAAGTTTGCTGTCTAAGGTGAAGACGGATAAGTCACAGGGGCCTGATGAGATACACCCAAAATTATTAAAAGAGCTTAGTGGTGAGCTGGCAAAACCGTTAACAGATTTATTTAACCAATCATTAGTAACAGGAGTCGTCCCGGAAGATTGGAAATTGGCAAATGTCGTGCCCATTCACAAGAAAGGTAGTAGGGAGGAATCGACCAACTATAGACCAGTGAGTCTGACATCAATAGTAGGCAAATTAATGGAAACCCTATTAAAGGATAGAATTGTGGAACATCTAAAATCCCATGGATTGCAAGATGAAAAACAACATGGGTTTACTTCAGGGAGATCATGTCAAACAAATCTTATAGATTTTTTTGACTGGGTGAATAAAATAATAGACGGTGGAGGTGCAGTAGGCATCGCATATCTAGATTTTAGTAAGGCTTTTGACACTGTCCCACATAGAAGACTTATCAATAAACTGCAGTCATTGAGCATGGACTCCCATATTGTTGAGTGGATTAGGCAGTGGCTGAGTGACAGACAACAGAGGGTTGTAGTCAATGGAGAACATTCAAAACAAGGTAATGTTACCAGTGGGGTTCCACAGGGATCTGTACTGGGACCGATTTTGTTTAATATCTTCATAAGTGATATTGCAAAAGGCCTCGCTGGTAAGGTTTGTCTTTTTGCTGATGACACAAAGATATGTAACAGGGTTGATGTTCCTGGAGGGAAACGCCAAATGGAAAAGGATTTAGGAAAACTAGAAGAATGGTCAGAACTCTGGAAACTGAAATTTAATGTGGATAAGTGCAAGATAATGCACCTGGGGCGTAAAAACCCAAGGGCAGAATATAGAATATTTGACACAGTCCTGACCTCAGTATCTGAGGAAAGGGATTTAGGAGTAATTATTTCAGAAGACTTAAAAGGTGGGAAGACAATGTAATAGAGCAGCACGAAATGCCAGCAGAATGCTTGGATGTATAGGGAGAGGTATAAGCAGTAGAAAGAGTGAAGTGCTTATGCCGCTGTACAGAACACTGGTGAGACCTCACTTGGAGTATTGTGCGCAGTACTGGAGGCCATATCTCCAGAAGGATATAGATACTCTAGAGAGAGTTCAGAGAAGAGCTACTAAACTAGTACATGGATTGCGGGATAAAACTTACCAGGAAAGGTTAAAGGACCTTAATATGTATAGCTTGGAAGAAAGAAGAGACAGAGGGGATATGATAGAAACTTTTAAATACATAAAGGGAATCAACTCGGTAAAGGAAGAGAGCATATTTAAAAGAAGAAAAACTACCACAAGAGGACACAGTTTTAAATTAGAGGGGCAAAGGTTTAAAAGTAATATAAGGAAGTATTACTTTACTGAGAGAGTAGTGGATGCATGGAATAGCCTTCCTGCAGAAGTGGTAGCTGCAAATACAGTGAAGGGGTTTAAGCATGCATGGGATAGGCATAAGGCCATCCTTCATATAAGATAGGGCCGGGGGCTATCCATAGTATTCAGTATATTGGGCAGACTAGATGGGCCAAATGGTTCTTATCTGCCGACACATTCTATTTTCTATGTTTCTATGTTTTTAAGTCCAATATAAAAAGCTAAATAATTGAGTTCTCTGGAAACCAAAAACAAAAATCTAACACACCTAGATAGAAATGTTGATTTGCTGCAAAACTCGGCATGCAGTTATGTCTACAGCAGGTATGTCAATGATTACAAGGGTGGTCTGATTAGACACTATGTTTTGCCACAAGAGGGCTTAAAAGTGCTTTCCCTGCTGCCCTATTAACCCCTTCAAGACCAAGCTAGTTTTTACATTCAGGACTAGGCCGTTTTTAGCAAATCTGACATGTGTTACTTTATGTGGTAATAACTTTAAAACACTTTTACTTATCTAGGCCATTCTGAGATTGTTTTCTCGTCCCATATTATACTTCATGACAGTGGTAAAATTGAGTGAAAAAATGTAAATTTTTATTTATAAAAAAATATAAAATTATCCCAAAAATTTGGAACAATTAGCATTTTTCCAAATTTCTATTTCTCTACTTTTATAATAGACAGTAATACCTCCAAAAACAGTTATTACTTTACATTTCCCATATGTCTACTTCATGTTTGGATCATTTTGTGAATGGCATTTTATTTTTGGGGGACGTTAGAAGGCTTAGAAGTTTAGAAGGAAATCTTGAAATTTTTCAGAAAATTTCCAAAACCCACTTTTTAAGAACAAGTTCAGGTTTGAAGTCACGTTGTGAGGCTTACATAATAGAAACTACAACCCTCAAGGTATTCAAAACTGATTTTACAAACTTGTTAACCCTTTAGGTGTTCCACAAGAATTAAAAGAAAATGGAGTTGAAATTCAGAATTTCGCTTTTTTGGCAGATTTTCCATTTTAATCCATTTCTTTCAGTAAAAAAGCAAGGGTTAAAAGCCAAACAAAACTCAATATTTATTACCCCGATTCTGTAGATTACAGAAACACCCCATTTGTGATCGTAAACTGCTGTACGGGCACACGGCAGGGCGCAGAAGGAAAGGAATGCCATATGGTTTTTGGAGGGCCATGTCCCATTTGAAGACCCCTAGAGTAGAAACTCCAAAAAATGACCCCATTTTGGAAACTACGGGATAAGGTGGCAGTTTTGTTGGTACCATTTTAAAGGGACACTGACAGGCCCAATAAGCATAATTATCTATATACACTCACCTAAAGAATTATTAGGAACACCTGTTCTATTTCTCATTAATGCAATTATCTAGTCAACCAATCACATGGCAGTTGCTTCAATGCATTTAGGGGTGTGGTCCTGGTCAAGACAATCTCCTGAACTCCAAACTGAATGTCAGAATGGGAAAGAAAGGTGATTTAAGCATTTTTGAGTGTGGCATGGTTGTTGGTGCCAGACGGGCCGGTCTGAGTATTTCACAATCTGCTCAGTTACTGGGATTTTCACGCACAACCATTTCTAGGGTTTACAAAGAATGGTGGGAAAAGGGAAAAACATCCAGTATGTGGTAGTCCTGTGGGCGAAAATGCCTTGTGGATGCTAGAGGTCAGAGGAGAATGGGCCGACTGATTCAAGCTGATAGAAGAGCAACGTTGACTGAAATAACCACTCGTTACAACCGAGGTATGCAGCAAAGCATTTGTGAAGTCACAACACGCACAACCTTGAGGCGGATGGGCTACAACAGCAGAAGCCCCCACCGGGTACCACTCATCTCCACTACAAATGGGAAAAAGAGGCTACAATTTGCACGAGCTCACCAAAATTGGACTGTTGAAGAAAAAAATGTTGTCTGGTCTGATGAGTCTCAATTTCTGTTGAGACATTCAAATGGTAGAGTCTGAATTTGGCGTAAACTGAATGAGAACATGTATCTATCATGCCTTGTTACCACTGTGCAGGCTGCTGGTGGTGGTGTAATGGTTTAGGGGATGTTTTCTGGGCACATTTTAGGCCCTTTAGTGCCAATTGGGCATCGTTTAAATGCCACGGGCTACCTGAGCATTGTTTCTGACCATGTCCATCCCTTCATGACCACCATGTACCCATCCTCTGATGGCTACTTCCAGCAGGATAATGCACCATGTCACAAAGCTCGAATCATTTCAAATTGGTTTCTTGAACATGGCAATGAGTTCACTGTACTAAAATGGCCCCCACCGTCACCAGATCTCAACCCAATAGAGCATCTTTGGGATGTGGTGGAACGGGAGCTTCGTGCCCTGGATGTGCATCCCTCAAATCTCCATCAACTGCAAGATGCTATCCTATCAATATGGGTCAACATTTCTAAAGAATGCTATCAGCACCTTGTTGAATCAATGCCACGTAGAATTAAGGCAGTTCTGAGGGCAAAAGGGGGTCCAACACCGTATTAGTATGGTGTTCCTAATAATTCTTTAGGTGAGTGTATATGCATGCACAGGTCTTCTAATGTGTATTAAAAACATATAAGTCTAACCCCTGTCCACCTTATAAATACTGCAAACTGATGTTTTATAACCTGATGTAATCGCTCTTCTTTCTGCCCAAGGGGCGGCGTTTCAGCTTCACTTCTGACCAGCCAGCCCCAACCGCCGTTTTGAAGCGCTGCCCAGCTCATCAATATTCAATTCGCTGGGCGGCTTCTGCTGTCCCCGATGTCTTTGAGAGCAGCGCTCGCCCAATAGAAAGCTATGGGCATCGGACTCACTTTCAGCTTCTGCGCATGCGCCCGGCGAGTGAGGGATCACATCGCCGGGATCACATCGCACCTGCGTCCCCTCTGCTTCTTTGAGGCCGCTTCAGCCTCTCCATTCTGCGCCTGCGCCGGGCACTCTTCTGAGCAGCGCTTCAGAGCACTGCTCTCAAAGACATCGGGGGCAGCAGAAGCCGCCCAGCGAAGTGAATATTGATGAGCTGGGCGGCGCTTCAAAACGGCGGTTGAGGCTGGCTGGGCAGAAGTGAAGCTGAAACGCCGCCCCTTGGGCAGAAAGAAGAGCGATTACATCAGGTTATAAAACATCAGTTTGCAGGGTGGACAGGGGTTAGACTTATATGTTTTTAATACACATTAGAAGACCTGTGCATGCATATATATAGATAATTATGCTTATTGGGCCTATCAGTGTCCCTTTAAGGTACATGTGATTTTTTGTTGCTCTATATTACACTTTTTGTGAGGCAAGGTAACAAAAAATAGCTGTTTTGGCACCATTTTTATTTTTCATAATAATGTATTTTTGAAAAAAAAGATTTTTTAGTGTCTCCATATTCTGAAATTAATAGTTTTTTTTTGTTGTTTTTTTGGGCGACTGTCTTATGTAGGGTCTCATTTTTTGCGGCATTGGATGACTGTTTTATTGGTACAATTTTGGAGTGTGTATGACTTTTTGATCGCTTGGCATTACTCTTTTTGTGATGTAAGGTGACAAAAAAATGGCTTTTTTTACACCGTTTTTATTTTTATTTTTTTATGGTGTTCAACTGAGTGGCTAAGTTATGTGATATTTTTATACAGTAGGTTATTACAGATGTGGCGATAACTAATATGTATACTTTTTTTATTTATTGAAGTTTTACACAATAACAGCATTTTTTAAACAAAAAAAATAAAAAATCATGTTTTAGTGTCTCCATATTCTGAAAGCCATAGTTTATTTATATTTTTGGGCGACTGTCTCATGTAGGGTCTCATTTTTTGCGGGATGAAATTACGGTTTGATTGGTATGATTTTGGGGTGCGTATGACTTTTTGATCGCTTGGTATTACACTTTTTGTGATGTAAGGTGACAAAAAATACCTTTTTTTTAACTTTTTTTTTATTTTTATGGTGTTCACCTGAGGGGTTAAGTCATGTGATATTTTTATAGAGCAGGTCGTTACGGACGTGGCAATACCTAATATGTTTACTTTTTTTTATTTCTTAAAGTTTTATACTTTAATATTTTTGAAACAAAAATAAAATAAAAATATCATCTTTTAGTGTCTCCATAGTCTGAGAGCCATGTTTTTTTTTATTTTTTGGGCGATTGTTTTAGGTAGGGGCTCATTTTTTGTGGAATGAGGTGACAGTTAGATTGGTACTTTTGGGGGGGGGGGGCATACGCCTTTTTGATCGCTTGGTTGTTGCACTTTTAGTGATGTAAGGTGACAAAAAATGTTTGTTTGTTTTTGCAGTTTTTATTTAACTTTTTTTGACAGTGTTCACCTAAGGGGTTAGGTCATGTGATATTTTTATAGAGCCAGTCTATTCGCACGCGGCGATACATTATATGTCTAAATTTTCTTTTTTTTCCCTATTTTTTACTTTATTTTTGAAAAAGGACTCTTTTTTTTTTTTTTACTTAAAAAAAAACAAAAACAAAAAAACTTTTTTTCACTTTATTTTACTTTTTATATTTGTCCTACTGTGGGACTACATCTTTTCAGGATTTGATCCCTGTTTCAATTCAGTACAATACATTCTGTATTATACTGAATTGAACTGTTAGCGTCTCCTGGGCTTCCGTAGGCTGGCAGCTCCGATGCCTGTGTAAGGCATCGGGACTGCCATGGCAACCATCGACCCCCTGCCAGCACGGGGGGTCGATGGAGTCAGAGGGAGCCCCTCCCTCTGTATACACCACACGTATTGCGGTCAGCTCTGACCGCCGCACGTGAAAGGGTTAATCCGCCGGCATCAGTGCACACACCGATGCCGGCGGATGCAGCAAGGGCCTGGCTATCAGTAACAGCTGGGCCTGTGCTGCGGATCGGGCAGGTGCAGCTCCTTGCCGCATCCTCATGTGCATGTACGTGATGGGATCGGGCGGGTGCAGGAGCTGCATTCGCTCCGGTACATGTACGTGATAATGCGGGAAGGAGTTAAAAGAATCTCAGATGCTACTTTGGGTAATGTACCTCTTAAAGAGATCGTTTACCTAAAAGATTTCAGTTTGTTTTTCAATTGAGTTGTACAGTTTATAGGTCACATTAAAAGGTGGAAAAAGTTCTGAAATGATTTATCTTTGTCTCATTTTTTTACATCACAGAAACCTGACATTTTAACGGGTGTGTAGACTTTTTATATCCGTTTTATGTGTGTGTATATAATATATATATATATATATATATATATATATATATATATATATATATATATTGTGACAGGGTGTCACAATGTTTTGCAGAGAAAGTGCTGGATGGTGTGTACATTGCACCAAGTTTCGGGCACTTCATGTGTTAAAAGGCTCCAGGAAGGTTTGGTTTTCTTTGTATCCAGAAGCTTTCTGGGAAAAAAGAAAGCCAGTTTAGGGTCCTGGAGCCGGTCAGGGAAGAGTTGGGTGGGTTCCCTGACCACCCGGAGCCAGTCCGGGTTTTACCTGCCTGGAGGACTGCTCACACAGATGTACTAATTAGGTCAGCAGCCCTGACCCAAGAGCTCTCTCTCTGGCAGTCTGTTTGAGAAGCTGCAAGACTAGGAGCTCTGAGAGTGGTTGGCTTCTCCACCTAACTACTGAACTGTAAGTTCCTCTGTTTTCCCCTTGAAAATGCTCTTTGTCTTTTGTGTTATGAGTTTAGCTAGGGCTGCCGAATGAGATAGGCAGGAGCCAGACGGCTATGGTTGTTTTGGGTTTTGTTTGTTATTTTGAGCAACTTGCAAAATAAATTAGCAACAGTGTGACACACAAGCTACAAAGGTGTCGATTGTTCCTGTTTCTGCCCAAAACAACCCCGCAGGAAGGTGTAACAGTTCACAAATTGGTGTCGGATGCGGGCAAACGGATCCCTGCCAGATACCATCCATCTAGCAACTTGAATTGTATTTCATCTTATCACCCAATACGATGGAAGACCTGGTGTTGAGGTTGGCACAAGCCTGTGCAACCCAACAAGAAGCAAATGCAGTCCAGCGAGAGACTAATGCCAGATATGAAAACGCTTTGGCGGCACAAGCTGAAGCTGCTAGGAAAGACAGAGAAACTCTTACAGAGGTTCTGCAGCAGCTGGCGAATATGCGTCAGGACCGACCTAGCAATAGTGGGTTGATCAAAGCAAGCCACTTTCTTCAGAAAATGACCCCACACGATGACGTGGAAGCGTTTCTGAATACGTTTGAAAGTACCGCAGATCGGGAGGCGTGGCCTAAGACTCAGTGGGCGGGGTTGGTTGCTCCGTTTCTGACGGGTGACTCTCAGAAAGCATATTTTGATTTGTCTACTGAGGATGCCCAGGACTACGAGAAGTTAAAGCTAGAAATTCTCCGCCGTTTGGGTGTCACTCCTGCTGTGCGGGCCCAACGAGTGCACCGCTGGAATTACCAATCGAATAAGTCTCCCAGGTCACAGATGCATGACCTAATTTATCTGGTACGAAAGTGGTTGCAACCTGAGATACTCACGGCACCCCAGATTGTCGAAAGGGTCACAATGGATCGCTTCCTGACAGCGCTGCCGTATGAATTAAGAAAATGGGTCAGTCACGCGGATCCAAAGTCTGCCAATGAGTTAGTTGAGATGGTTGAACGCTACCTCGCAGCAGAGGGTTTTTTGGCAGGGGGGTCTGACCCTGAGAACTTGCCCGTAAAGCGGCGTCTGCCCGCAGTGGAGGGGAGAGGCGCCTCAACCTTAAATGCTGATCCTGGTTTGAAAACGTGGGTGAAGACCAACATGGATACTAGGCTGCTGAAAGAGACCCTACCAGGCTCCGGTGTCCAGTGCTGGAGGTGCAAAGCCCGGGGGCATGTGGCTGCTAAATGTCCTGATGTCCCAGTACCTATGGAGTGTGGAGCCGCTCGGCGCCTTTCCTTCTTTGCTCATCCAGCGTGTCTGACATCTGCACTGGCTCATATGGCACAGGTCAAAGTGGATGGAAGGAGTGTCCAGGCCTTGCTGGATTCTGGGAGCCTCGTTACGCTTGTACACTCAGACCTGGTAGCTCCAGACCAGCTGAAAAACCAGTGCATGGGTGTTGTGTGCATACATGGTGATGCAAAAAGTTAAGGTACAGCGGTGGTCCCCATTGAGACTCAGTTTGGTGTGACATCCCATGAGGTTGGAGTGTCTAAGTCCCTGATGCATAGTGTCATACTAGGGCGGGACTTTCCTTTGTTCTGGGACCTGTGGGCGGTCGAGTTTCCACCTCAAGTTTCCCTAAGTGTGAGGGATGAAACTCTGGCTAGCCTGCCTAACTTTGGGGATTCCGGTTCTGAAGTACCAGCCGGTGGACTGGCCCCAGTTGAGCCTGACCAGTTCCCCTTCTCTGTGCTAGTGGGGGAATCCGAGAGAGCTCAAGAGTCTGTGGAAGAGTTACCTATGCCAGAAATAAACTGCTCTCAAGATAACTTTGGCACATCCCAACTGAGGGACCCAACGTTAGCTCATGCTTGGGAAAATGTGGCTGTGGTTAATGAGGTTGCCCTAAGTACGGGCTTGGAGAAGGTGTACCCTCACTTTGCTGTCAACCATGATCTTCTCTATCGTGTTGATAATATAAGGGGTGAAGTCGTAGAGCAACTAGTTGTTCCCAAATAGCATAGGAAAGTGGTACTTGACCTGGCTCATAAAAACCCCATGGGAGGACACCTGGCAGCTGAGAAAACGCAGCAACGGGTACTCCAGAGGTTTTTTTGGCCTGGCATATTTGCAGAAATCAAACGATTCTGTTCGTCTTGCCCAGAATGTCAGTTGACGTCCCCTGCGCCTCATTACCGGGGACCCTTGGTACTGTTACCCATCATTGAGGTACCTTTTCACCGGATTGCAATGGATTTGGTGGGGCCCCTGGTGAAGTCTGCAAAGGGACATCAATACATTCTTGTGGTTTTAGACTATGCCACTAGGTATCCCGAGGCGGTTCCTCTGCGGAACACGTCAGCTAAAACAATTGCCCGGGAGCTGTTTCATATGTTTGCTAGAACAGGCATTCCAAAAGAGATCCTAACGGATCAAGGAACACCTTTTATGTCAAACTTAATGAAAGGTTTGTGTAAGCTGCTGGGTATAAAACCGTTAAGGACATCTGTCTATCACCCTCAAACTGATGGGTTGGTTGAGCGCTTCAACAAAACCCTCAAGAGAATGTTAAAAAGGGTCGTTGAGGCAGACGGGAGAGATTGGGATTGCCTGCTCCCCTACTTGATGTTTGCTGTTCGTGAGGTGCCTCAGTCGTCTACTGGGTTTTCCCCGTTTGAGCTTTTGTATGGGCGACAACCCCGGGGGCTTTTGGATATTGCAAAGGAGTCGTGGGAAGAGGAGCCCTCTCCCCACCGCTGCGTGGTGGAACATGTTCTACAGATGCAGGATCGCATCACAGCTTTAATGCCCATAGTAAAAGAACATATGAGACAGGCTCAAGAGGCCCAAAGTCGCATATACAATCGGGGAGCTAGACTCAGGGTTTTTCAGCCGGGTGACCGGGTCCTGGTTCTGGTTCCCACCGCGGAAAGTAAATTCCTAGCGAAAAGGTAAGGGCCCTATGAGGTTGTAGAGAAAATAGGTGATGTGAATTATAAAGTCCACCAACCTGACAAACGGAAAAAAATGCAAATCTATCATGTCAATTTAATAAAGGCCTGGGAGGAACCGTTAGTTTCTATGGCGGCTGAGCCTCTCAGCCCTACACTTCAGGGGGGAGTTACTGAGGTGAAGGTCTCGGAGACTTTGTCAAGGGCACAAGCCCAAGAGGTAAAGGAATTCCTCCTTAGGAATGCTGATGTGTTTTCAGAGTGGCCAGGTTGCACTCATGTAATTAAGCATGATATTGTTACAGATCCACAAGCTCGGGTTCGCTTGAAGCCATATCGCATTCCTGAAGCTCGCAGACAGACAGTAGCCGGTGAGATCCAGAGAATGTTGGAGCTAGGTGTTATTGAGCCGTCCCATAGTGATTGGAGTAGCCCTGTGGTGTTGGTACCAAAACCGGATGGGTCCTGGCGGTTTTGCAACGACTTTCGCAAATTAAACGAGATCTCAAAGTTTGACGCTTATCCCATGCCACGGGTGGATGAGTTGATAGAAAGGTTAGGTCCAGCCAGGCACATTACCACCCTGGATCTAACCAGAGGTTATTGGCAGATTCCACTTACTTCAACGGCTAGGGAAAAGACAGCATTTTCTACTCCACAGGGCCTATTCCAGTATGTGAGAATGCCATTTGGGCTTCATGGGGCCCCTGCCACCTTTCAGAGGTTGATGGATGAAGTCCTCAGGCCACACCGGCACTTCGCGTCGGCCTACCTTGACGACGTGGTGATATTCAGCTCGGATTGGGAAAGTCATCTTCCCAAGGTCCAAGCGGTGGTAAACTCAATTCGGCAGGCTGGTCTGACGGCCAATCCCAAGAAATGTGCTCTAGGCCTTGAAGAGGAACGATACCTAGGGTACATTATTGGTAAAGGCCTCATCAAGCCTCAGGCTCAAAAGGTACAGGCAATTAAGGAGTGGCCTCAACCTTGCACAAAAAAACAGGTGAGGACGTTTCTGGGCATGGTAGGGTATTACGTATCTACTGATCCCGTAGGACAGAGGGATAAAACTTAGCATTTAATAACGATACAATCTAAAATGAATAGACACTAGAGGATGAGCCTCTACAACAAACATAATGAAAGACAGCCCAGCGGGCATAAACTTGTAAATATATACAGTGTGGCCAAGATGATGTAAATGGTAAATAACAGGAACGTTCTCACCCGATTGTGGACCAGGGTTTCTCACAGAGATGGTTGATGATGGAGACGGCCCTGTAATTCTTGGTAGCCACACTGGAAGAGGATAGGTATATGTGCCCCTTTAACATAAGTGGGTGACAGGGTAGTTAACCGTAGACGGCCCTGAGAAGGGGGCAGGGGCTAGTACGCCCTACCTATCTATAAGGGGGAACTTGCCCCGCAAGGAGCGTCCCCGTCCAGATACCTGGCCCTGTGGGGACATATTCCCTAGTAGTCCCTTAAAAAATTTGCTCCCTACGTGTCACGTTTCAGTTCGTGAAAGAATATCATCAGGGGAGATCAGTGGTGGTCACAGGACTATGAATGGGGCCTGTGCGACCAATGAGAAAGGGGGAGGATGGTACAAAAAAAGGGATGATATAGGTCAAATGTCTAAAATTGTGTGTAGCCAGTCAGGCTGAATCGCACAAGACACGACCGCATCAAAAATCTCTATCAATAGGTATAGATGCACCAGTGGGTGCCAGCTATAGTGGATAGATAGAGCCACAGGATAGTCAATCCGAGGGCAGGCTGTCAGCAGAGTGTACTCACCACTCTGTGTCTTTTAAATGTGCTCCAAGACCGCCGGTTTGCCCTGCGACTTCCTACTTCCGGACATGTGACTCTGTAGACAGGATGTCACATGTCCGGTGGAACGCAGGAAGTGAGCGTGCGTTCCAGCCGGACGCGGCCCGTGGAGAGCGGCGCCAGAGGATGACGCCGCACGGCATGTGACCAGGATCACATGACCAGGGACTGGTCACGGGGCGCGCCGGGCCGGGAAAACCACGCCCATTGCCCAGGCGCCGATGTGGAAGCGAAATAATATTATACAGGGGGCGGATTGGTGTACAGGGCAGTAGAAATTGAACACAATAGTGAAATGCAGTACAATTAATCGCCAGGGGGACCCATGGTTAAAAGGATCCGTGGTAACAATTCAAATAATTGAAATAAATGAACCAAACTATTAGAGGCAGGTTCACATACACACCGGCCGTAGGAGGGGTATAACCGGCCCAGTGAGGGAAGAGAGAAGTACAGAAGATGAGACAGTTAGATGAAACAGCTAAAATTGAGCTGCTCGTTTAGGCCCAGAGGGGTCATTGTTTTCAAATAATAGATCCAGCGCAATTCTCGCTGTAGTATGGCACGATCCCTGTCCCCACGATCGTGCCATACTACAGCGAGAATTGCGCTGGATCTGTTATTTACCATTTACATCATCTTGGCCACACTATACTGTATATATGTACAAGTTTATGCCTGCTGGGCTGTCTTTCATTATGTTTGTTGTAGAGGCTCATCCTCTAGTGTCTATTCATTTTAGATTGTATCGTTATTAAATGCTAAGTTTTATCCCTCTGTCCTACGGGATCAGTATATACGCTATTTAACCTTGGGATTAAGTAGACCTGGTCGTCAAATCCGGCCTTTTCGCTTTTCTATTACATGGTAGGGTATTACCAAAGGTTTATTCCAGATTTTGCCACCATAGCTGCTCCACTTACGGACCTAATCAAGGGCAAAAGCTCAGGGGGAATTTCTTGGAACAAAGATGCTGAGGTTGCGTTCTGTAAACTCAAGGAGGTGTTATGCAGTAGGCCAGTTTTGACCGCTCCGGATTTCAAAAAAAGGTTTGTTGTTCAAACAGATGCTTCCAATGTGGGCCTAGGGGCCGTGTTGTCACAGTTGGTGCATGGAGAAGAACACCCAGTGATGTATTTGAGTAGGAAGCTAACCCCGGCTGAGAAAAACTATAGTATTGTGGAGCGCGAGTGTTTGGCCATCAAGTGGGCTTTAGAGACTCTGCGATACTATCTGCTCGGCCGTCAATTTCAGTTAGTGACAGATCACTCCCCTCTTACCTGGATGTCAAGGGCCAAAGATCATAATGCAAGGGTGACCCGCTGGTTCCTGTCACTACAGGACTATAATTTCTCAGTGGAGCACAGAGCAGGAAAGCTGCAGGCCAATGCTGACGCTCTCTCCCGAACTCATTGTATGTTCTCAGAAAGTGTCCGTACCCACGGGTTCGAACAGAGGGAGGGGGTATGTGACAGGGTGTCACAATGTTTTGAAGAGAAAGTGCTGGATGGTGTGTACATTGCACCAAGTTTCCGGCACTTCATGTGTTAAAAGGCTCCAGGAAGGTTTGGTTTTCTTTGTATCCAGAAGCTTTCTGGGGAAAAAGAAAGCCAGTTTAGGGTCCTGGAGCCGGTCAGGGAAGAGTTGGGTCGGTTCCCTGACCACCCGGAGCCAGTCCGGGTTTTACCTGCCTGGGGGACTGCTCACACAGATGTACTAATTAGGTCAGCAGCCCTGACCCAAAAGCTCTCTCTCTGGCAGTCTGTTTGAGAAGCTGCAAGACTAGGAGCTCTAAGAGTGGTTGGCTTCTCCACCTAACTACTGAACTGTAAGTTCCTCTGTTTTCCCCTTGAAAATGCTCTTTGTCTTTTGTGTTATGAGTTTAGCTAGGGCTGCCGAGTGAGATAGGCAGGAGCCAGACGGCTATGGTTGTTTTGGGTTTTGTTTGTTATTTTGAGCAACTTGCAAAATAAATTAGCAACAGTGTGACACACAAGCTACAAAGGTGTCGATTGTTCCTGTTTCTGCCCAAAACAACCCCGCAGGAAGGTGTAACAGTTCACAATATAAAAAAAATAAATAAACACACCGCAGCACTTCCAATAGTGGGATCCTTTTATTCACCCATGCATGCAACGTTTTGGTCCACTTGCTGGGACCATTTTCAAGGGCTTGAAAATGGTCCCAGCAAGTGGACTGAAACGTGTCACGCATGGGTGAATAAAAGGATCCCACTATTTTCACCTATTGGAAGTGCTGCGGTGTGTTTTATTTTTTTATCGATTTATCACTTTGGTTAAGTGAGATACCGCTGGCACCCCTTTTACTGATTACCCTATTAGGTGTGCTGCCCTGATATTTTGTATCTCTCTCTCTCTCTATATATATATATATATATATATATATATATATATATATATATACAGACCAAAAGTTTGGACACACCTCATTCAAAGAGTTTTCTTTATTTTCATGACTATGAAAATTGTAGATTCACACTGAAAGCATCCGAACTATGAATTAACACATGTGGAATTATATACATAACAAACAAGTGTAAAACAACTGAAAATATGTCATATTCTAGGTTCTTCAAAGTAGCCACCTTTTGCTTTGATTACTGCTTTGCACACTCTTGGCATTCTCTTGATGAGCTTCAAGAGGTAGTCCCCTGAAATGGTTTTCACTTCACAGGTGTGCCCTGTCAGGTTTAATAAGTGGGATTTCTTGCTTTATAAATGGGGTTGGGACCATCAGTGGCGTTGAGGAAAAGTCAGGTGGATACACAGCTGATAGTCCTACTGAATAGACTGTTAGAATTAGTATTATGGCAAGAAAAAAGCAGCTAATTAAAGAAAAACGAGTGGCCATCATTACTTTAAGAAATGAAAGTCAGCCGAAAAATTGGGAAAACTTTGAAAGTAAGGGCTATTTGACCATGAAGGAGAGTGATGGGGTGCTGCGCCAGATGACCTGGCCTCCACAGTCACCGGACCTGAACCCAATCGAGATGGTTTGGGGTGAGCTGGACCGCAGAGTGAAGGCAAAAGGGCTAACAAGTGCTAAGCATCTCTGGGAACTCCTTCAAGACTGTTGGAAGACCATTTCAGGGGACTACCTCTTTAAGCTCATCAAGAGAATGCCAAGAGTGTGCAAAGCATTAATCAAAGCAAAAAGGTGGCTACTTTGAAGAACCTAGAATATGACATATTTTCAGTTGTTTCACACTTGTTTGTTATGTATATAATTCCACGTGTTAATTCATAGTTTTGATGCCTTCATAGTCATGAAAATAAAGAAAACTCTTTGAATAAGAAGGTGTGTCCAAACATTTGGTCTGTACTGTGTGTGTAATATATATATATATATATATATATATATATATATATATATATAATATATATAATTAGATGGCTAACACAAGCTTTATTACTGTGGTCAGTCTGTGATTGTTACACAGTTCTGTGGATCACTGTAATATAGTCCAGGAGGCTAATGGGGAGGTGAAATACACTGCTGTAGAGAGTTTATAATACAGGAAATGCCAATACTAGACCATTAAATACTATACAATATATAGTATATGTACATTAAATACATATACTATATATTACCATTAAGGATGAGCGAATTTCATATTTGGAAGTTCGTGTGTGGGGTTGCTTTGTGGTATTTACTGAATTGCGTTATGGATTCAGTTACCAAGGACAATAATAATAAATAATAATAAAATGTATTAATATTGCGCCACCAAATTTCGCAGCGCTTTACAAATTCATAGAGGTTTATGTGCGAAACAAAACTAACTGGCTAATATGCAACTGAAACACTAGAAGTTAGGGCCCTGCTCGCAAGCGCTTACAATCTATGAGGAATTGGGGGTGACACATAAGGTAGTTAATTGTGATAAGTAGGATTTGAGCCATTATTGAACTGACAGGAGTGGTGCCAGCCGATCTGCTTCGGGTTTGGGACTAATAGAGGATCAAGTTCAGCCCAGAGGAGTTGGTGGGGGAGAGGTTTAGTCGGGGAATAGTCAGTTTAGGTAGCTTGATAAGCCTGCCTGAAAAGATGTGTTTTCAAGGCACGTTTGAAGGTGGAGAAGTTGTGGACTGACCTAGTATTCCGGGGCAGAGTATTCCAGAGAGTAGTTGCAGCTCGAGAAAAGTCTTGAAGATGGGAGTGAGAGGTACGAATTAGGCTACTTTCACACTGGCGTTTCTGGGTCCACTTGTGAGATCCGTTTCAGGGCTCTCACAAGCGGCCCAAAACGGATCAGTTCAGCCCCAATGCATTCTGAATGGATAATGATCCGTTCAGAATGCATCAATTTGGCTGCGTTTAGTGTTAGTTACGTTTTTTTACACATCACTAAAACGCAGCTTGCAGCATTTTGGTGACAGTCTGAATATGCGGAGCCTAACGGATCCGTCTAGACTTACAATGTAAATCAATGGGGACGGATCCATTTTTCACTTACACAATATGGTGCAATTGAAAACTGATCTGTCCCCCATTGACTTTCAATGTAAGTCAAGACAGATCCGTTTTAACTAACTTTTTTTTAATGAATAATGCAAACGGATCCGTTATTAACGGATACAATCGTTTGCATTATTCGTGCGGATCAGTCTGTGCAGATACAAGACTGATCTGCACAAAACGCGAGTGTGAAAGTAGCCTTATGGAGGTTATTAATCTTAGGTCGCTAACAGAACTGAGAGCACGAGTAGGGTGGTAGATGGAGATGAGGGAGGAGATGTATGGAGGTGCAGCACTGTGGAGAGCTTTGTGGGTGAGGGTGAGAAGTTTGAACTGTATTCTGTGGTGGATGGGCAACCAGTGAAGTGACTGGCACAGGCTAGTAGCATCAGTGTAGAGGTTGGATGGATAGATGAACCTGGCTGGAGCATTTAGAACAGATTGAAGGGGGGAGAGTTTAGTGAGAGGGAGACAGATTAGTAATGCGTTGCAGTAGTCAAGACGAGAATGAATCAGGGCAACAACAAGAGTTTTTGCCGTTTCAACCGTAAGAAAAGGGTGGATTCTGGTGATATTCTTGAAGTGCAGACGACAAGAGCGTGTAAGTGATTGAATATGAGGAACAAGGGAAAGATCAGAGTCAAATGTGGCACAGAAGTTATGATAGTGCTGCAGACCGAAATTTAAATATTAAGTTTAGGTGAGTTAGTAGATGGGAGAAAGACAAGAAGTTCAGTTTTTGAGAGGTTCAGTTTTAGATACAGAGAGGACATGATGATAGAGACAGCTATCAGACAATTACTGGTGTTTTGGAGTAGAGCAGGGGTGATGTCAGGGGATGAAGTGTATAGTTGGGTGTCGTCAGCATAAAGATGGTATCGAAAGCCAAATCTACTGAAAGTCTGTCCAATGGGGGCTGTATAGAGGGATTAGAGTAGAGGACCTAGTACTGAGATAACGCAATTCCATGACCGAATGCCTTTAGAGGCATTCCGTTATTCATTCTGTCATAATAGAAGTCTATGGGCTGCAAAACGGATCCGTCCAGTTTACGTTATGCAGGAGAAGACTGAAGAACCAAGCTGAACAAGCCCAATTTTTTAAGCCTCTCATTATACACTGCTCAAAAAAATAAAGGGAACACAAAAATAACACATCCTAGATCTGAATTAATTAAATATTCTTCTGAAATACTTTGTTCTTTACATAGTTGAATGTGCTGACAACAAAATCACACAAAAAAAAAAAAATGGAAATCAAATTTTTCAACCCATGGAGGTCTGGATTTGGAGTCACCCTCAAAATTAAAGTGGAAAAACACACTACAGGCTGATCCAACTTTGATGTAATGTCCTTAAAACAAGTCAAAATGAGGCTCAGTAGTGTGTGTGGCCTCCACGTGCCTGTATGACCTCCCTACAACGCCTGTGCATGCTCCTGATGAGGTGGCGGACGGTCTCCTGAGGGATCTCTTCCCAGACCTGGACTAAAGCATCTGCCAACTCCTGGACAGTCTGTGGTGCAACGTGATGTTGGTGGATAGAGCGAGACATGATGTCCCAGATGTGCTCAATTGGATTCAGGTCTGGGGAACGGGCGGGCCAGTCATTAGCATCAATGCCTTCGTCTTGCAGGAACTGCTGACACACTCCAACCACATGAGGTCTAGCATTGTCTTGCATTAGGAGGAACCCAGGGCCAACCGCACCAGCATATGGTCTCACAAGGGGTCTGAGGATCTCATCTCGGTACCTAATGGCAGTCAGGCTACCTCTGGCGAGCACATGGAGGGCTGTGTGGCCCTCCAAAGAAATGCCACCCCACACCATTACTGACCCAATGCCAAACCGGTCATGCTGGACGATGTTGCAGGCAGCAGAACGTTCTCCACGCGGTCTCAAGACTCTGTCACGTCTGTCACATGTGCTCAGTGTGAACCTGCTTTCATCTGTGAAGAGCACAGGGCGCCAGTGGCGAATTTGCCAATATTGGTGTTCTCTGGAAAATGCCAAACGTCCTGCACGTGTTGGGCTGTAAGCACAACCCCCACCTGTGGATGTCGGGCCCTCATATCACCCTCATGGAGTCTGTTTCTGACCTTTTGAGCAGACACATGCACATCTGTGGCCTGCTGGAGGTCATTTTGCAGGGCTCTGGCAGTGCTCCTCCTGTTCCTCCTTGCACAAAGGCGGAGGTAGCGGTCCTGCTGCTGGGTTGTTGCCCTCCTACGGCCTCCTCCACGTCGCTTGATGTACTGGCCTGTCTCCTGGTAGCGCCTCCATGCTCTGGACACTACGCTGACAGACACAGCAAACCTTCTTGCCACAGCTCGCATTGATGTGCCATCCTGGATAAGCTGCACTACCTGAGCCACTTGTGTGGGTTGTAGACTCCGTCTCATGCTACCACTAGAGTGAAAGCATCGCCAGCATTCAAAAGTGACCAAAACATCAGCCAGGAAGCATAGGAACTGAGAAGTGATCTGTGGTCACCACCTGCAGAACCACTCCTTTATTGGGGGTGTCTTGCTAATTGCCTATAATTTCCACCTGTTGTCTATTCCATTTGCACAACAGCATTTGAAATTGATTGTCACTCAGTGTTGCTTCTTAAGTCGACAGTTTGATTTCACAGAAGTGTGATTGACTTGGAGTTACATTGTGTTGTTTAAGTGTTCCCTTTATTTTTTTGAGCAGTGTAATAGAGACCTTCCATCCCATTCAATAATCAGGTAAATTATATTAACCACCTCAGATCCGCCCATAGGATATAAACGTCCTATGGGTGGATGTTTAACTCTGAATGGACGTTCTGGAACGTCCATTCAGAGATCACAGCTGCACGCTAATCTTGCAGCTGCCGAGCGGGGGTCCCACTGTCAGTGACAGCAGGGCAACCCAGAGAGAAGGCAGGGACAGTTCCTAGGTGTCCCTGCCTTCTAGATCACTGCATACACAGAGCTCACCGAGTGCTGTGTATACAGAGCAGGCAGGCTATGCACTTCCTGTTCCAGCCCGGTGGTCATGTGACCGCCGGGGCCCACAGAGTGCAGGATCAGCCCCGCACTGAGGCTGTACAGCACAGTATAGTGCTGTACATCCTCTTTGGGGGGTGTATTTCCCCTGTAACTGGGGCTATTATGTCAGCCACAGTTACAGAAGAAATCAATAGTGAATATTTTTTTTTTAAATGAAGTCAAATGTCCCCCAGAGGTCTTGTATGACCTTATGGGAGACACAAAGTGTCAAATATTTTTTTTTTTAAATAAGTGTTTTATGTAAAAAAAAAAAAAAAAAAATTTCACATGTAAAAAAAAAAAAATTCTCAGATTAAAGAGGACTTTTCACTAGAATAAAAAATCTAAACTAAGCATACAGACATGGAGAGTGGCGCCCAGGGATCTCCCTGCACCTGCCGGCGTCTTTCTCCCATGCTGTAGCGCTGGCCAATCGCAGCGCTCAGCTCATAGCCTGAGAGGAAAAAAAAAACTCTCAGGCTATGAGCTGTGCCGCTGCGATTGGCCAGCGCTACAGCATGGGAGAAGGAGACGCCGGCAGGTTCCACTGGGTGGAGCCGAACATATGAAGGCTATACCGGGAGAACGGAGCAGCGCCCAGGGATAATAGTGAGTGCAGGGAGATCCCTGGGCGCCGCTCTACATGTCTGTATGCTTAGTTTAGATTTTTTATTCTAGTGAAAGGTCCTCATTAAAAAAATAAATTAACAATAGGAAAAAAAAAAAAAAAACAGACATACTGTATTTGGTATTGCCGCGTCCGTGACGGCCGGCTCTATAAATATATCACATGATCCACCCTGTCCAATAAACACCATAAAAAAATAGTCAAAAAAAGCCATTTTTGTTACCTTACATCACAAAAAGTGCAACATGAAGCGATCAAAAAAAGTCATATGCACCCCAAAATAGTGCCAGTCAACTCATCCTACAAAAAAATAAGACCCTACCAAAGACAATCGCCCCAAAAAATAAATAAATAAATAAATAATAAAAAAAACTGACTCTTTAGAGACCCTAAAACATAATTTTTTGTTTTTGTTTTAAAAATATTATTTAAAACTTTAATAAATAAAAGAAAGTATACATATTAGGTATTGCCACGTCTGTAACAACCGGCTCTATAAAAATATCACATGACCTAACCCCTCGGATGAACACCGTCCAAATAATAAAATAAAAACGGTGCAAAAACAATTTTTTTTTTTTGTCACCTTACATCACCAAAAGTGCAACACCAAGTGATCAAAAAGACGTATGCCCCCAAAATAGTACCAGTCCTCTCATCCCGCCAAAAATTTGCCCCTACCCAAGGCAAAAAAGAAAAACTATGGCTCTCAGAATATGGAAACCCTAAAATAAATAAAAAATTATTTCAAAAATGATATTATGTAAAACTTACATAAATAAGAGAAAGTATACATATTAGGTATCGCCACATCCGTAAGAACCTGCTCTATAAAAATATTACATGACCTAACCTATCAGATGAACACCGTAAAAAAAAATAATATAAAAACTGTGTCAAAAAAGCAATTTTTTGTCACCTTACATCACAAAGTGTAATAGCAAGCGATCAAAAAGTCATATGCACCCCAAAAAAGTACCAAACAGTCATCTCATCCCGCAAAAATCGCCTAGAAAATAAAAAAAATATGGCTCTCAGACTATGGGGACACTAAAATGTTTTTTTTTTGTTTCAAAAATGATATTGTGTATCGCCGCCTCCGTAAGAACCTGCTGTATAAAAATATTACATTACCTAACCCCTCAGGTGAACACCGTAAAAAAATGAATAATAAGTTACATCACAAAAAGTGTAATACCAAGTGATCAAAAAGTCATATGCATCCTAAAATAGTACCAATCAAACAGTCATCTCATACCGAAGAAAAATAAGCCCCTACATAAGACAAATCGCCCAAAAAAAACCCAAAAAAAAAACCTATGGCTTACAGAATGCTTTATTATGTAAAACTGAAACAAACAACCAAAAAAGTAGTCATATTTGGTATTGTCGCATCCGTAACAACCTGCTCTATAAAAATAGCACATAATCTAACCTGTCAGATGAACATTGTAAATAACACAAAAAAAAAAACGGTGCCAAAACAGCTATTTTTTGTTAACTTGCCTCACAAAAAGTGTAATAAAGAGCAACCAAAAATCATATGTACTCTAAAATAGTACCAACAAAACTGCCACCTTATCCCGTAGTTTCCAAAATGGGGTCACTTTTTGGCGTTTCTACTCTAGGGGTGCATCGGGGGGCTTCTAATGGGACAAAAAAACACTCCAGCAAAATCTGCATTCCAAAAACCATATGGCGTTCCTTTCCTTCTGCGGCCTGCCGTGTGGCCATACAGCAGTTTACGACCACATATGGGGTGTTTCTGTAAATAAATATGGAGTTTTGTTTGGTTGTTAACCCTTGCTTTGTTACTGGAAAAAATGGATTAAAACTGAAAATTTCCCAAAAAATGGGGTATAATTTCATACATTTTTGGGTGGTTTCTTTTATGTAAGCCTCACAAAGTGACTTCAGACCTGAACTTGTTCTTAAAAAGTGGGTTTTGGAAATTTTCAAAATTTGCTTCTAAACTTCTAAGCCTTCTAACGTCCCTCAAAAATAAAATTACATTAACAAAATGATCCAAACATGAAGTAGACATATGGGGAATGTAAAGTAATAACTATTTTTGGAAGTATTACTATCCATTATAAAAGCAGAGAAATTGAAATTTGCTAATTTTTTGAAATTTTGGGTAAATTTTGTATTTTTACCACGGTCATGAAGTACAATATGTGACGAGAAAGCAATCTCAGAATGGCCTAGATAAGTAAAAGCCTTTTAAAGTTATTACCACAAAGTGACACGTCAGATTAGCAAAAAATAGCTCTGTCAGAAAAGGGGAAACGGCCCGGATGTGAAGTGGTTAATATTAAAAGTAATATGATGATCTGAAACATTCAAATGTGACAAATATGTAAAAATAGAATAAATTGGGAAGGGGCAAATACTTTTTGACAGCACTCTATGTTACTGTATCTTAATCATATGTGGATGCTTGTCTTTCGACTGCCTTTCTTCTAGTAAAAAAAATTAGTTTGACCATAAGTAAGCAAAAAATACCTTATATTCAAGAGCAAGATCAGTATGATCATCTATATCAACTTTTGCCATCAAAACTTTCCCTTGCTGTTTAGCAACCATCTTTTCCAAGCGAGGTCCCAAAATCTTGCATGGACCACACCATCTGAAAAATAACAGAATACAAATTACAAAAACATTTTACAGTTAAATGCAGGGTGGATAAAAAAAATCAATGATTAAAAAAATAAAAAAAACGATTTTTTTTTAATTTAAATCAGATTTTTTTAAATATAAAATGCTTTTTGAGGAAAATATATTACCATCCAAAGGTTATTCCACCATGAAATAAAGATTAGTTTTTTAATTATGTAGAATAAGGCTGTATATGTTACATTCTTTTGGTAAATAAATTCCATTAATCCATTCGCAATGGGAGGGAAGAAATGAAAATGAGCTCTTAACAAGCTTTGCCTCTAATGCCACCAGATGTAAGGCAGCTATCCTATAAGTCAATATTCAGCTCTTAAAATAAGCCTTGAGACTAGGGATGAGCGAACCCGAACTGTATAGTTCGGGTCCGTACCGAATTTTGGGGTGTCCGTGACACGGACCCGAACATTTTCATAAAGGTCCGGGTTAGAGTTCGGTGTTCGGCGCTTTCTTGGCGCTTTTTGAAAGGCTGCAAAGCAGCCAATCAACAAGCATCATACTACTTGCCCCAAGAGGCCATCACAGCCTTGCCTACTATTGGCATGGCTGTGATTGGCCAGTGCAGCATGTGACCCAGCCTCTATATAAGCTTGGGTCACGTAGCGCTGCACGTCACTCTGCTGATACAAATGTAGGGAGAGGTTGCAGCTGCGACGTTAGGGCGAGATTAGGCAGTGATTAACTCCTCCAAAAGACTTCATTCAGTGATCGATCTACAGCTGTGGATCATTGAACTGCTGCTATTCAATTGCTCAGTGTTTTTAGGCTGCCCAGAGCGTTTTTCAGTCACTTTTTTCTGGGGTGATCGGCGGCCATTTTGTGGTTTGTGGTGCGCCAGCACAAGCTGCCACCAAGTACATTTAACCATCAATAGTGTGGTTATTTTTTGCTATATCCTACATCAGGGTCAAGCTTTCATCAAGTGCATTTAACCATCAATAGTGTGGTTATTTTTTGGCCATAGACTACATCAGGGGCAAGTTGAGCCTGTCACAAAGTGCATTTAACCATCAATAGTGTGGTTATTTTTTGGCCATATACTACATCAGGGGCAAGTTGAGCCTGTCACCCAGCGCCTAAAAAATAGGCCTCACATTTATATTCATCCAAATCTGTCATTACAGCTTTAGCTGGTCAAGTTATTTAGTGTCCGTCAAAGCACAGTTTTTGTTCTGGGTTGAAAAACAATTCCCAATTTTGCAATTCTCAAAATTAGTGGTTTCTGCTGTATCAGGCCTACTTTAAATCTATCCCTAAAAGGGTATATTAGATTCAAGGTGCTGATAGGGTCATTCTCAAGAACTTTACACACACGCTACAGTGCAGATCCAAGTCTAATTCTGTCCGTAAACGTATACCTGTCACCCAGCGCCTAAATAATAGGCCTCAAATTTGTATTCAGCTAAATCTGTCATTACTGGTGTGCCTGTATTAGTGTAATACGGTACCTAAATAGATAGTCAGATAGTGTTAGGTGTCTGTAAAAAAAAGGCCTGATTTTGAATTCAATACATTGGCCCGAATAATATTTTTCTTATTGTGGTGAACGGTAACAATGAGGAAAACATCTAGTAGCGGACACGGACATGGTCGTGGTGGTGTTAGTGGACCCTCTGGTGCTGGGAGAGGAAGTGGCCGTTCTGCCACAGCCACACGTCCTAGTGTACCAACTACCTCAGGTCCCAGTAGCCGCCAGAATTTACAGGGATATTTGGTGGGGCCCAATGCCGTTCTAAGGATGGTAAGGCCTGAGCAGGTACAGGCATTAGTCAATTGGGTGGCCGACAGTGCATCCAGCACGTTCACATTATCTCCCACCCAGTCTTCTGCAGAAAGCGCACAGATGGCACATGAAAACCAAGCCCATCAGTCTGTCACATCACCCCCATGCATATCAGGGAAACTGTCTGAGCCTCAAGTTATGCAGCAGTCTCTTATGCTGTTTGAAGACTCTGCTGGCAGGGTTTCCCAAGGGCATCCACCTAGCCCTTCCCCAGGGATGGAAGAGATAGAATGCACTAACGCACAACCACTTATGTTTCCTGATGATGAGGACATGGGAATACCACCTCAGCACGTCTCTGATGATGACGAAACACAGGTGACAACTGCTGCGTCTTTCTGCAGTGTGCAGACTGAACAGGAGGTCAGGGATCAAGACTGGGTGGAAGACGATGAGGTCCTAGACCCCACATGGAATGAAGGTCGTGCCACTGACTTTCACAGTTCGGAGGAAGAGGCAGTGGTGAGACCGAGCCAACAGCGTAGCAAAAGACAAAGAGGGAGCAGTGGGCAAAAGCAGAACACCCGCCGCCAAGAGACTCCGCCTGCTACTGACCGCTGCCATCTGGGACCGAGCACCCCAAAGGCAGCTTCAAGGAGTTCCCTGGCATGGCACTTCTTCAAACAATGTGCTGACGACAAGACCCGAGTGGTTTGCACGCTGTGCCATCAGAGCCTGAAGCGAGGCATTAACGTTCTGAACCTTAGCACAACCTGCATGACCAGGCACCTGCATGCAAAGCATGAACTGCAGTGGAGTAAACACCTTAAAAACAAGGAAGTCACTCAGGCTCCCCCTGCTACCTCTTCTGCTGCTGCCGCCTCGGCCTCTTCCTCCGCCTCTGGAGGAACGTTGGCACCTGCCGCCCAGCAAACATGGGATGTACCACCAACACCACCACCTGCGTCACCAAGCATCTCAACCATGTCACACGGCAGCGTTCAGCTCTCCATCTCACAAACATTTGAGAGAAAGCGTAAATTCCCACCTAGCCACCCTCGATCCCTGGCCCTGAATGCCAGCATTTCTAAACTACTGGCCTATGAAATGCTGTCATTTAGGCTGGTGGACACAGACAGCTTCAAACAGCTCATGTCGCTTGCTGTCCCACAGTATGTTGTTCCCAGCCGCCACTACTTCTCCAAGAGAGCCGTGCCTTCCCTGCACAACCAAGTGTCCGATAAAATCAAGTGTGCACTGCGCAACGCCATCTGTGCAAAGGTCCACCTAACCACAGATACGTGGACCAGTAAGCACGGCCAGGGACGCTATATCTCCCCAACTGCACATTGGGTAAATGTAGTGGCGGCTGGGCCCCAGGCGGAGAGCTGTTTGGCGCACGTCCTTCCGCCGCCAAGGATCGCAGGGCAACATTCTTTGCCTCCTGTCTCCTCCTACTCAGCTTCCTCCTCCTCTTCTTCCACGTGCTCATCCAGTCAGCCACACACCTTCACCACCAACTAAGCACAGCCCGGGGTAAACGTCAGCAGGCCGTTCTGAAACTCATATGTTTGGGGGACAGGCCCCACACCGCACAGGAATTGTGTGGGGGGGGATAGAACAACAGACCGACGAGTGGTTGCTGCCGGTGAGCCTCAAGCCCGGCCTGGTGGTGTGCGATAATTGGCGAAATCTCGTTGCAACTCTGGGACTAGCCGGTTTGACGCACATCCCTTGCCTGGCGCATGTGCTGAATTTGGTGGTGCAGAAGTTCATTCACAACTACCCCGACATGTCAGAGCTGCTGCATAAAGTGCGGGCCGTCTGTTCGCGCTTCCGGCGTTCACATCCTGCCGCTGCTCGCCTGTCTGCGCTACAGCGTAACTTCGGCCTTCCCGCTCACCGCCTCATATGCGACGTGCCCACCAGGTGGAACTCCACCTTGCACATGCTGGACAGACTGTGCGAGCAGCAGCAGGCCATAGTGGAGTTTCAGCTGCAGCACGCACGGGTCAGTCGCACTGCGGAACAGCACCACTTCACCTCCAATTACTGGGCCTCCATGCGAGACCTGTGTGCCCTGTTTCGAGTACTCCACCAACATGGCCAGTGGCGATGACGCAGTTATCAGCGTTACAATACCACTTCTATGTCTCCTTGAGAAAACACTTAGGGCGATGATGGAAGAGGAGGTGGCCCAGGAGGAGGAGGAAGAGGGGTCATTTTTAGCACTTTCAGGCCAGTCTCTTCGAAGTGACTCAGAGGGAGGTTTTTTGCAACAGCAGAGGCCAGGTACAAATGTGGCCAGACAGGGCCCACTACTGGAGGACGAGGATGAGGAGGAGGTGGAGGAGGAGGATGAGGATGAAGCAGGTTCACAGCGGGCTGGCACCCAACGCAGCTCGGGCCCATCACTGGTGCGTGGCTGGGGGGAAACGCAGGACGATGACTATACGCCTCCCACAGAGGACAGCTTGTCCTTACCTCTGGGCAGCCTGGCACACATGAGCGACTACATGCTGCAGTACCTGCGCAACGACAGCAGAGTTGCCCACATTTTAACGTGTGCGGACTACTGGGTTGCCACCCTGCTGGATCCACGGTACAAAGACAATGTGCCCACCTTACTTCATGCACTGGAGCGTGATAGTAAGATGCGCGAGTACAAGCACACGTTGGTAGACGCGCTACTGAGAGCATTCCCAAATGTCACAGGGGAACAAGTGGAAGGCCAAGGCGAAGGCAGAGGAGGAGCAAGAGGTCGCCAACGCAGCTGTGTCACGGCCAGCTCCTCTGAGGGTAGGGTTAGCATGGCAGAGATGTGGAAAAGTTTTGTCACCACGCCACAGCTAACTGCACCACCACCTGATACGGAACGTGTTAGCAGGAGGCAACATTTCAATAACATGGTGGAACAGTACCTGTGCACACCCCTCCACGTACTGACTGATGGTTCGGCCCCATTCAACTTCTGGGTCTCCAAATTGTCCCCGTGGCCAGAGCTAGCCTTTTATGCCTTGGAGGTGCTGGCCTGCCCGGCGACCAGCGTTTTGTCTGAACGTGTATTCAGCACGGCAGGGGGCGTCATTACAGACAAACGCAGCCGCCTGTCTACAGCCAATGTGGACAAGCTGACGTTCATAAAAATGAACCAGGCATGGATCCCACAGGACCTGTCCATTCCTTGTGCAGATTAGACATTAACTACCTCCCCTTAACAATATATTATTGTACTCCAGGGCACTTCCTCATTCAATCCTATTTTTATTTTAATTTTACCATTATATTGTGGGGCAACCCAAAGTTGAATGAACCTCTCCTCTGTCTGGGTGCCGGGGCCTAAAAATATCTGACAGTGGCCTGTTCCAGTGGTGGGTGACATGAAGACTGATTCTCTGCTATGACATGAAGACTGATTCTCTGCTGACATGAAGCCTGAATCTCTGCTATGGGACCTCTCTCCTCTGCCTGGGCCTAAATATGTGACAATGGACTGTTCCAGTGGTGGGTGACGTAAAGCCTGATTCTCTGCTATGACATGCAGACTGATTCTCTGCTGACATGAAGCCAGATTCTCTGTTACGGGACCTCTCTCCTCTGCCTGGGTCTAAATATCTGACAATGGACTGTTCCATTGTTGGGTGACGTAAAGCCTGATTCTCTGCTATGACATGCAGACTGATTCTCTGCTGACATGAAGCCTGAATCTCTGTTATGGGACCTCTCTCCTCTGCCTGGGTGCCTGGGCCTAAATATCTGACAATGGACTGTTCCAGTGTTGGGTGACGTAAAGCATGATTCTCTGCTATGACATGCAGACTGATTCTCTGCTGACATGAAGCCTGAATCTCTGTTATGGGACCTCTCTCCTCTGCCTGGGTGCCGGGGCCTAAATATATGACAATGGACTGTTACAGTGGTGGGTGACGTGAAGCCAGATTCTCTGCTATGGCATGAAGAGACTGATTCTCTGCTGACGTGAAGCCAGATTCTCTGCTATGGGACCTCTCTCCAATTGATATTGGTTAATTTTTATTTTTATTTTAATTCATTTCCCTATCCACATTTGTTTGCAGGGGATTTACCTACATGTTGCTGCCTTTTGCAGCCCTCTAGCTCTTTCCTGGGCTGTTTTACAGCCTTTTTAGTGCCGGAAAGTTCGGTTCCCCATTGACTTCAATGGGGTTCGGGTTCGGGACGAAGTTCGGGTCGGGTTCGGATCTCGAACCCGAACATTTCCGGAAAGTTCGGCCGAACTTCTCGAACCCGAACATCCAGGTGTTCGCTCAACTCTACTTGAGACATGACTTGGATATTAAATAAGCCAGGATCTCATCTGCAGACAGCTGTTTCGGGGTGATTGCCCCTCATCAGTGCAGAGCCGTCTGCAGATGAGGTGCTGGCTTATTTAATATCCCAGTCATGTCTCAAGGCTTATTTTAAGAGCTGAATATTGACTTATAGGATATCTGCCTTACATCTGGTGGCATAATAGGCAAAGCTTGTTAAGAGCTCATTTGCATTTCTTCCCTCCCAGAATTCCAGAGGAGCATGTATGGCCTAAAAGTCTCCTAACACTGATTAAGGTGCTCTCTCCCTAAGGAGAGTTAGTTTCCCCCTTTGACCATACACAATGTCATGCTCTTCCATAGGTTTTTGCAAGATTATTGGGCAGTTTCTCTGCCTACAAGATATTATCACAGATGCTTGGTTTACTTTTGCAGTTCTCAAAACTGAATTTGACTCAGCAGAGATCACATGCCTCTTCTTCACAGCAAAAATGTTATAACATGAACAGTTGAGAAAAAGACCTTAATCCTAAATTCTACAAACCTATGAATACAGAATCAACCTAATCAAACTAATATGAAAAGTTGTTATTCTAAAAATCTTCATCTACTTGCATATTATAAGTTATACCAGCAAGAATTAGTCTTTATGTAGAAAACTATGATTTAAATCAAGCCTTACTGACTAGTGATTTAAATCAGTTTGATTTAAATCAAATCCACCCTGGTTAAATGCAAACAATACCTATGTTACCTACACCCTGACATACTTCTTGTTCACAAAAAAGATATAACTCTCATATTTGTGTTAATTAGAGGACTTGTTATAGGAGTTTGATCTTGTTTAGAAATCCTATTTCAAAATTACTGTATACTATACAATAATGATTCGTTATATTTTACCACAGACAACTAATACAATTTTTTTTTTTATTGATCCTATTATGAAGTGTAACAAAATGTTTCTGCACAAATTATCTGCTATGGAACTGTATCCTGTCAGGCTCCAGATGAAGCACTATCACGTTCACTACTCCCCTAAAACAACAATGCCGATAGTGGGCGATATAGATCATGCATTCCTGAGCTTCTAATAGGGTCTACACGTATGTAATCTGTCAGTGGTGAAATTCTTGTTGCATACTCAAATCCTAGAGTCCTAAGGAAGTAGTTTCTACTAAGTTGGAAATGTGCCCCAGCCAGCAGCACGCCGCCTGCTCAAACATTGTGCTTGTGACGTCACCTGACAGAGTACTAAATCCAACACATTTCAAAAAGTTGCTCTTTTCTTCATCAGGGATGAAACCTTACTTCCTTTGCTTCACTTTATAGATCCTTACCAGGATTCCTGGGCGGGGTTATGCAAATGACACTGCCTCATTAAAGTTCAGAATAAACCTACATACTGCATATAAATCCACATGATTTGATTTATCAGATTGCAATAAAAAACAGTTGTGGTGGTGGCTCACTCCTTATTACCTATGGTATGGTGCTGCCAGCCCAATGGAGAGGACACCCTACCTCTCAAAAGTGTTGAATTTTAAATAGAAGATGTATTAGGCGAGCACTCTAACATAAAACACACATTTATTCTATAAAATGATATCAAGCATATAAAATCAATAGTGAGATAAAACAATTAAAATCTGTTGAATCGCAATAACCACAGCAGGGCAACTGCTGTGTGCCACTATGAGAGTCCGTGGTACAGATGGAGATCTCTTTTACCATATAAATATAGTGCTTTTCGTTCCTTGTGAAGCTTGAGGAATTGATGTCATATCCTCAACATAATCGACAAAGATAATCGACAAAATGATTGCAGTTGCTGTGAATGTTATTCCTGCTTTTTGTTGCCTTATGAGGCTAAGGAGGTTGGTCTTATATCAACAGGAAACAATCGCAGTTCACTGCACGTGATGTTCCTTTCGAATATGTTCAAATACAGTCCGAAAGTTCGTACTATCGGTATTGACAGTATTTAGTCGAGCTAGCCTTTTATGCCTTGGAGGTGCTGGCCTGCCCGGCGGCCAGCGTTTTGTCTGAACGTGTATTCAGCACAGCAGGGGGCGTCATTACAGACAAACGCAGCCGCCTGTCCTTAGCCAATGTGGACAAGCTGACTTTCATCAAAAAAAATGAACCAGGCATGGATCCCACAGGACCTGTCCATCCCTTGTGCAGATTAGACATTTATAACTACATCCCCTTAACAATATATTCTTGTACTCCAGGGCACTTCATTCAATCCTCTTTTTTTAATTTTACCATTATATTGCGGGGCAACCCAAAGTTGAATGAACCTCTCCTCTGTCTGGGTGCTGGGGCCTAAAAATATCTGACAGTGGCCTGTTCCAGTGTTGGGTGACATGAAGCCTGATTCTCTGCTATGACATGAAGCCTGAATCTCTGCTATGAGACCTCTCTCCTCTGTCTGGGTGCCGGGGCCTAAAAATATCTGACAATGGCCTGTTCCAGTGGTGGGTGACTTGAAGCATGATTCTCTGCTATGACATGAAGCCTGATTCTCTGCTATGGGACCGCTCCTCTGTCTGGGTGCCAGGGCCTAAAAATATCTGACAATGGCCTGTTCCATTGTTGGGTGACATGAAGCCTGATTCTCTGCTATGAGACCTCTCTCCTCTGTCTGGGTGCCGGGGCCTAAAAATATCTGACAATGGCCTGTTCCAGTGGTGGGTGACTTGAAGCATGATTCTCTGCTATGACATGAAGCCTGATTCTCTGCTATGGGACCGCTCCTCTGTCTGGGTGCCGGGGCCTAAAAATATCTGACAATGGCCTCTTCCAGTGTTGGGTGACATGAAGCATGATTCTCTGCTATGACATGAAGCCTGAATCTCTGCTATGGGACCTCTCTCCTCTGTCTGATATGCTTGATGTCATTTTATAGAATAAATGTGTGTTTTATGTTAGCGTGCTCGCCTAATACATCTTCTATTTGATTTATCAGATGCAACAGTTCCAGCTCACTGTTGAGACCCATTGTTTTGGTCTGCGCATGAATGCCGGATCCGGCACTAATACATTCAGGCAAGTTTTCAGTTTTTTTGGCCGGAGATAAAATAGTAGCATGCTACGGTTTTATATTTTGCCTGATCAGTCAAAAAGAATGAACTGAAGACATCCTGATGCATCCTGAACGGAATGCTCTCCATTCAGAATGCATGGGGATATACCTGATCAGTTCATTTCCGGCATTGAGCCCTTTTGACGGAACTCCGTGCCGAAAAAAAAAAATGCTAGTGTGAAAGTACCCTAAACTGGGCATAGTGTTGCATTGCTTGAGAGCAGCTTGCACATGGTTAAATAATGATAGGTAGAGAGGTAAGATAGAGAGGCTAGATAAAGCAACTTCCAAATGAAAGCAAGGATTATGATATGCCTTTGTCCGACAGCTATACATTTCTAAAAAGTGTCAGAACAGAAAGGAGATGCACTAATGTGAAGGACCATGGTGGGGGGTTCCAGAAAGTGCCAGAATGAGTCTCTTGTGACCATGCATTGAACCATCTATGCCAGGGATCAGCAACCTCCGGCACTCCAGCTGCTGTGAAACTACAACTCCCAGCATGCACACTTTCTTGGCTGCTCTTGTAACTCCCGTACAATTGAAAGGAGGATTCTGGGAGTTGTAGTTTCAGAACAGCTGGGGTGCCGGAGGTTGCTGATCCCTGATCTATGCAATGTTGACTGATTTGAATAATCTAAGCTGACAAAAATCAATCTCTCTTCTTTCAGGAGAAACTCTAAAAGGCCCTTTTATACTGACAGATGAGGATGGCGATTGTCAGGAAGGAAGCGTTCTTCAGTGGAGGAGACAGCTGCATTTAGATGCCGTGATCTACTCCACAGTAAGGGGAGGAGCGATCGCTAATGCCATCATTTGTCAGCATACAGAATTATTGTTTGGTGGCAGAATAGAAATACAATATGCTGGAAATAATCTTTACTAAAAGATTTAGTCCAAATTCTTTTTGGGCAGCCTCTCAATCCTGAACAGGTTTAGCTCTACCAAATGTGGGAAGTTAAGCAGAGTGGGTCTGTGTGCGGGAAATATGCCTCCTCTCAGCAGGTGTTGTGCTTGAGAAAGTAGGATTGTCTAGCAGTTCTAAATTGCCAGAAAGTAATCTGCTCATTTCTCTTATGTGCAAGGGTGGGTATACCTGATCATATCTTTCTTCTGTATACTGAACCATCTACTGAGGTGAATGTGTCTGCCCTCGTTGGAGTAGTGTGCAAAAGTTCACAGCTTCAGGTCTGAAAAGTACAACTTAGTGTAGTCTCCTCAATAAGTTGATACTAGAGTTGAGCGAAGCGAGCTTTGGATGATCAATCCGAAGTCGCTTCGTTCAAAACATCAGAATAAGGCTACTTTCACACTAGCGTTAATATTTTCTGGTATTGAGATCCGTCATTCATTGTCAATGGGGACAAAACTGAACGGAATGCTCCAGAATGCATTCCGTTCTTATACCAGAAAGCAAACCACAGCATGCTGCGGTTTGCTTTCCGTCCTGTGATGTGGAGCAAGACTGATCCATCAGGACCCACAATGCAAGTCAATGAGGACGGATCAGTTTTCTTTGCCACAATCGAAAACTGATCCCTTTCCCACTGACTTTCAATGGAGTTCATGACTGATCTGTCTTGGGTATGTTAAAGATAATACAACTGGATCCGTTCATCACGGATGAAGATAGTTGTATTATCAGTAACGGATCCAGTGTGAAAGTAGCCTAATACTGTACGGAGATTCATCTCCGTACAGTATTAGAATGTATGGGCTCCAATGAGCTGAAGTCAGTTAGTAGTACCTCGGAACCGAAGCAGAGTTTGGTTTCAAGCTTTAACCCCTTAAGGACACATGACGTATAGGTACGGCATGTTTCCCCAGTCCTTAAGGACACATGACGTACCGGTACGTCATGTGTTGTTCCGATCACTGCTGCCCAGCAGGTGGTGATCGGAACAAGGTGCCTGCTCAAATCATTGAGCAGGCACCTAGGCTAAATGCACAGGGGGTCCCGTGACCCCCCCCCCATGTCGGCGATCGCAAGAAACCGCAGGTCAATTCAGACAGTTTTGAATACCTTGAGGGGTGTAGTTTCTTAGATGGGGTCACTTTTATGGAGTTTCTACTCTAGGGGTGCATCAGGAGGGCTTCAAATGGGACATGGTGTAAATAAACCAGTCCAGCAAAATCTGCCTTCCAAAAACAAAACGGCGCACCTTTCACTCTACGCCCCGTTGTGGCCGTACAGAAGTTTACGGCCACATATGGGGTGTTTCTGTAAACGGCAGAGTCAGGGCAATAAAGATAGTCTTGTTTGGCTGTTAACCCTTGCTTTGTTAGTGGAAAAAATGGGTTAAAATGGAAAATTAGGCAAAAAAATGAAATTCACAAATTTCATCCCCATTTGCCAATAACTCTTATGCAACACCTAAAGGGTTAACAAAGTTTTGAATACCTTGAAGGGTGTAGTTTATAGAATGGGGTCATTTTTGGGTGGTTTCTATTATGTAAGCCTTGCAAAGTGACTTCAGACCTGTAGTGGTCCCTAAAAATTGGATTTCTGAAAAATTTCAAGATTTGCTTCTAAACATCTAAGCCTTGTAACATCCCCAAAAAATAAAATATCATTCCCAAAATAATTCAAACATGAAGTAGACATATGGGAAATGTAAAGTCATCACAATTTTTGGGGGTATTACTATGTATTACAGAAGTAGAGAAACTGAAACTTTGAAAAAATGCTAATTTTTCAAAATTTTTGGTAAATTTGGTATTTTTTTATGCAGTGTCATGAAGTACAATATGTGACGAAAAAACAATCTCAGAATGGCCTGGATAAGTCGAAGTGTGTTAAAGTTATCAGCACTTAAAGTGACACTGGTCAGATTTGCAAAAAATGGCCTGGTCCTTAAGGTGAAATAAGGCTGTGTCCTTATTAAAGTGGTTTTTTTACACTTTAAAAATCAACTACTGAAGCTATAACTGACTTCTGCTCATCGGAGCCCATACAATCTAATACTGTACGGAGACAAATCTTCGTACAGTATCATTCCAAAGTTTTGAACAAAGCGACTTCAGATTAAGCATCCGAAGCTCGCTTCACTCAACTATAGGTGATATAGCTATAGCCTGATTATCCAGGCTCAGTATTATACCCACTGGGACAGGTCTAAGGGTCACTTCACTAAGAGTGCACTTAGAGCAGCCTATCCCTAGGTTGCTGTGGATGCTTTCAATGTCTCCAAATGCCCTAAGGAAATGGATCTTTCAGGTCTAGAGTTCCAGCTATGATATGTTAACTGCTGGAACTGCTAGTTCCAAACAGATAAGTCATCAGCCAAGTTTATGGCCTAGATTACCACAGGTGCATTTGATCTCTGGTTTAGACTGAGCATAATGCTTCCAGGTAAACCTCTGTAGGTCATAGTAGGAGCCAAGTAGATGCTTTGGCTCAGAGCTGGATAAAATAAATGGAGACCTTATCAGATATGAAATGTATATCATTCAGTCCGTCAGGGTAAAATGGAACATCTCCTTTGAGGTTCCAGAACTAAATACAGAGACAAGAGACTTAAAAGACTTTACAGGGTCAGTCAGGATGGCTGCGTAGTCTAGACTCTGAGCTAAGGTGGCCCTACTGAAACCACAGCCACCTTTATCATATTGTCATGATCAGTGTGGGGGGAAACTCCACACTAAACACAGGAGGGAAGGGGAACAGTAACTGGGCCTGGAAACTAGGGAAGAAACAGGTCACCTCCTAGACAACCCAAATCCGGGCCCTAACTATCTATCAATATGAATAGACCCTAAAGGTAGGAATATTAATATGCAGGATACCTAGGCCTTTATATCCCTATTAGGCCGAGAGACAACCCATTCCTCCCCAGATGATGGATAAATGGAAGTCTCTGTCTCAGGTCCAGATACAAACAGGGAAAATAACAACACAAACAAACGTGACACTTAACTTCTGTAGAGGTGGACGAGCAGGAACACAAAGACAAACTCACACCAGCTCAGCCAAACCCAAATAAAACTATCTATCGTATAGTCAGAAGGGTGGGGTCAGACTATAAAGGGTAGAAGTGATGACTTGTGATGAGCGAGCATGCTCGGCCGAATACCTGTTCAGCTCGAACAGCAAATATCCCCCCCCCGCGCACGTTTCGTGGCTGCTAAGTAGCCAATAAACGTGCAGGTAAGTACTGCCATCACTGTAATGCCAGTAGCCATGTTGGCTACTGGCATTACAGTGATTGGCTCGCCGGAACAAGTCATTGGGTGCTATATAGCATCCAATGACGCGGGTTCGGCTCATTGCGAGTCAGGGAGAGCTGCTCTTAGGAAGGGACAGATAGTGCTGGGAGATTGTGATCGCAATATATTCCAGTGAATAATGTTTTAAAGACCCAAAAGTCCTTTTAAGGACTATTGTGTGTGGTGGCAGAAATTTAATTGTGGAAAGTAGTACTCGATTTTTTTTTTTTATACTTTGTGAAATGACGATTCTTTTGCTATATAGAAGGTGTCTGCAGTGACTTGTGACATCTGTGCAGCAATACCTTCTGTGTGTCAGGGGCAAAGTTAGGAAGAATATTAGTGAAAACAATATTTTTTTCCCCCATAATCTATCCACATTTTTGCTGTCAACGGTGTAATCCATGAATTGTGTGATCTGTGCTTCAACACCTTGTGTGGTTGTCAGGCCCAGATATAGTGAAAAATATAAATATACATACTACATCAGAAAACATTGTCTGTACTGCAGATTCCAATAATCTGGGCCTAAAATAGTGTCCATAATCTGTGGTGTTCTGTGACATATACTGTACAGCATCCGAAAACTGTCTTTAGCGTACAGTAAAAAAATCTGCGCCAAATCTAGTGACAAAACCATTAATATGAAGAAGGCGAGCACTTAGGGACGGGGAAGTGGGCGTGATGATGATGGTGCACGCAGAGGCTGTGGCCCTGGGCGCAATTAACCCCTTAAGGACTTAGGACGTACCGGTATGGCATGGGTCCCGAATCCTTAAGGACCCATGACGTACCGATACGTCATGGCTTTAATTTGCGATTCCGGCGCCGCAGGGGTTAATCGGAACGGGATGCTGGCTGAAATCATTCAGGCGGCATCCCGTAACAACGCAGGGGGGGGGGGTCATTTGACCCCCCCGTATCGACGATCGCAGAAAACCGCAGGTCAATTCAGACCTGCGGTTTGCTGCGCTTTTAGCCGATTCTGATCCCCGCTGTCTCTAAAGTTTTATTAACCCCCCCTGCACCCCTGAATAATATTATGTGGGCGAGTGGTGCAGGGGGGGGTGTCGCAGGCGGTGCGGCAGACGGGATCGCGATCCCCCGCCCGCCTCCCCTTGAATAATCGTTGGTGTACAGAGGTATACCGGAGTGTCAGCACATTGCTGACACCCTGGTATAAACGGCTGACATCGGTGATGCGATGTCAGCCGTTTAACCCTTTCCATACAGCGGTCCGTACGGACCGCTGTATGGAAAAGGTTAACAGCTCAGGGAGCTCCCTCCCTCTCCCATCAGGGGGCTGCTGTGCCTTTGCAGCCCCCCGATGGGAGAGGGAGAGAGCCCCCAGACAGCCCCCCGACAGCCCCGTCCTTACCCTTCCCCATCTGCGAAGTTCTGACCAGTACTGAGCAGACGGGGAAGGTTCCCATGGCAACAGGACGCCGTCTCAGGCATCCTGCTGTCCATGGTGCTGAACAGATCTGTGCTAAAGGCAGAGATCTGTTCAGACAAAGTGTAAGTAAAATACAGTACAGTACAATATATATTGTACTGTACTGTATTATACAGACATCAGACCCACTGGATCTTCAAGAACCAAGTGGGTCTGGGTCAAAAAAATGTAAAAAAAAAAAAGTGAAAAAAGATTTAAAAAAAAACACATTTATCACTGAATAAAAAATAAATAAAAATACACTACACATATTAGGTATCGCCGCGTCCGTAACGACCTGATCTATAAAATGGTCATGTTACTTTCCCCGCACGGTGAACGCCATAAAAATAAAAACTATCAGAAAATTGAAATTTTGCCCACCTTACTGCCCAAAAAAGCTAATAAAAGTGATCAAAAAAGTCGCATGTACGCCAAAATAGTACCAATCAAACCGTCATCTCATCCCACAAAAAATGAGACCCTACTTAAGAAAATCGCCCAAAAACTGAAAAAAATATGGCTCTTAGACTATGGAGACACTAAAACATTTTTTTTTGTTTTAAAAATTAAATCATTGTGTAAAACTTACATAAATAAAAAAAAATTGTATACATATTAGGTATCGCCACGTCCGTGACAACCTGCTCTATAAAATTACCACATGATCTAACCTGTCAGATGAATGTTGTAAATAACAAAAAAAAAAAAATGCTAAAAAATCTATTTCTTGTTATCTTGCCGCACAAAAAAGTGTAATATAGAGCAACCAAAAATCATATGTACCCTAAAGTAGTAACAACAAAACTGCCACCCTATCCCGTAGTTTCCAAAATGGGGTCACTTTTTTGGAGTTTCTACTCTAGGGGTGCATCAGGGGGGCTTCAAATGGGACATGGTGTCAAAAAACCAGTCCAGCAAAATCTGTCTTCCAAAAACCGTATGGCATTCCTTTCCTTCTGCGCCCTGCCGTGTGCCCGTACAGCGGTTTATGACCACATATGGGGTGTTTCTGTAAACTACAAAATCAGGGCCATAAATAATGAGTTTTGTTTGGCTGTTAACCCTTGCTTTGTAACTGGAAAAAAATTATTAAAATGGAAAATCGGCCAAAAAAGTGAAATTTTGAAATTGTATCTCTATTTTCCATTAAATCTTGTGCAACACCTAAAGGGTTAACAAAGTTTGTAAAATCAGTTTTAAATACCTTGAGGGGTGTAGTTTATAGAATGGGGTCATTTTTGGGCGGTTTCTATTATGTAAGCCTCGCAAAGTGACTTCAGACCTGTAGTGGTCCCTAAAAATTTCTGAAAAATTTCAAGATTTGCTTCTAAACTTCTAAGCCTTGTAACATCCCCAAAAAATAAAATATCAATCCCAAAATGAAGTAGACATATGGGGAATGTAAAGTCATCACAATTTTTGGGGGTATTACTATGTATTACAGAAGTAGAGAAACTGAAACTTTGACATTTGCTAATTTGTAAAAAAATTTGGTAAATATGGTATTTGTTTATGAATTTTTTTTTACCTTTTTGACCCAATTTTAGCAGTGTCATGAAGTACAATATGTGACGACAAAACAATCTCAGAACGGCCTGGATAAGTCAAAGCGTTTTAAAGTTATCAGCACTTAAAGTGACACTGGTCAGATTTGCAAAAAAATGGCCAAGTCCTTAAGTCGAAATAGGGCTGAGTCCTTAAGGGGTTAAACTGTGCCTGCTGCCAGTGCACCAGAAAAAAAAAAATAATCCACCGTACCCAGCTTTATGTGCAACTTAGCTGGGTGGCGCAGGAGAACACTGTCCAAGTCAGACCAGTACGAACAGTTGGTCGGTTGGATTGCGGAAGATAATGCTTCCAGTCAGTTAAGCACCACCCTCTCTTCCATCAAGTCCAGTCTCTGTAGCCAAGAGTCTGGTCAACCGAATCTTCACTCTGATCATCCTTCCTCCCACCATGGAGAGGCTTGCCAAACGAGTGATCCCACACTAAGATATTTCGAGGAGCTCTTTCCAGCGCCACTATTACATTTGGCCCTCGCGCCCAGCACGCTTGAAGAGGGACCTGAGATATTGTGCCCTGATTCCCAACCTCTTCAGCCTTCACAGTCTCAAGAAGATGACGGTGGTGAACGGCAATCATTTGTTCACTAGGTGGATGATGATGAGACACAGTTGTCAATCACTGAGGTTGTGGTTAGGTCAAGTCAGAAGGATGAGCAGAGTGAGGAAGTAGAAGAGGAGGTGGTTGACAATGAGGTTACTGACCCAACATGGGAAGGTGAAAAGCCGAGCAAGGACAGCAGTACAGAGGGGGAGTGATCCGCAACAGGCAGGAAGAGGCAGTTGGGTTGCAAAAGGGAGAAGTTGGCCCACACCAAACAGGTCCGCAACTGTTACACCAAGCACCCACATGCGTAAATCTAAATCTACCTTGCCAAGGGGTAGGTCTTCCGCAGAATAGCGTGGTATGGAGTATGGAGTGGAGGTTTGCAACCTGTGCTGTACCAAAATGAGCCGGGGCGTGAACACTAGCAACCTCACCACCACCAGCATGATCCGCCACATGGCATCCAAGCACCCTAATAAGTGGGCCGAAGGCCTGGGTCCACAATCTGGGTCTGCGGGTCACATCACTGCCTCCTCTTCCCCTGTGTTACACACTGCTGGCCAATCCCCTGACTAAGGCGCAGGCCCGGATGCCCCTCACCCTGCACCTGGACCTTCGCATGAACCATCAGCAACAACATCCACTTCCCTATCCCAGCGCAGTGTCCAAATGTCCATAACAGTCATTTGAACGCAAGCGCAAATAACCACCCACAGGTCATAGCACTAAATGCGCAACTTTCCAAATTACTGGCCCTTGAAATGTTGCCATTTAGGCTTGTGGACACTGAGGCCTTACGCAGCCTGATGTCGGTGGCCGTCCCTTACTATTCCGCTACTATTTTTCAAGGTGTGCCGTGCCCGCTTTACACCAGCATGTGTCTCAGAACATCATCTGTGCCCTGACAAACGCACTTACTGGGAAGGTCCAATTCCCCACGGACACATGACAAGTGCTAGTGGCCAGGGACGCTACAATTCCCTGACCACACATTAGGTGAATGTTGTGGAGGCCGGGAGTAAGTCGTATCCTGGGATGGCACAGGTGCTACCCACTGCGGGCCTTATGTCCATCAGGGTCCCCGCCAGCAGCTATGTTACTGGCTCCAACCCCCACTTCTCTGCCCCCTCCTCCTCCACTACCACCTCCAGCAGCAGTCAGCCATCAGTCGCTAGCTGGAAGCAGTGTAGCACTGCTGTGGGTAAGCGTCAACAGGCCGTGCTGAAGCTAATCTGCTTAGGGGACAAACAGCACACCGCCGCAGAGCTTTGGCAGGGTATAAGGGACCAGACCGAGCTGTGGCTCTCGCCACTCAACCTACAACCAGGCATGGTTGTGTCTGACAATGGCCGTAACTTGGTGGCGGCTTTGGAGCTCGGCAACCTGACACACATCCCATGCCTAGCCCACATCTTAAACTTAGTGGTTCAGCGGTTTATCAAAACTTACCCCAATTTGCCAGAGCTACTAGTGAAGATTGGCTACGTGTGTGCCCATTTCCGCAAGTCGTCCACAGCTTCAGCCGGTCTGTCAATGCTGCAGGAGCGCTTGCGGCTTCCAGCTCACCGACTGTTGCGCGACGTAAGCACGCTGTGGAACTCTACATTCCACATGTTGGCCAGGCTTTGTGAGCAGCAGAGGGCAGTTGTGGAATACCAGCTGCAACATGGTCGTCGCCTTTCTAATCAACTGCCACTATTCACAAGCGAGGAGTGGGCATTTATGTCAGCCTCTGTGAGGTTTTAAAAAACTGATGAATCCACACAGATGGTTAGTGGCCATAACGCTATTATCAGCGTAACCATCCCACTGCTGTGTCTACTCAAACGATTGCTGCTCACAATTAAGAGCGACACTCTGAATGTAGCCAGACCACCCTCAGTTCGTCTTCTCAGCGCGAATTGGACCATGAAGTGGAGGAGGAGCTGGAGACAGTTGCCTCTGCTACAGAGGGTACTACCCATGGAACTTTAATTCCATCTGTTCAGCGTGGATGGGCAGAAGGAGGAGGATGAGGAGATGGAGAGTCATCCTGATGTCGACATGAACGTCTTGCCTGTTGGTACTCTGGCACATATGGCTGATTTACGGTTAGGCTGCTTTTCCCACGACCCTCGCGTTATACACATTTTAAATAACATGGATTACTGGGTGTCCACCCTTATTTACCCCCGCTACAAAGAGAACTTTTCATCTCTCATTCCTGCCTGTGGTGGAGAGGACGAGTAAAATGGTGCAATACCAGAAGGTACTTGTTGAGAGATTGTTCCCAAATTTTCCATCTGACAACGCTGAGGGCAGAGTCCGTACTTCCTTAGGCAACCGAGGAAGAGAGACAAGGGGAACACACAGAGGTTCCAAAAAATGCAGGGCAACACTCTCCAAGGCATGTGATACTTTCATGACACCCCGCCAGCAACCTCACCATGAAGCGCGGCCTAGTGGTACAAGGAGGGAAACGTTTTGGAAGATGGTGAAGGAATACATAACAGACCGTGTCAGCGTCCTAAATGATCCCTCAGTGCCTTACAAGTACTGGGTGTCCAAGCTGGATACGTGGCACAAACTTGCGCTCTAGCCCTTGGAGGCGCTGACCTGCCCTGCCGCCAGCGTTTTGTCTGAGCGTGTATTTAGTGCTGCTGATGGCATTATAACAGCTAAGCGTATCCACTTGTCCACTGCCAATGCTGACAGGTTGACTCAGATAAAAATGAACAAGGCCTGGATTGCCCCTGACTTCTCAACTGCACCAGAGGAGAGCAGAGATAGATACTATCTTAGTATCAAAAATCAGGATATGATATGTAGCACTTTTGTTAAGCCCACTGCCAGAAACAGTTATATTTTATTTAATAGTTGCCACCTCCCGAGTTGGTTAACCAACATCCCACAGGGACAATTCCGAAGGGTAAAAAGGAATTGCACACAAGAAAAACAATTTGACTTGGAGGCGAATAAGATGAGAGACAAATTTTTGGAGAAAAATTATCCCACCGAGATTTTAGATAAAGCACTACAACAAGTCAAAAATATGGACAGGGAGGCTTTTTTGAAGATAGAGCAATACAACAACCAGATGCGACACAGGAAATTGTACGGATGATCTTGCCCTTCAGTGACGATCACAAGAAAATACGTCAAATTGTGACAAAACATTGGCATTTGTTACAGAAGGACAAGATTATAGGTACACTAATGCCACAAAATCCAAAAATAACGTTTTCAAAAGCCCCGAATCTGGGCTTGAAGGTGGCCCCCACAGTTAAGAATCAGAAAAATAGGGATTCCACCATCTCAAGCTGGATAGGCCTACAAGGCTTTTTTAGGTGTGGTATCTGTGGGAATTGCAAAATAACATCTTTTCAAAAAAGAACTAATGAACTAGTATCCACAAACAATAATCATCGTCACTTAATTAGAGATTGCCTAACATGTAGCTCCGAAAATGTAATTTACGCTATTGAATGTCCGTGTAAACGATTATACATTGGTAGGACAAAGAGATCACTAAAAAAGCGGATTTCGGAACACAAACAATATACGGAAGGGATTTGAAAACCATTCACTATCACATCATTTCAAAATTAGTCACAATCAGGACCCCTCAGGCATGAAGTTTTTTGCGATGGATAAAGTGGAAAAAGAATGGAGAGGAGGCAATCACATAAAAAGAATGTCTAGACTTGAAACTAAACGAATATTCGAATTCTATACCCTGATACCCAAGGGTCTTAATGCAGAATTCGAACTCTTCGGATTTTTATGAATTGAGTGGGCACCCATGTGTCGATGACAAACCGCATGTTTGTTTCACTGCATTCGGTTTCTCCTCTACACATGGGTCTCCACTTCTACACATCCCTCAAATCAACCCTTCATAAGTATATATTTTTTTTGAATTATCATAAATTATGTTTTAATCATATATTTTTAGTGCTCCTTATTTGAATACTAATATAGTTTAACTATGTACATTGACTATTAAATTATTTTAAAAAATTAAAAAAAAAATCTTAAATGTTTTAACTTGTATAACAAGATTATTTGTATGGTGGGCAACTTTTTTCTGTCCGGGCCCAATAAAAAAATGAAGAAAAAAGAAAAAACGCACAGAAGCCGCATTAAAAACGCATGGGGTGAAGGTGTGTTTTTTCTTTAGGAGATGCACAAGCCCAAACTATGTAAGTGGGTGAAATTGTTGCACTATGTTAGTTTGCTAAGAGTTACAAAACACCTCTTTTAGGTTTAGTTTATTCAGCAAGACATTGCAAACAAGTCTGAGCAATAATGATGGACACCTGGGCTAATCGACGAACAGGATCTGACGTTTGAGGACTGACCAATGAGACCATAGAAGATTTAGTATAAAAGAGGGGCTTTGGCAGGGGTGATGCATACCACTGAGGAAGGGGCAATACGTTGGACCCCGAAACGCGTCTGGTGCTACACCCCCCATCTTCATACTGAAAGACCCAAATACCTACAATCGACTATTCAACAGACTAAAGCTGGACGTTTTTTCGACGAAAATCTCTGATATAATACCACTGCGGAACTTTCATCAAAAGGCCGATACATAGAGGCCTTGGCAGTGATGTCAAACTAAACCACAGAGACGTCTGCAAAAGCCTCCCGATTAAACGAGTGCTGTAAGAATATAGGCATACTCGGAGAGTGCAAATATCTCAAAGTCTGGATGAAAATTTCAGTCGATTATAAAGGTAACAAATTTTACTTGCAAGTAACATTGTAGCGGGACGCCGCTACCAACTCTGTTCCGGCGGAACGCCGCGGAAATAAAGTGTGGGACATAAGGTCTTGGTCTCAATGCATCGATACCCAGGTATATACACTTTTTAAAGCTGCACATAATCATTGGATCGAATAATCTATTGACTGTGATATTGAGGATTATCGAATATTCTGCATTCTATGTCATCAATCATCTAGTCGATTTTTTTAATAATTAGAATATCGATTATTTTGCATCCTATGTTATTGAATATTTAGTCGATTTTTATCAACTATAATATTGTTACCATTATAATAAGGATAACTGGTATTGACTATTTATTGAACATTGTTTACAAGTTGGTTGTTAAGACAGTATTTCACTGCATTATTTGCCAAATTGTTTTTTTATCTATTCCTACATTAAATAAAACCACTTAATTGTTCTAACCACATGGTCACGGTTTCTTGAGTGCCCTGTTTTACAACATTTATTACGTATTTCTCTTATTGAGGGAGTGGTCTCAATTTACAGGTGCACCGGTTTGGTGTCCATTTCTCCTAATGCGACATCTCATTTATTTTATTTTAGGCTTGTAAAATTTTGACAGTTTAAAAGACATTGTGTTGGATTACTCACACAACACCGACCCCGAGACGCAGAAAACAATAGGTATCGAGCAAGACGGCATTTTCAGAAATAGGAAGCGCTTGACCATAGAGACAAGACCGTTACGTAAAACGCAAAAGTGCGTCTACACAAAGAGACAGCTGACTTTACAATGTTGCCTTTTGGCTATTAACCGCCTCCGGACCACCTAATGCAGGATTGCGTTCCGGAGGCGGTCGATTCATTCCTCCTTGACGCGCCGGCGCGTCATCTCGCGAGACGCGAGATTTCCTGTGAACGCACACACACAGGAGCGCGCATTCACAGGATCGGAAGGTAAATGAGCTAATCTACAGCCTGCCAGTGGCAATCATTCGCTGGCAGGCTGTAGATGCGATTTTTTTTTTTTAACCCCTGAAAGGTATATTAGACGCTGTTTTGTTAACGGCGTCTAATATACCTGCTACCTGGTCCTCTGGAGGTCCCTTTTGCTTGGAACGACCACCAGAGGACACAGGCAGCTCTGTAAAGTAGCACCAAACACCACTACACTACACCCCCCGTCACTTATTAACCCCTTATTAACCCCTGATCACCCCATATTAGATCGGATCCACATAACACATACGGACGTCTGAATAGAGCCTTACAGGGGGGTGATCACCGCATATAGACTCCCTGATCACCCCCCTGTCATTGATCACCCCCCTGTAAGGCTCCATTCAAACGTCTGTATGTGTTTTGCGGATCCACGGATCCGCAAAACACGGACACCGGCAATGTGCTTTCCGCAATTTGCTGATCCGCACATTGCCAGAACTATATAGAAAATGCCTTTTCTTGTCCGCAATTGCGGACAAGAATAGGACAAGTTCTATAGGCTCTACAAAAAACGCAGTGTTCGCCCGATCAGGCCTGATCTTGTGCGCACACTTGCATTCAGTCCGCCCCTCCGCAGTGACAGAATTTTTTTTTTATTATCACTGCAAAAACACCGTAAAATCGCTGCGGCGCTATAAAAAGATCACTTTTGAGGGGCATGGCGAGTTCATAGATGATTTTTTTTTTTTGTCACGTTAGCAGAAATAGATTCTTTTTTTAGTTTTTTCTTACAAAGTTTCATATTCCACTAACTTGTGACAAAAAATAAAATCTCACAAGAACTCACCATACCCCTCACGAAATCCAAATGCGTAAAAAATTTTTGACATTTATATTCCAGACTTCTTCTCACGCTTTAGGGCCCCTAAAATGCCAGGGCAGCATAAATACCCCACATGTGACCCCATTTTGGAAAGAAGACACCCCAAGGTATTTCGTGAGGGGCATGGCGAGTTCATGTAAAATTTTATTTTTTGTCACAAGTTAGTGGAATGAAACTTTGTAAGAGAAAAAGAAAAAAAAAAGAAAAAAAAATAATAATTTTCCGCTAACTTGTGCCAAAAAAAATATTCTAGGAACTCGCTATGCCCCTCATGGAATACCTTGGGGTGTCTTCTTTCAAAAATGGGGTCACTTGTGGTGTATTTATACTGCCCTGGCATTTTAGGGGAACTAAAGCGTGAGAAGTAGTTTGGAATCCAAATGCGTAAAAAATGCCCTGTGAAATCGTAAAGATTCTCATTGGAATTTGGGCCCCTTTGCGCACCTAGGCTGCAAAAAAGTGTCACACATGTGGTATCGCCGTACTCAGGAGAAGTAGGGCAATGTCTTTTGGGGTGTATTTTTACATATACCCATACTGTGTGTGAGAAATATCTCTGTAAATGACAACTTTTAATTTTTTTTTTATACAAAGTTGTCAATTTACAGAGATATTTCTCTCATCCAGCATGGGTATATGTAAAAATACACCCCAAAACACATTGCCCTACTTCTCCTGAGTACGGCGATACCACATGTGTGACACTTTTTTTCAGCCTAGGTGCGTAAAGGGGCCGAAAGTCCAACGAGTACCTTTAGACTTTACAGGGTTGCTCCCAATTTAGCCCCGCCCAAAATGTCAGAACAGTAAACACACCCCAGAAATGACCCCATTTCGGAAAGTAGACACCCCAAGGTATTCGCTGAGGGGCATATTGAGTCCATGAAGGATTGAACTTTTTGTCACAAGTTAGCGGAAAGGGAGACTTTGTGAGAAAAAACAAAATAAAATCAATTTCCGCTAACTTGTGCCAAAAAAATAACTTCTATGAACTCGCCATGCCCCTCACGGAATACCTTGGGGTGTCTTATTTCCAAAATGGGGTCACATGTGGGGTACTTATACTGCCCTTGCATTTTAGGGGCCCTAAAGCGTGAGAAGAAGTCTGGAATCCAAATGCCCTCCTAAAAGATTCTCATTGGAATTTGGGCCCCTTTGCGCACCTAGGCTGCAAAAAAGTGTCATGTGGTATCGCCGTACTCAGGAGAAGTTGGGCAATGTGTTTTGGGGTGTCTTTTTACATATACCCATGCTGGGTGAGATAAATATCTCTCTAAAATGACAACTTTGTATGAAAAAATTGGAAAAGTTTACTTTTACAGAGATATTTCTCTCACCCAGCATGGATATATGTAAAAATACACCCCAAAACACATTGCCCTACTTCTTCTGAGTACGGCGATACCACATGTGTGACACTTTTGCAGCCTAGGTGCCAAATTCTAAAGAGCACCTTTAGGATTTCACAGGGCATTTTTTAGGCATTTGGATTCCAGACTTCTTCTCACGCTTTAGGTTCCCTAAAATGCCAGGGCAGTATAAATACCCCAGAAGTGACCCCATTTTGGAAAGAAGACACCCCAAGGTATTCCGTGATGGGCATAGTGAGTTCATGGAAGTTTTTATTTTTTGTCACAAGTTAGTGGAATATGAGAGTTTGTAAGAAGAAAAAAAAGAAAATCATCATTTTCCGCTAACTTGTGACAAAAAATAAAAACTTCTATGAACTCACTATGCCCATCAGCGAATACCTTAGGGTGTCTACTTTCCGAAATGGGGTCATTTGTGGGGTGTTTCTACTGTCTAGGCATTGTAGAACCTCAGGAAACATGACAGGTGCTCAAAGTCAGAGCTGCTTCAAAATGCGGAAATTCACATTTTTGTACCATAGTTTGTAAACGCTATAGCTTTTGCGGAAACCAATAAATATACACTTATTGCATTTTTTTAATCAAAGACATGTAGAACAATTTAGAGAAAAATTTATATAGAAATGTAGTTTTATTTGAAAAAATTTTACAACTGAAAGTGAAAAATGTCATTTTTTGGCAAAAGATTCGGTCAATTTCAATTAATAACAAAAAAAAAGTAAAAATGTCAGCAGCAATGAAATACCACCAAATGAAAGCTCTATTAGTGAGAAGAAAAGGAGGTAAAATTCATTTGGGTGGTAAGTTGTATGACCGCGCAATAAACCGGGAAAGTAGTGTAGTGCAGAATTGTAAAGTGGTCTGGTCATTAAGGGGGTTTAAGCTAGGGGAGCTGAGGTGGTTAAACATGACTGCGCAATTTCAACACCCTTTTTCGTGTATTCTAGCAGGACCCTCAAATTCCGGAAAGTTTTTTTGTTAAAAATGTATTAATAAACAGGGATACGTTAATGTCGCACAAACCTGATGTCATTTGGTTTTACGCATGTTGGCAGAAATTGTATGATGAACTAACCCGTTTGATTACAAATATCAGGTTTATCGAGGGGGTCCCGCAAAATTTTACAGATGCTGATCTATTTCCAACGGACAAGGTAAATTTGGCTGTTGATGATCTTATGGAGGCGGCTTGTGAAAATCTTGAAATACAAAACACATTCACCAAATACGTACACCACAGAAATTTGAGCATTATGTATCTCGTTCAAAACGTTTTTTTGTCAGGGTAAGAAAAGCCGAACCATAAATTTAAACACTAAATACATGGTCCTTTTTAAGAACCCTCGTGATACAAACCGGATTCCAAACAAGTTGGGACACTATACAAATCGTGAATAAAAACTGAATGCAATGATGTGGAGGTGCCAACTTCTAATATTTTATTCAGAATAGAACATAAATCACGGAACAAAAGTTTAAACTGAGAAAATGTACCATTTTAAGGGAAAAATATGTTGAATCAGAATTTCATGGCGTCAACAAATCCCAAAAAAGTTGGGACAAGGCCATTTTCACCACTGTGTGGCATCTCCCTTTCTTCTTACAACACTCAACAGACGTCTGGGGACCGAGGAGACCAGTTTCTCAAGTTTAGAAATAGGAATGCTCTCCCATTCTTGTCTAATACAGGCCTCTAACTGTTCAATCGTCTTGGGCCTTCTTTGTTGCACCTTCCTCTTTATGATGCGCCAAATGTTCTCTATAGGTGAAAGATCTGGACTGCAGACTGGCCATTTCAGTACCCGGATCCTTCTCCTACGCAGCCATGATGTTGTGATTGATGCAGAATGTGGTCTGGCATTATCTTGTTGAAAAATGCAGGGTCTTCCCTGAAAGAGATGACGTCTGGATGGGAGCATATGTTGTTCTATATGAATATAGTTTTTTTTTTGTTCTGAATATATTTTTCTGCATTGATGGTGCCTTTCCAGACATGCAAGCTGCCCATGCCACACGCACTCATGCAACCCCATACCATCAGAGATGCAGGCTTCTGAACTGAGCATTGATAACAACTTGGGTTGTCCTTGTCCTCTTTGGTCCGGATGACATGGCGTCCCAGATTTCCAAAAAGAACTTCGAATCGTGACTCGTCTGACCACAGAACAGTCTTCAATTTTGCCACACTCCATTTTAAATGATCCCTGGCCCAGTGAAAACGCCTGAGCTTGTGGATCTTGCTTAGAAATGGCTTCTTCTTTGCACTGTAGAGTTTCAGCTGGCAACGGCGGATGGCACGGTGGATTGTGTTCACTGACAATGGTTTCTGGAAGTATTCCTGAGCCCATTCTGTGATTTCCTTTACAGTAGCATTCCTGTTTGTGGTGCAGTGTCGTTTAAGGGCCCGGAGATCACGGGCATCCAGTATGGTTTTACGGCCTTGACCCTTACGTACAGAGATTGTTCCAGATTCTTTGAATCTTCGGATGATGTTATGCACAGTTGATGATGATAGATGCAAAGTCTTTTCAATTTTTCGCTGGGTAACACCTTTCTGATATTGCTCCACTATCTTTCTGCGCAACATTGTGGGAATTGGTGTTCCTCTACCCATCTTGGCTTCTGAGAGACACTGCCACTGAGAAGCTCTTTTTATACCCAATCATGTTGCCAATTGACCTAATTAGTGTTATTGGTCTTCCAGCTCTTCATAATGCTCAAATTTACTTTTTCCAGCCTCTTATTGCTACTTGTCCCAACTTTTTGGGGATTTGTTGACACCGTGAAAATTGGACTTTTCCTTTAAAATGATACATTTACTCAGATTAAATGTTTGATCTGTCATCTACGTTCTATTACAAATAAAATATTGACATTTGCCATCTCCACATCATTGCATTCAGTTTTTATTCACAATTTGTTTAGTGTCCCAACTTTTTTGGAATCCGGTTTGTAAATTACAGGATATTACATTGGCTCGGCAGATGTACCCCGGTAAAACACGTTTCTTTTTAGAAGCTTTTGAAGATGCTACACACAAGCCTTACGGCTATTTACTTGTAGATTTAAGATCTGACACGCCTGAGGACCTACGACTCAGAACCGGTCTGTTCCCACCAGATCTGCCGGTGGCTTATGTGTGCAAAAAGAAGCTCTAAAATGAGGTATCTCACATCTTTACGGTTATTTTTGTTAGCGTCGCTGGTGCTGGAAGGATGTCTTACAGGATCCGGCGTAATTGGTATCTTTTAAAAGCATTAGTCAAAACAAATCTGAAGGCCCGAAAATAAATATTGCGTAACGCCAGTAATAATTTGATATCGGCTATTGGCGAGATCGCTCTCAATATCCTTAAAGGAAAGATCCCTCTTAAAGAGCGGCAAAAAAATATATTGAAAAAATGGCATAGGGCTATAAAGAAATTACGCGATAAAAAGTACTCCATTAAAGGAAAGAAGCGCATTGTGAACCAGAGCGGCGGTTTTATAGGAGCTTTGCAATACCATTAATCACTAGCCTGATAGCTAATACAGCCGGTGTTTCATAATGTAGTATGCAGAGAAAATGTTCCTGGTTTCCAAAAATGAAATGGACAGGCTTAAAAAAACATCCGTAGATGCAACAGATATACGCCAAACCGCCATAAGCCGATTAGATGATGAGATTAGCGAAATACTACACAGAAATGACCTTTCAGATGATGAAAAAATTAAGAGATACACAGCAGTGTTACAGAGGTACTTAATGCTCAACAAACAGTCAAGTAAAGAAATGTCGGCTATAATCCTGATTACACAGCCGCAAACCGATCAACAACAATTGTCAAATGCCGCCTCAATCAGCACAGATACTAACGAAATACTTGACAGTATTAATACACGTTATAGAAAAAATGCAGAACTATTGTTAAGTAAACTGTACCGCTCGGGTAATAATCCGTACTGAAACGCTATGGGTGAATTCATTTACAAAGAACAAACTGTACCCGGTTCCAACATTATTGACCTGATTCGAACAGCTACCCAGAGTCATGGGTTGCCTAAGATTAAACCTCATGGTTGGGACTATTTTATGGAGACTATCGCACAGCTGAACGTCCCGTCAACGGTTATCGGTAATACAAGAACAAGAGAACTTTTCGATAATTTGAAAAAGCGGTCGCTGAGTGAGCCCTTTGACGCGGCTCGAAGCCCTTTTACACCGCAGGTGTTATTAACATCGCCTACTGTGTCGACACGTGGCTCATTACTACCTAAACAGAGGCTCCCGCCTTTGTTGCAAGCTGCTTGGTTAACGTTGTAAATTTTCTTACTTTGGCGATTGCATATAAACTTTCTATGTATTAAACATCTTATAATGTTTTTATTTGTTTTACATACATTTTTACTTTGCATGTATATAACATTTCTGTGTGTGTAATGTCTTATAATGTTCTATTTACTATACATAAACTGTTTTAAATAAAGTGTAAAGTGTATTCAGTTTTTTTATTTTTACAATAAATATAATAGCTTGATTAGTTAAAATTGTATAAACAGTTAGGACGCGTTGTTGAGTAGTTTAAAACACTGCTAAAATGCCTGCAAATAGCAAAATATTGCGAAAACAGTACTACACGCCAAAAGCTGGCGGCTCTTATGGGGGCGTTGAATCCTTATTCAGAGAAGTCCGGAAATTTGGAATAAGAAAAGACTCTGTAAAAAACTAGTTGAGCAACGAGGATACTTACACATTGTACAAACCTGTTAAAAAATCCTTTACAAGAAACAAGGTTATGGTGTCTGATATAGATGCTCAATGCCAGGCAGATCTTGAGTCGATGATGGATTTCTCTAAAGAAAATAATGGTGTAAAATACCTGCTGACGGTCGTTGATATTCTATCTAAATATGCTTGGGTGTCGGGCCTTTCAAATAAGTCCGGCGCTACAGTGGCTGCCGCTTTTGATCAGATATTTAAGTTAAGCGGTCGAACCCGTGAGTTTATAAACAAACCTATGAGGCGTCTTTGTGAAACCTATAAAATACATCATTTTTTAACTACAAATGCTGTTAAGGCAGTGTTGGTCGAACGTTTTAATAGAACGCTGAAAACTAAAATGTGGCGCTATCTTAGAGAACAAAACATGTACAGGTACATCGACAAGTTACAAGACCTGGTGTATAGTTATAACCGCACATACCACAGAACTATAAGGCGGCGTCCCGTCGATGTGACAAAAGAGAACTCTTTAGCCGTTTGGAAAAATATCTACGGGTATTCCGATACTATTAAAAAAGTTAAACCAGTATTAAATATAAGTGATCACGTCAGAATTGTGCGTTAAGTTGTTTTTTTTTTGCAAAGGGGTATGAACAAACCTATACGGACGAGATATTTAAAATTTACGCTGTAAACACTAGGGGCCTCAGACCCCTTTATAAGTTGAAAGACCTGTCTGATGAGTTCATTGAAGGCTCGTTCTACCCGGAGGAAGTCCAAAAAGTAACTCTCGACAAGCTACGGGTTTACAGGATAGAAAAAATACTGAAAAAGAAGAAAGTTCGGGGTAAAACGTTGTGTTCTGTAAAGTGAATATGATACCCTGACAAGTTTAACTCTTGGGTGCCTGAAAAACAGTTGATGCGTCTGTAAACTATGGAGGACGGATCGTTTTTTCACGCTGCCCTGCAACGCCTCCGCCAAACTTTATCCCGAAAACAGCATCGCCGATTACACCACTAAGTTAGCAAAAGCGGTCCATCTTCGCGGCCCTTATGAAGTGGCTTTAGTGGAGATTCAGTATCCACATACGTGGGAAACCTTTGGCACCGGAAATGGTGTATTCTACGTCGCGCAGCGCGACGAGCCGATCAGCGAGCTTTTTGTTAAATCGGGTTATTACTCCAATATGCACGATCTCATTAAAGCCATTAATAGCAAACTTGAATCTATAAAAATACCTCCCGATCAACTGCGTCTAAGATACGACGATATTGACAGAACCGTTTATGTAATGAATTTACCATTATACAAGTTCATGCCTTGTGTGAAGTTGGGGAATATTTTGGGGCTGCCGGGGTATTCGCAAGCTCCGTCGCTCAAGAATGTAGACACCGAGCACATCACTCTCCGCTACAAAGGACCCGGCTTACCTGTTTTAGAACATCATGCTGGTGGTATAAAGGGGCTTGCTCTAGTTTCAACAAAAGAGAAAAAAAAATTATCCCGATATTAAAGCCGGATTTTATACAATGTTTGTTTGTACAGATATCGTCCAACATCAACTTGTTGGCGATAGTTACGTACAACTTTTAAGAACTGTCCAGTTAGGCGGTAAAAATGGTGAGATAGTCACGCAAAAGTATCACCGGCCGGACTATATACCTGTTTGTAAACATCATTTTGACACACTTACAATATCGATACTCACGGATCAGGCTAAACCTGTTAAATTCAAGTACGGTAAGACTATTGTGCGATTACACTTTAGACCGCGCAATGTGACGACGCACTAAAATGTTGTCCCAGAGAGTGTACGGTGACCCGGACGCATATACGCATTATTACATAACGCAAGCCGGTCATGGTTTGGACGGATTTCACGGTACCGAATTCATGCATGGTTCTGGCCTCGCCGGGTTATTTCGGGGTCTGTTCCGTCGTGTCGTTCCCCTATTTAAGAAAGGTGTGGAGCTTGTAAAGCCGCACGTGAAAACAACGTCGACTGCCTTTATGGATCGTATAAATAGGTAGACGCAGAGCCAAGAGGGCTCTGGTGTCGTACAAATACGTAAAAAAAAAAGTGTAAAAAAAAACGTGAACGCACTGCCATTGTCTTACCAACTTTTATGAATAAAGTAGCACAACCTAAGAGACATCGCCGCCAGAAAACAAGAAGTCGTTCACCGAGCGACATCTTCTAGTCAGGCGCTATGGCTTTCGTGCATGACGCATCCGCCGAGTACGCCAAATGAGAGTTGGACATCTTTCAAATACAGCCTACACAAACAAGCATTGAAAAATCGCTTTATGTAGAATACAGCCAATCGCCGCAATCACTGACAATGCCCCTTTGGAATTCTACATCACGGGCAGCGGTGAATATTATTACGACCTTAATAACACATTGTTACACGTCGTTTGCAAAATCGGTAGTCCTGATAACACACCCATACCAGAAGGATCCCGCGTTGCACTTATTAACTACCCTATAGCAAGTCTTTTTAATCAACTGGATATAACGCTCGGCGACACGTTGATTTCAATAAGCGACAACCTTTATACGTATAGAGCGTATATAGAGTTCCTAATAAATTATAATTCACAAACTTTAGCGTCCCAATTTACAGCCGGTTTATTCTATAAAGACACAGCGGGATATCATGATGAACGGGTTCTCGACGGGCGTAATGTCGGTTTCAACAAGAGAGTACAGTATTCCGCTCGCTCTAGAAGTGTGGAATTAATGGGCCCCATTTACGCCCATATATTTAATCAACCGAAGTTAATACTGAACGGTTTAGATCTAAAGATAAAATTGACCAGAAACAAAGACACTTTCTGCCTTATGTCGGCCGAGTGTCACGGCTGAGGATGGGGGAAATCCTCAGCCGTGCGATGTCAGTTGATGTTTTGGCTGCTCGGCCAGGACAGCAGGATTAGGGAGCAGGTCACCTCCTAAAGCGTCCCTAACCTGACCCTAACTCCTAGCTGCATGGGCCGACCTTTAAGGTAGGAGGACCCATGCTCCGGAACCTCGGATCCCTAACTCACCCTCCGACCGGTCCCTGGACTAGGAGTCAAGGTAAGACGGCCTGTTCCTACTGTACACGGAGGAACAGGGGTCTCACTGGCCAAGCTGCAGGGAAAAAGGGGACACAAACAAACTTACGGATATGGCAGGTGAACTATCCGAGTTCCACCTACCTGCCACAGCCCTGCTGACTGGATCCCTGTGCAAACAGGAATCCAGATCCATAAGCTGCACTAAACAACATAGGACAGGAAAACATCAAATAGACATCACACGGCTGAGGATTTCCCCCATCCTCAGCCGTGACAGTATGAACCACAAGGGTGGCTCTCACAGGCAGTTGGTATACACAGGAGGTTGCTATCAGCAAGCATGCTGAAGCAACCTACTGAGCCCTGCCAAACACCAAGGCTATATAGGCCTAAGAGGCCACACACAACAGTCAGACCCACCCAGTGACATCACACACACTGGGAAGGGAGTTAACCCTTCCAGCACCACAGAAGGGAAACACACATACATAAAGGAAAGTGCACACAATAACATACAACACAGTGCACACAACACACACACCTAACAAAAGGTTGCTAGGTGTGACCGCATGCCAGGGCAGCAAGCTGCCTAGCAACGCTCAGGCTGCTCTGCTGCTAAACCCCAACACTGGTTGCCCGCAGCAACCACAAGTGAGGCCACAGACAAGCGGCCCTCACCCGTGGTTGAAGACCCATGCAAAACCGCCGGCAACTGCATGCGGTAAGAAGTCACGGTCATGGGCCTGGCCGTGACACCGAGGCGCCCCATTTTAAAGTCCAAATACAGCACGCTTCCCTGTTTGTCAAAAGAGTACAAGTATCACCCGCTGTAAGAATCGGTCACAGTCACGCTCTGTTAACAGCTAACGCAAAGTACTCGATCGATCGGGCGTCGCTTAAAGTGTATAGCGTACCCGCCGGTACTCGCATATCTAACCACGAGAATCTTTTCCTCGGAAACCTACCAAAAACAGTAATACTAGCGTTTGTGGATAACGAATCATTTTCCGGGAGTTACCAGAGTAATCCTTTGTGCTTCAACCACTATAATGTGAATTATGCAGCCTTATATTTGGATGGTCAACAGATACCGGCAAAACCTTTTCAACCTAACTTCCAAGACGAATCAGCTGTTCGTGAATATATGTCCCTAGTACATATTTCGGGTAAACACAAGGCCGACAACGCTTTATCAGTCGATCGGCACGAGTTTTTGAACGGTTACACTTTGTTCGCTTTTGATTTATCGCCGGATCAAGAGCCCGGCGGTCATTTCTCTCTAGTAAAAACTGGCAATCTGAGAGCTGAAATTAGATTTGCCGAACATTGCGAACACAATTAACATGATTGTATATTCAGTTCATGAAAATATTATTGAAATAAATAATCGGCGGGAGGTATTATATGATTTTCAATAAACATGAATAATTATGAAATTGCCTGTGTTATTAAAGCTGATATTAACGCCAGGCGCATATTTAAAGGTGTATTCCCGTGCGATTTATTACCGGGGGGTAAAATCATCGACAGGCCCGAGGCATACATTGTAAATACGGATAATTCCGATCAGCGGGGGAAGCATTGGATTTTAATTATATTATACCCGAATGCTATATCTATTTTTTTGATAGTTATGGTTTATCACCCGCAAATTAAATATTTCCTGGCGACTTTATGCAGTTTTTATATAAAAATTCTAAGACTATAAGGTATCAAAACAGACAAATACAAGACGCCGTTAGTACGGTCTGCGGGCATTACTGTATCTATATCTTACAATGTCTAGCTAAAGGAATATCTTTTGAAAATGTGTTAAAAATGTTCACTAACGATTTTAGAAAAAATGACCGTATTGTGCGCTCATTTGTAACAAAACGCATGAAACGCTTATGTATACGATGCTGTATTTACAATCAAACGTGTCTGTCCCTCTGGGACTGTTGAAAATAAGGAAAATGAATAAAGCTTTTTAAACAAATTATATTTGTCATCGTTTGATTTTTAATGCTATTATATTAAATTAATATCAGGCAATATAAATTTTAATATCAAACATTATAAATTTAATATCAAACAATATAAATTTTAAAAGCAAGCACTATAAATTTAATATCAAACAATATACATTTTAAATCTATAAATTTAATATCAAACAATATAAATTTTAATAGCCAGCACTATAAATGTATTATCAAGCACTATAAATTTAATATCAAACAATATAAACTTAATATCAAGCAATATAAAAGGGGCGGGGGTATCTGTATAAAAGGGGGCATGGTACCTGTCACTTTGCAGTTTGACGAAACATATACCCTCTTACTACTGAAGTGGTCATTAACCCAATCAACACTGAATCAAGAGAAATCAAGGAGGCTGTTAGCTTCCTCCACACTCAGCCAATCTCCTTGATTTCCTGACATCAGTCACCTGAGGGACCGTGACACACATTTGCCAGCTGTATCAGCATGTGTGGAATACACACCTGTGGCACAGTAATAAACATCGATTATTTACCAATTCCCGCTCATGTCAGGTCTAAAAAGGCGGCGTGGCAAGGACGAGAAAGGGGGAGGGTCGGCAGGCCAGTCTTATTTATCATTTTCTATTCCTGTTTTAGGAGTGGGGGGGTGGATACGCCAAAGTTATGTAGAGGCCGGCACCTCTACATAACTTATCCGCATCCACTGCCAGCGCAAAATGTTCTTAAATTTTTGGCATAGATTTCCTGGAGATATTTATTTATTTTCTTCTTGATAGGGATGAAAGCACCCTAGCAGCAGAGGGTTTTAGGCATCATGTCAGCTTTTGCAGCTTCTTTAGCCTTATGGCATTTATGCCCTCTATAGAGAGAGATGCTGACCCTGAGAAAACATAACTATGAAGGGTTGAATAGTAGGTGCACCTTCTTGTTTCAAGTTCCTCAGATGATTAAAACATATTAGAGACGGGTGATACTTGATCCAACCTCTCTAGATCCAGTTGACTACTAATGTATCTTAACTAGGTTGAGAAAAGCACCTGGAGGGACTCTTGGATTCCCTTGAGAGGTCTTTATCAGCAAAATTCAAAGAACTTAAAGCTATATAATATGCTATCTCTCACAAGTCCTGCAGATGCAGGAGGAAATATTCTGTGTAAGGCCAGACAACATTACATCAGAACTCTATATCAACAAGCCCAGTGGCACCAGATCAGAACCCCTTCTAAAGGAAGTGGGAAGGATCATGACATGGACAGAACTGTATCTGACTCACCTGTCTGCTATGCTTACTTGAGGCTTCCTTAACACTGTTGCTGACCAACAGACTCAAGGTCTAGTAGTCCTGGGAAGATGGTCTTTGAATCCTGAGTTCTTCAAGAAGATAACCAGGATATGGAAAGAGCAAGGGACGGACTTTATGGCAACAAGGTTCAATGCCAAGTTGGAAAACAAAAATTACTCTTACCGGTAATAGTTTTTCTTGAAACCCATGCGACTAGGTCCTCCCATCCAAGACAGGAAACCTGAAGAGTTGAAGAGAAATGGTTCACACCCCCACCATACCTCAGTAATTATAATAACCAAACCACTGGAGGCATGCCAACCACCAATGAAAAGGCTTGATAAATGGAAAAAGATAATACACAAAAAAAAGGGAACCAATTCGATACATTATATCCCCATTAAATTTCATGTATCTATTTGACATATAGTACATTTTTTTCTTTTTTTTAAATTAAGTCGGAGAAAATTTGGGGTGTTGTCATGGGTTTCAAGAAAGAGTAAATTTTTGTTTTCCTCTCATCCATGACAGCACCCATGCGAGAATAATCTATAAATCAAACCTTGGGGGAGGGGGACTACAGCTTGTAGTACTTTCCTCCCAAAGGCTGCATCTGAGTCTAGATGCAGCCTATAGTGTCTAAAAAGGGTATTAGGAGATCTCCAAGTGGCAGCTCTACACATTTGGGCCAGAGAAGCATCCGCCTTCTCTTCCCAAGAGGCTGCAACTGCCCTCGTTGAATGTGCCCCAAACCCCGTCGGGGGAGACTAGTTTAGAGAAGAATAAGAAAACGAAATGGCATTTTTTTTACCCATCTGGCAATGGCACTAGTAGAAGCCTTGTGCTCCCTAAATCTACCTTGGAACTTCTTAGCAGATTCTTATCTATTCTCCAGGATGTAGTGGAATCTAAGTAATGCAATAAGCATCTTTTGACATCCAGACAGTGCAATTTATCCTCTAACGGATTTGTAGGATTTGGGCAAAAAGATGGTAAAACTACATCCTGATTTCTGTGGAAATCAGAGACTACTTTAGGCTGGAAGGATGGAATGGGCCTAATAATTACCTTATCTTCCAATACCGTAGTGTAAGGAGGAAAGGCTGAGAAGGCTTGATTCTATGAGATCCTTCTAGCTGAAGTAATTGCCAAAAAGGTTACTTTGAAGGTAAGCATTTTAAATAGAGATGTTATTAATTGGTTCAAACGGCTCTTGGGATAGAGCAGAAAGGACCGAAAGAAAGCGACCCTTTCTGATGACCTCATTCGACTCTGCTTCAGCGATTTAAGAGATTATTTAACTTTTTAAATCTCACCAATGCCTTAATACTCTTGGATACATTCTGCGACTCTTCCATAACCAATTTATCCACACATTCTTCACATAGAGGTCTAACATAAGATACTGGCAATGCTACTCTACATCCACCACATTCTTTATGCTTCGATTTGCAGGATAACTTCTTAGGTGTTTTTGCTACCTATAACAATATAGCAAACACCCATAAATATTAGGAGACAATATTTCTCACAGTTTGAAGAGGTAAAGTAACCCATTCCTCAGGTCCAATACCGGGCTTGTGGGCCTCGAGGGTTCCAATGGGTCAGTGCGTCCCAATTCACCTGCCTCCGACATTGTATCCAGACACCGGATCCTGCACAGCACTGTGTGTGCAAAAGTAGAGCTGGCTGTGTTCTCCTGCTGCCATTTGTAGCACGCCATGGAATTCTTTTAACACCAGGCACAAATGCCTAATCCAGCCAGCAAAACGTGCTCCTCCTCCTCCGGTGTCACATCACCATAAGTGACGTCATGTTGCCGAAAGAGAATCTTCACCCCATCACGCATGCTCCGAACATGCAACAACTCATGACCGCCATCTTGGATAAGGGACGCCGAGCACCTCGCCTGAACTGAACCAGAAGCCACCTGGACACAGCGGCTGGGAGGAGGCAGGAGGAAGACCGGCTTAGCGATCTGCTCCCCAAGGAGACTAACGCCGCATGGGATAGGCCCCTTCATGGTAAGTAGACTCGGTCCTTCCCCAGCTCCTGGGGTGAGAACCCAAGCTAGGAGCAAGAGCTCCCTAGGTACATCCTATCAGGAGGACAGAAAACCTGAACCGAGGTGGGGTGGGGGTGTGAACCATTTTATCTCTTCAGGTTTCCTGTCCTGGATGGGAGGACCTAGTCGCATGGGTGCTGTCATGGGTGAGGGCGAAAACATTCCTTTCACTTTATCAGGAGGACAATCCCTTGGTAGCTGATACTCTGTCCATTCCTTTAAGGTTCAGGCTGGCTTACATTTTCCCTCTGCTTTACTTGATACCTAGGTTATTGATGAAAATCAGGCCAGGCCACGGTGACAGCCATCATAACGTTCTGTCCGAAGAGGTCATTGTTTTCCCAACTCATTCTCATGAGTTGAGGGTGTACTGAGACTTCCCCTAATGAATGTGTGTCCAGGGTACTTAACTCTGCCAAGACCTGAAGAGATTCGGTCTGACAGCCTCAAGACTGATCAGCCTCTATTACTATTTAGAGGCTTCTCTGATTTAATCATGAATACCTTCTTACACTCTGCTACTCAATCCACAAAAAGATTGTGTTCCCAACTCATTCAGATGAGTCAAGAGTGAAACAGGAGACTTCCCCAGTCCAGATTGTGTACCTAGAGCTGACATAAAGAGTCCATCCCAATGGGATACAGCAGGAAATCAGCTGCCAATGTGATACATTTTTGATACTTTATAATGAAAGTAGGGCATTTAAGTAGAAGCATGCAATGGCGATTTTCCTCATCTCAAACAATATATTGAAACAAAAGCCTGGCTAGGTCTGCTAGGCAACTGGAATCCCTTTCCCTTGATTTTATAATAAAAAAAATAGAACATACACATATTAGGGTACAGAAAGACCGACTCTATAAATATATAACATAATCTACCTCGTCAGATAAACACAGCAAAAATCAATAAATAAATACAAACAACCAAAAAAGCAATTTTTCTCATTTTATATCACAAAAAGTGCAACACCAAACGATCAAAAAGTCGTATGCACCCAAATATGGAACCAATAAAAATTTCAAATCTTCCTGCAAAAAACAAGCCCCTGCAACAAGATGATCAGCAGAAAAATATAAAAATATGGCGTTAAGAACATGGAGACACAAAAACTATTTTTTTTTCAAAAATGCTTTATTATGTAAAACTGAAACAAAGAAAGTAGACATATTCAAAGTAGACATATCAATATAATGTCTAAAAAGGTCTAAAAAACAAAAAAACAGTGCCAAAACAGACATTTGGTTATCGTGCCTCACCAAAAACGGAATATAGCGCGACTAAAAATCATATGTACCCCAAAATAGTACCAATAAAACGGTCACCTTATCCTGTAGTTTCCAAAATGGGGTCACTTTTTAGTGTTCTCTACTGTAGGGTGCATCAAGGAGGGCTTCAAATGGGACATGATGTCTAAAAACCAGTCCAGCAAAATCTGCCTTCCAAAAACCATATGGCGCGCCATTTCTTCTGCGCCCTGCCGTGTGCCCTTAAATCAGTTTACGACCACATATGGGGAGTTTCTGTAAACCGCAGAATCAGAGTAATAAATATAGAGAGTTTTGTTTGGCTGTTAACCCTCGATGTGTTAAAAAAAAAAAAAATGGACTAAAATGGAAAATCTAGTAATGGTGTCAGCAGGTCACCTTTTTGGATTTAACCTCTTCCAGACATAGGACGTACAGGTACGTCCTGATGTCCCAGTACTTAAGGACACAGGGAGTATGCTCGGCGGGCGATGATCGGAACTCTGTGTCTGCTCAAATCATTGAGCAGGCACCTAGGGACAATGCACCGGGGTTGCAGCGGTTTGCAGCACTTTCGGGAGGTTTCTGATCCCCCCGGTCTGTGACCGCAGGGATCATAAACTTCAAAATTCTGTTATTTTATGTTTAACTCCCCCCCCCCCCCTCTGTGTTATAGGGAGGGAAGAGGTGCGGGCGGTGCGGCAGTGCGGGCTGCGATTATCAGGGCGGTGCTGGGGAGGGCGGGCAGGCACAATCATCCGCCTGCCCCCGCTGTAAGGATCTCATACACATCTCTATGCCTTTTCAGCCCCCGATGGGAGAGGGAGGGGGCCCACCTCCCTCCCCATCACCCACTGTTATGTTGAGGCAGCGAGTAATGGTTACCATGGCAACCGGACACCTTCACAGGCTTCCGGCTGTCCATGGTGCTGATCAGAGGCTGTCCATGGTGGTGATCAGACTTCTGCTAAAGGCAGAAGTCTAATTAGACTCTGTAAAGCAAAAATACAGTACACTATATAGTGTACTGTACTGTATTATAAAGACATCAGACCCACTGGATCTTCAAAAACCAAGTGGGTCCGGGTAAAAAAAAAACAAAAAAAAAACACTCATCACTGATTAAAAAAATAATATTCCCTACACATGTTTGATATCACCGCGTCCGTAACAACCTGATCTATAAAACGGTCTGTTATTTTACCCGCACGGTGAACTCCATAAAAAAAATTAAAATAAAAACTATGATGAAATTGAAATTTTGCCGACAAAAAAGTCGTATGTACGCCAAAATAGTACCAATCAAACCGTCACCTCATCCCGCAAAAGATGAGCCCCTACATGAGACAATGGCCCAAAAAATAAAAAAAACACTATGGCTCTCAAACTAAAACATGAAAAAAAAAAAATGCTTTTTTATGTTGAACGTAAAAAATAAAAATAAAAAAAAAATGTAGGTATCGCCATTTCCGTGAGTACCTGCTCTATAAAAATACCACATGACCTAAACCCTGAGGTGAACACCGTAAAAAAAGCCATTTTTTTGTCACCTTACATTACAAAAAGTGTAATGGCAAGCGATCAAAAAGTCGTATGCCCCCAAAATTAGTGCCATATCATCCCACAAAAATGATACCCTACCTAAGACAATCGGCCAAAAACTTAAAAAACTATGATTCTCAGACTATAGAGACACTAAAACATGATTTTTTTTTTGTTTGTTTCAAAAATCATATTATTGTGTAAAACCTAAATAAATAAAAAAAAGTGAACATATTAGGTATTGCCACGTCTGTAAGAACCTGATCTATAAAAATACCACATGACCTAACCCCTAACGTGTACACTGTACAAAAAATTTAACAAAAACGGTGTCAAAAAAGCAATTATTTTGTTACCTTGCATCACAAAAAGCGTAATAGCAAGCGATAGTCATATGCACCCCAAAATAGTGCCAATCTAACAGTCATTTAATCCTGCAAAAATGATACCCAACCTGAGACAATTGCCTAAAAACTGAAAAAACTATGGCTCTCAGACTATGGAGACACTAAAACATGATTTTTTTTTTTGTTTCAAAAATGATAATATTGTGTAAAAGCTAAATAAAAAAAAATAAAAAAGTATACATATTAGGTATCACCGCGTCCGTGAGAACCTGCTCTATAAAAATAGCACATGATATAACCTGTCAAATGAACGTTCTAAATAATAAAAAATAAAAACTGTGTCAAAACAGCTATTTTTTGGCAAATTTTCCATTTTAATCCTTTTTTCCCCGTAACAAAACAAGGGTTAACAGCCAAACAAAACTCAATATTTATGGCCCTGATTCTGTAGTTTACAGAAATGCCCAATATGTGGTCGTAAACTGCTGTATGGCCACACGGCAGGGCACAGAAGGAAAGGAACGCCATATGGTTTTTGGAAGGCAGTTTTTGCTGGACTGGTTTTTTGACACCATGTCCCATTTGAAGCCCCCCTAATGCACCCCTAGAGTAGAAATTCCAAAAAGTGACCCCATTTAAGAAACTACAACCCTCAAGGTATTCAAAACTGATTTTACAAATTTTGTTAACCCTTTAAGTGTTCCACAAGAGTTAATGGCAAATGGAGATGAAATTTCAGAATTTCTATTTTTTGTTACCTTGCCTCACAAAAAGTGTAATATAGAGCAACCAAAAATCATATGTACCCTAAAATAGTACCAACAACACTGCCACCGTATCCCGTAGTAATGGGGTCACTTTTTTGGAGTTTCTACTCTAGGGGTGCATCAGGTGGCTTCAAATGGGACATGGTGTCTAAAAACCAATCCAGCAAAATCTGCCTTCCAAAAACCAAATGGCATTCCTTTCCTTCTGCGCCCTGCTGTGTGCCCGAACAGCAGTTTACAACCACATATGGGGTGCTTCTGTAAACTACAGAATCAGAGAATTAAATGTTAAGTTTTGATTGGCTGTGAACCCTTGCTTTGTTACTGTAAAAAAATTATTGAAATAGAAAATCTTCCAAAAAAATGAAATTCAGAAATTTTATCTCCATTTTCCATTAACATAGAATGTGTCAGCAGATAAGAACCATTTGGCCCATCTAGTCTGCCCAATATACTGAATACTATGAATAGCCCTTGGCCCTATCTTATATGAAGGATGGCCTTATGCCTATCCCATGCATGCTTAAACTCCTTCACTGTATTTGCAGCTACCACTTCTGCAGGAAGGCTATTTCATGCATCCACTACTCTCTCAGTAAAGTAATACTTCCTGATATTACTTTTAAACCTTTGCCCCTCTAATTTAAAACTATGCCCTCTTGTAGCAGTTTTTCTTCTTTTAAATATTCTCTCCTCTTTTACCTTTTTGATTCCCTTTATGTAGTTTCTATCATATCCCCTCTGTCTCGTCTTTCTTCCAAGCTATACATGTTAAGGTCCTTTAATGTTTCATGGTAAGTTGTATCCTGCAATCCATGTACAACTAGTACTAGTAGCTCTTCTGTGAACTCTCTCCAAAGTATCAATATCCTTCTGGAGATATGGTCTTCAGTACTGCGCACAATACTCCAAATGAGGTCTCACTAGTGCTCTGTAGAGCAGCATGAGCACCTCCCTCTTTCTACTGGTAATGCCTCTCCCTATACACCCAAGCATTCTGCTAGCATTTCCTGCTGCTCTATGACATTGTCGGCCTACCTTTAAGTCTTCTGAAATAATGACCCCTAAATCCCTTTCCTCAGATACTGAGGTTAGGACTGCATCACCGATTTTATATTTTGCTCTTGGGTTTTTGCAGGTGCATTATCTTGCACTTATCAACATTAAATTTTAGTTGCCAGATTTTTGACCATTCCTCTAGTTTTCCTAAATCCTTTTCCATTTGGTGTATCCCTCCAGGAACATCAACCCTGTTACAAATCTTTGTGTCATCAGCAAAAAGAGACCTTACCATAGAGGCCTTCTGCAATTTCGCTGATAAAGATATTAAACAATATGGGTCTCAGAACAGATCCCTGAGGTACCCCACTGGTAACAAGACCATGGTCTGAATATACTCCATTGACTACAACCCTCTGTTGTCTGTCCCTCAGCCACTGCCTAATCCATTCAACAATATGGGAGTCCAAGCCCAAAAACTACAATTTATTGATAAGCCTTCTATGTGGGACAGTATCAAAAGCCTTACTAAAGTCTAGATAAGCGATGTCTACTGCACCTCCGCCATCTATTATTTTAGTCCCCCAATCAAAAAAAATCAATAAGATTAGTTTGACATGATCTCCCTGAAGTAAACCCATGCTGTTTTTGATCTTTCAATCCATGGGATTTTAGATGTTCCACGATCCTCTCAATAAGTATGGTTTCCATTAATTTCTCCACTATTGATGTCAGGCTTACTGGCCTATAGTTGCCCGATTCCTCCCTACTATTTTTCTTGTGAATGGGCGAAACATTTGCCAATTTCCAATCTTCTGGGACGACTCCTGTTACCAGTGATTGGTTAAATAAATCTGTTAATGGTTTTGCTAGTTTACCTCTGAGCTATTTTAATAGCTTTGGGTGTATACCATCAGGCCCCTGTGACTTATTTGTATTAGTTTTAGACAGCTGACTTAGAGCCTCTTCCTCTGTAAAGACACATGCATCAAAAGATTCATTAGTCTTCCTTCCTGAGGTCCTTTTCCTTCATTTTCCTTTGTAAAAACTGAACAGAAGTATTCATTGAGGCAGTCAGCTAGTTCTTTATCTTCTTCCATATACCTTCCTTCTATTGTTTTTAATTTGGTAATTCCTTGTTTTAGTTTCCTTTATGTATCTGAAGAATGTCTTATCACCTTTTTTCACTGACTGAGCTAATTTCTCTTCTGCCTGTGCTTTAGAAGCTCTTATAACTTGTTTGGCCTATCTCTGTCTAATCTTATAAATTTGCGCGTCATCCTCGTGTTTTTTTTTTAATAATTACTAAATGCTATCTTTTAGTTTTTAATGATTTTGGCCACTTCTGCTGAGTACCACAGTGGTCTCTTCCTTTTTTTGCTTTTACTGACAAGCCTAATGCAATTATCTGTTGCCTTCAATAGTGCCACTTTTAAGTAGTCCCATTTCACCTGGACGCCATTGAAACTGTTCCAATCTGATAGGGACTCGTAGTCTAAAATCTAAAACTTTAGATTTTGTTTGGTGTGACTCAGTCACTGTACTTATAGTAAACCACACTGACTGGTAATCACTAGATCCCAAGCTTTCCCCTACAGTAATATCAGATGATGTAATCATTCAATCATATGGAACGCCTAAAGGGTTAATAAAGCTTGTAAAATCAGTTTTGAATACCTTGAGGGGTGTAGTTTCTTAGAGGTGGTCACTTTTATGGAATTTCTACTCTAGGGGTGCATCAGGGGTTCTTTAAAATGGGACATGGTGTCAAAAAAAAAAAGGCCATCAAAATCTGCCTTCCAGAAACCATATGGCGTTCCTTTCCTTGTGCGCCCTGCCGTTTGGTCATACAGCAGTTTACGACCACATATGGGGTGTTTCTGTAAATTACAGAATCAGGGCAATAAATATTGAGTTTTGTTTGGCTGTTAACCCTTGCTTTGTTACTGGAAAAAAATTATTAAAATGGAAAATTTGCCAAAAAATTTAAATCTGAAAATTTATATCCATTTTCCATTAAATCTTATGAAATGCCTGAAGGGTTAATAAAGCTTGTAAAATCTGTTTTGAATACCTTGAGGGGTGTAGTTTCTAGAATGGGGTCATTTTTGGGTGGTTTCTATTATGTAAGCCTCACAAAGTGACTTCAGACCTGAACTGGTCCTTAACCCCTTAAGGACCGGGCTCATTTTCACCTTCAGGACCAGGCCATTTTTTGCAAATCTGACCAGTGTCACTTTATGTGGTGATAACTTTAAAACGCTTTGACTTATCCAGGCCATTCTGAGATAGTTTTTTCGTCACATATTGTACTTCATGACACTGGTAAAATGGAGTAAAAAATAAATCTTTTTTATTTATAAAAAATACCAAATTTGCCCAAAATTTGGAAAAATTTACAAATTTCCAAGTTTCAATTTCTCTACTTCTATAATACATATTAATACCTACAAAAATAGTTATTACTTTACATTTCCCATATGTCTTCATGTTAGGATCATTTTGGGAATGACATTTTATTTTTGGGGGACGTTACAAGGCTTAGAAGTTTAGAAGTAAATCTTGAAATTTCTCAGAAATTTTCAAAAACCTACTTTTTAAGGACCAGTTCAGGTCTGAAGTCACTTTGTGAAGCTTACATGATAGAAACCACCCAAAAATGACCCCATTCTAGAAACGACACCCCTTGAGGTATTCAAAACTGATTTTACAAACGTCGTTAACCCTTTAGGTGTTCCAAAAGAATTAATGGAAAATAGAAATACAATTTCAAAATTTCACTTTTTTGGCAGATTTTCCATTTTAATATTTTTTTTCTAGTTACAAAGCAAGGGTTAACAGCCAAACAAAACTCACTATTTATGGCCCTGATTCTGTAGTTCACAGAAACACCTCATATCTGGTCGTAAACTGCTGTACGGGCACACAGCAGGGCGCAGAAGGAAAGGAATGCAATACGGTTTTTGGAAGGCAGATTTTGCTAGACTGTTTTTTGGACACCATGTCCCATTTGAAACCCCCCTGATGCACCCCTAGAGTAGAAATTCCAAAAAAGTGACCCCATTTTAGAAACTACGGGATAGGGTGGAAGTTTTGTTGGTACTAGTTTAGGGTACATACGATTTTTGGTTGCTCTATAATACACTTTTTATGAGGCAAGGTAACAAGAAATAGCTTTTTGGCATAATTTTTTTGTTTGTTATTTACAACATTCATCTGACAGGCTAGATCATGTGGTATTTTTATAGAGCAGGTTGTCCCGGACGCGGCGATACCTAATATGTATCCAATTTTATTAAATTATGTAAGTTTTACACAATGATTTAATTTTTGAAACAAAAAAAATCATGTTTTAGTGTCTCCATAGTCTGAGAGCCATAGTTTTTTCAGTTTTTGGGCGATTATCTTAGGTAGGGTCAAATTTTTTGTGGGATGAGATGATGGTTTGATTGGCACTATTTTGGGGTGCATATGACTTTTTGATCGCTTGCTATTACACTTTTTGTGACGTAAGATGACAAAAAATTGCTTTTTTTACACCGTTTTTATTTTTTTACGGTGTTCACCTGAGGGGTTAGGTCATGTGATATTTTTATAGAGCGATACGGACGCAGCGATACCTAATATGTATCCATTATTTAATTTATGTAAGTTATACACAATGATTTCATTTTTGAAACAAAAAAAATCATGGTTTTGTGTTTCCATAGACTAAGAGCCATAGTTTTTTCAGTTTTTGGGCGATTATCTTGGGTAGGGTATGATTTTTACGGGATGAGATGACGGTTTGATTGGTACTATATACCCAATATGTGTAGTGTATTTTATTTTTATTCAGTGATAAATGTGTTTTTTTATCATTACTTTTGTCACTTTTTTTTGGCCAGGCCATATTGATTCTTGAAGATCGAGTGGGTTTGATGTCTGTATAATACAGTACGGTTACACTATATAGTGTATTGTACTGTATTTTACTTACACTTTGTCTGAACAGATCTATGCCTTTAGCACAGATCTGTTCAGCACCATGGACAGCAGGATGCCTGAGAAGGCGTCCTGTTGCCATGGGAACCTTCCCCGTGTGCCACAACTGAGCAGACGGGGAAGGGGAGGGGCTCCCCCCCTCTGTGACACCAGCCTGTCAGGGGGCTGCAAAGGCACAGCAGCCCCCCGATGGGAGAGGGAGGGAGCTCCCTGACTGTTAACCTTTTCTATACAGCGATCCGTACGGACCGTGGTATGGAAAGGGTTAAACGGCGGACATCACAGCACAGATGTCAGCCGTTTATACCAGAGTGTCAGCAATGTGCTGAAGCTCTGGTATACCCAACTGGACACCAATGAATATTCAAGAGCAGGCGGGAAATCGCGATCCCGCCTGCTGCACCGCCTGCAACACCAGCCGGCATAAAATCATTCAGGGGTGCAGGAGGGGTGTGAAAAAAATCTTTATTTTGGGCATTTTAAAATTTCTGATCGCGGGGATCAAAAACTGCAGAAAGTGCTGCAAGCCGCAGGTCTGAATTGACCTGCGGTTTGCTGCGATCGCCGATACAGGGGGGTCACATGACCCCCCCCCAGCGTTGTGACAGGATGCCCGCTGAATGATTTCAGCGGGCATCCTGTTCCTATTAACCACGCCGCGCCGCAAGCGTTTTAAACCCATGACGTATCGGTACGTCATGTGTCCTTAACCACCTTAGCTTAAACACCCTTAATGACCAGGCCACTTTTTACACTTCTGCACTACACTACTTTTACCGTTTATTGCTCTGTCATGCAACTTACCACCCAAATGAATTTTACCTCCTTTTCTTCTCACTAATAGAGCTTTCATTTGGTGATATTTCATTGCTGCTGACATTTTTACTTTTTTTGTTATTAATCGAAATTTACAGATTTTTTTGCAAACAAATGACATTTTTCACTTTCAGTTGTAAATTTTTTTTTAAAAAAACGACATCCATATATAAAATTTTCTCTAAATTTATTGTTCTACATGTCTTTGATAAAAAAAAAAATGGTTTGGGTAAAAGTTATAGCGTTTACAAACTATGGTACAAAAATGTGAATTTCTGCTTTTTGAAGCAGCTCTGACTTTCTGAGCACCTGTCATGTTTCCTGAGGTTCTACAATGCCCAGACAGTAGAAAAACAGCACAAATGACCCCATTTCGGAAAGTAGACACCCTAAGGTATTCGCTGATGGGCATAGTGAGTTCATAGAACTTTTTATTTTTTGTCACAAGTTAGCGGAAAATAATGATTTTTTTTTATTTTTTTTCCTTACAAAGTCTCATATTCCACTAACTTGTGACAAAAAATAAAAAGTTCCATGAACTCACTATGCCCATCACGAAATACCTGGGGGTGTCTTCTTTCCAAAATGGGGTCACTTGTGGGGTATACTGCCCTGGCATTTAAGAGAGAATGCGTGAGAAGTAGTTTGAAATCTAAATCTGTAAAAAATGGCCGGTGAAATCCGAAAGGTGCTCTTTGGAATGTGGGCCCCTTTGCCCACCTAGGCTGCAAAAAAGTGTCACACATCTGGTATTGCCGTACTCAGGAGAAGTTGGGGAATGTGTTTTGGGGTGTCATTTTACATATACCCATGCTGGGTGAGATAAATATCTCGGCAAGAGACAACTTTTCCCATTTTTTATACAAAGTTGGCATTTGACCAAGATATTTATCTCACCCAGCATGGGTATATGTAAAATGACACCCCAAAACACATTCCCCAACTTCTCCTGAGTACGGCGATACCACATGTGTGACACTTTTTTGCAGCCTAGATGCGCAAAGGTGCCCAAATTCCTTTTAGGAGGGCATTTTTAGACATTTGGATCCCAGACTTCTTCTCACGCTTTAGGGCCCCTAAAAAGCCAGGGCAGTATAAATACCCCACATGTGACCCCATTTTGGAAAGAAGACACCCCAAGGTATTCAATGAGGGGCATGCAGAGTTCATAGAAAAAAAAAAATTTTGCCACAAGTTAGCGAAAAAAAAACTTTTTTTTTTTCTCACAAAGTCTTCCTTTCCGCTAACTTGAGACAAAAATTTCAATCTTTCATGAACTCAATATGCCCCTCAGCGAATACCTTGGGGTGTCTTCTTTCCAAAATGGTGTTATTTGTGGGGTGTTTGTACTGCCCTGGCATTTGAGGGTCTCCGCAATCATTACATGTATGGCCAGCATTAGGAGTTTCTGCTATTCTCCTTATATTGAGCATACGGGTAATGAGATTTATTTTTTTCGTTCAGCCTCTGGGCTGAAAGAAAAAATTAACGGCACAGATTTCTTCATTCGCATCGATCAATGTTGATGAAAAAATCTCTGCCAAAAAAAAAAGAGGGGAAAGGCGTCTGCCAGGACATAGGAGCTCCGCCCAACATCCATACCCACTTAACCCGTATGCCCTGGCAAACCCAATTTCTCCATTCACATCAATCAATGTGGATAAATAAATCATTGCTGGGATTTTTTATTTTTTTTTATATATACAAAGTGTTTGCCAAAGCATATGAACACCGCCGCCTCCTCAGCTCATATGCCTCGGCAAACGTATCTTTTACTGCAGAGGAGAAATCTCGTCTTGCAGCGCCGAATACACCGACTTTTGTGTAATCTGACAGCAGCGCAATGCTTCTGTCAGAATGCACATCAGTGCTGCAGCTAGTCGATCGGTTGGTCCACCTGGAAGGTAAAAAAAAAAAAGAAAAAAACAGGCCGCAACGCAATAAATTTTATTAACTTTATAATAACTTTTGAACAGAACATATAAACTTTATTTAACTTTTTGAACTGAACGTTAACTTTTTTGCTTACTGGTGTTTTTTTTTTTGACCTTTTATAGGACAAACCTCTCCTTCCCCATGGGACAATGTGCAAAGCGCAAATTGCCCAAAGATGTGGCGAAGTACATTATGCACTTTATCCCAGGTGAAAGGAGAGGTTTGCAGCAGCTGTGAGTGAAAGGGCCCTAATAGCCCTGTGTACCTGTCCTGTGAGATGCAATCCCTATGCTAAGTGTACCTGTGTGTGGTACTTCCGGAAACACTCTCCAAAGCATAGGGCAGGGTGGTCAGGACAGAAATAGCGGGTGTCACGCCTTATTCCACTCCTGCTACAGACAAGACATCTTTTTCGGGGTGACTTGGGTTGAGGTACCGGCAACGACACTGGGGAAATGTCGCTCGTGTAGACGGCTAACTACACTGGTGGATGGGGCCACGGAACCTCCTGGATACAGGAGGTTCTCGATGATCTCTTCCTGAAATTTGAGGAAGGATCGGGTTCTCCCAGCCTTACTGTAGAGAACAAAACTATTATATGCAGCCAATTGAATTAAATATACAGGCACCTTCTTATACCAGCGTCTGGTGCGTCGGGAAACTAAATACGGAGACAACATCTGGTCATTGAAGTCCACCCCTCCCATGAGCAAATTATAGTCATGGAAACAGAGGGGCTTTTCAATGACACTGGTTGCTCGCTCAATTTGTATTGTCGTGTCTGCTTGAATGGAGGAGAGCATGTAAACGTCACGCTTGTCTCTCCATTTCACCACGAGCAGTTCTTCGTTACACAAGGCAGCCCTCTCCCCCCTTGCAAGACGGGTGGTAACGAGCCGTTGGGGGAAGCCCGCGCGACTAGTTCGCGCGGTGTCACAGCAGCCAATCTGTTCTAGGAACAAATGCCTGAAGAGGGCCACTTGTGTAGAAATTGTCCACATAAAGATGGTACCCCTTGCCAAATAAGGGTGACACCAAGTCCCAGACTGTCTTCCCACTGCTCCCCAGGTAGTCAGGGCAACCGACCGGCTCCAGGGTCTGATCTTTACCCTCATAGATCCGAAATTTGTGGGTATAGCCTGTGGCCCTTTCACAGAGCTTATACAATTTGACCCCATACCGGGCACGCTTGCTTGGATTGTATTGTTTGAAGCCAAGGCGCCCGGTAAAATGTATTAGGGACTCGTCTACGCAGATGTTTTGCTCAGGGGTATACAAATCTGCAAATTTCTGGTTGAAGTGGTCTATGAGGGGCCGAATTTTGTGGAGCCGGTCAAAAGCTGGGTGGCCTCTGGGACGGGAGGTGGTGTTGTCGCTAAAGTGCAGGAAACGCAGGATGGCCTCAAATCGTGCCCTGGACATAGCAGCAGAGAACATGGGCATGTGATGAATCGGGTTCGTGGACCAATATGACCGCAATTCATGCTTTTTGGTTAGACCCATGTTCAGGAGAAGGCCCAGAATTTTTTTTAATTCGGAAACTTGGACTGGTTTCCACCGGAAAGGCTGGGCATAAAAGCTTCCCGGGTTGGCGGATATAAATTGAGTGGCATACCGATTTGTTTCTGCCACGACTAAGTCCAAGAGCTCCGCAGTCAAGAACCGCTCAAAAATCCCAGGGCCGAACCGATCTGAGCTGTCTCAACCCGATCTCCAGACTGGGCGGTGAAAGGGGGAACTAATGGTGCGGCTATAGTTGGGGACTGCCAATCAGGATTTGCCAGCACCTCATGGACTCTAGGGGGTCTACGGGCCTGTCTGTGCGGTGGCTGCGACGGGGTAACTAATGCACGTGCCACCGTACCAGCTTCAACTGCCCTTCTGGTGCTCGCCACTTAACCATGTTGTACGACAGTGCTGGTACTAGGTCCAGGGAGGGCTGCGCTGCTGGTGTATGCCTCACCACGTGATCCGACAGCGCCAGCCCCACTCTACTGCCCTTGAAGCGGATCCTGCGCACCCTGTGGTCTAGCGACACGGGCCGGGTACGCCTGGTGCTATCAGGGACCTCAACCTCCTCATCCGAACTTTGGGTCAGACTGCCACTGCTTTCTATAGGTTCATATTCTGACCCGCTACATTCGTCAGATGAGGGTTCCCATTCCTCATCCGACTGGGTCAGAAGCCTGTAGGCCTCTTCAGAAGAATACCCCCTGTTTGACATTTGGACTACTAAATTTAGGGGTATTCCCTGAGACTACCCAAGAAAAAAAGCAAGCCTGTCTTACAAATGGGAGGCTAGCGAAGTACCGGAGCCCGCTGCGATTGATAAAAAATATCAAAACTGATTTTTTTTTATCGCCGCAGCGCTTGGAAAGTGATTGTGCAGTGATCAAAAAAAAATATATTTTTTGTAACTGCGGCGGGGCGGGCGTGGGTGAACGCACGTGTGGGCGACCGATCAGGCCTGATCGGGCAAACACTGCGTTTTGGGTGGAGGGCGAACTAAGGTGACACTAATACTATTATAGATCTGACTGATCAGTTTTGATCACTTACAGATACTATAAAAGTACCAATGCTGATTAGCGATACGCTAATCAGCGAATCAGTGACTGCGGTGCAGTGGGCTGGGCGCTAACTGACGCTAACTACCTAACCAAGGGGCCTAAACTATCCTAAAACCTAACAGTCAATACTAGTGGAAAAAAAAAAAGTGACAGTTTACACTGATTACTTTTTTCCTTTCACTAGGTGATTGACAGGGGCGATCAAGGGGTTAATTGGGGTGATCTGGGGCTAAGTGTAGTGTTGGTGGGTACTCACAGTGATGTCTGCTCCTCTGCTGGAACCAACCGACGAAAAGGACCAGCAGAGGAGCAGAGAAGCCATTTAACACATCATATTTACAAATATAATGTGTTAACTGGCTTCTGATTCGTTTTTTTAAAAATCATCAGCTTGCCAGCCACGATCATTGGCTGGCAAGCTGATGGCGTGACCCCCCTCTAACTTTTGCCGGCCCGCGATGCGCATGCGTCTCACGAGATGACGCATATATATATATGCCTGCAGCTGCCGCCTCCGGAACGCGATCCTGCGCTAGGTGGTCAAGGACTCGGGAAACATGCCGTACCGGTACGTCATGTGTCCTTAAGGGGTTAAAAAGTGGGTTTTTGAAAATTTCAGAAAAATTTCAAGATTTGCTTCTAAACTTCTAAGCCTTGTAACGTCCCCAAAAAATAATATGTCATTCCCAAAATGATCCAAACATGAAGTAGACAAATGGGAATGTAAAGTAATAAGTATTTTTTTTTTTTTAGTTATTACTATGTATTATTGAAGTAGAGAAATTGAAATTTGCGAATTTTTTGTAAATTTGGTATTTTTTTTATAAGTAAAAATTATATTTTTTTACTCCATTTTACCAGTGTCATGAAGTACAATATGTGACAATCGAAAATGTATATAGAAACCAGATGGATGGCACTCTAAACTTGTGGAGCATGGATACAATATAAATTTATTGATAATTAAAAACAATCAGAAATTGCAACAGGTGATTGCATATACTCCAAAAATTTGGAAAGGAGAAGAGAGAAAGGGAAAAGCAGGAGGGAAAAATTATAACTAATGTAAAACTGTATATATATTATGTATATCTGTTGGATCGAGGGCTAAATACATGAAGAGGGGAGGGGAAGAATAGATTGCACCCTCAATCCCTATATATTTATATAGGGATTGAGGGTGCAATCTATTCTTCCCCTCCCCTCTTCATGTATTTAGCCCTCGATCCAACAGATATACATAATATATATACAGTTTTACATTAGTTATAATTTTTCCCTCCTGCTTTTCCCTTTCTCTCTTCTCCTTTCCAAATTACATATACATAATCGTAAAAATAAAAAATGATTAAAAATAGATATAATGGCGGCTTGGATCATCAATACAAAATAAATTGTGATAAATGTAGAGGTTAAAAATAGTGGAGAAGTGAAAGATTAACTGGTAAAAAATTGCCTGGTAAAACATTAGCTGAAGTGGACCGCAGTCCATCTTTGTAAGCTGTCAGTAGTATTTAATTGATGGCGTCATAGGTGATTTGGATCCCAAATAGCTTATTGCGGATATGTATCTCTTAGTTGTAGCATAGGTAATGGTGAAAGAGAGCAGCAATAATGTCAATAGTTGTAATATTCAATCTGTGTATTTAGGTAAGCGGCTAATGGCTGCAGATGACCAGGATCACAGTCTTAAAGGGAACCCATCACCTCAAAAAGTGATAAAAAAAAAACTGCCAGCATTACCTTATAGGAGCCCCCAGTCTGTTTCACACAGATCATGTGTGTGAAACAGAAATTCGCTAATCCATACTTGAGAAAAACGCTTTTTTAATCTCCCTGACCGCTCTTTTTGCAGAGAGCTTGAAGTCAAGGGTGCAGCGGCCTCCTTGCTTCAAGTCAAGCAATGCCCGCCTCTTACACGATCCCAAGGAATGGTAAATATGTAAATCATAGTCAGGAGGGACGGGTAAGTATGGCTCCCACAGTCAGCCGGGCACAACTTTGTAACTGCGCATGCGCCGGCAAAAATCAGCATGCGCGCTCGTGCCGGAGAGTTATATTCACAGCGCGAGCGTGAACACTGGCGGCAGGAGCAGGAGAACTCAAGCCCCTCACCCCCATCAGAAACTCAGGTAGTTATTTAGAAATCTAAGTCTGTACCAGAAACGTTATACTGTATAAGCCCAAGATGGGCTAAATGGACTACAGTTATCCTTAAAACGATTATACAATTATAAATGCAAAGAACACATTCTCCCCCCACAAGTAAGAAAAAAGAAATAACTAAATAAAAAACACACACTGTGCCATCCCTGACAACATCAATAAAGATCTACCCTCATAATCTTCCTAAAGGTACATGTACACGGCCATCGTGCGTTTCCGTTCCGTGCCTTGGGTACCGCAATTTGCAGTCCCCAATGCACGGGCAACATCCATGCAGCGGCCCAGTCCCATTCAACTGGAAAGGGTCTGTGGTTTGTCAGCACCGCAAAAAAGTAGCGCTTCCAGTGTTCTGTTCCTTGACTCCGTTCCTCATCATACTGTCTATGGAGTCACGCCATATACTCTCACCACACTGGGTGTATTCCTCATCATCCTCACTATAAAGTTTATGGTGTCATGCCATATATTCTCACCACACTGGGTGTATTCCTCATGATCCTCACCAAAATATCTATGGAGTCACGCCATAAACTCTCACCACACTGGGTGAATTCCTCATCATCCTCACCATACTGTCTATGGAGTCACGCCATATACTCACCACACTGGGTGTATTCCTCATCATCCCCGCTATACTGTATATGGAGTGATGCTATATACTCTCACCACAGTCGGTGTATTCCTCATCATCCCCCACTATACTGTATATGGAATGACGCCATATACTCTCACCACACTGGGTGTATTTCTCATCATTCTCAGTATACTGTATATGGAGTGACGCCATATACTCTCACCACACTGGGTGAATTCCTCATCATCCTCACCATAATGTCTATGGAGTCACGCCATATACTCACCACACTGGGTGTATTCCTCATCATCCCCGCTATACTGTATATGGAGTGATGCTATATACTCTCACCACAGTCGGTGTATTCCTCATCATCCCCCACTATACTGTATATGGAATGACGCCATATACTCTCACCACACTGGGTGTATTTCTCATCATTCTCAGTATACTGTATATGGAGTGACGCCATATACTCTCACCACACTGGGTGAATTCCTCATCATCCTCACCATAATGTCTATGGAGTCACGCCATATACTCACCACACTGGGTGTATTCCTCATCATCCCCGCTATACTGTATATGGAGTGATGCTATATACTCTCACCACAGTCGGTGTATTCCTCATCATCCCCCACTATACTGTATATGGAATGACGCCATATACTCTCACCACACTGGGTGTATTTCTCATCATTCTCAGTATACTGTATATGGAGTGACGCCATATACTCTCACCACACTGGGTGAATTCCTCATCATCCTCACCATAATGTCTATGGAGTCAAGCAATATACTCTCACCACAGTCGGTGTATTCCTCATCATCCTCACTATAAAGTTTGACGTCATGCCATATATTCTCACCACACTGGGTGTATTCCTCATCATACTGTCTATGGAATCACGCCATAAACTCTCACCACACTGGGTGAATTCCTCATCATTCTCACTATAAAGTTTATGACGTCATGCCATATATTCTCACCACACTGGGTGAATTCCTCATCATTCTCACTATAAAGTTTATGGCATCACCCAATATATTCTCACCACACTGGGTGTATTCCTCATCATCCTCACCATAATATCTATGGGGTCACGCCATATACTCTCACCACACGGTGTATTCCTCATCATCCCCGATATACTGTATATGGAGTGACGTTATATACTCTCCCCACAGTCGGTGTATTCCTCATCATCCCCCACTATACTGTATGGAGTGACGCCATATACTCTCACCACACTGGGTGTATTCCTCATCATCACCACTATACTGTATCTGGAGTGCATTCCTCATCATCCTCACCATAATATCTATAGAGTCACGCCATATACTCACACCACACTGGGTGTATTCCTCATCATCCCCCAACTATACTGGTCGCTGTGCCCCCCAATACCCACAAATACTAGCCCCACATAGTAATAGTGCTCATCCCAGTCCAACCAAAAGTAATTCCCTTCTAGAATGCCCTTATTATTAGAAGAGCCCTACTTACAGAGCCCCCAGTAGAAATAAGTCCGCCTATTGTTCCATCAGTGGTAATAAAATTTCCCTCCTATTGAGCTCACATTAGTAATATGAATGTAATTAATGTACCCTGGTGCCCCCACAGTGCACACTTTATAATGCACCTACAGTGCCCCCAATATTTACATTGCCCTCTCCTGTTATAATGCTCTCCCCTGCAGAGCCCCCTGAGTTTATATTACTACCATTAGTGTCCTCACACATAATTCTTCATCCCCTCCACCATACAGTCCCATGTAAATATCACCCCTGAACATTCGGTCCCATGATAATAACATCCCTCCCTTCAGCCCGAACATACAGTCCCTGTTAAATAAATATAACTCCCAGCATTGCTCTGCCTCGCCCTTAACTTATCTCTCCTCATGTAGCAGGCCACACCACAACTTCTTCTCCAGGACTTTTCCTCCTCATTGCTAAACGCCCTCCTGTACCGCACTGGTCACATGATGGTGACATCATCGCAGGTACTTTAACACTGCCTTTTGCACCGATAACATGACATGTGAGGTCATCACAGGTCCTTCAAATGTTGTAGCGCGTTAGATTCAATTGTATTGCCGTTCTGAGGACGGCAATACAGTTGTATTATTATTTTTATTATTTATTATTAATGTGCCATTCACTCCATAGCACTGTACATATGAGAAGAGGTATACATACATAATACAGACAATTGCACTAATCATAAACAAGACGAGTCAGACTGCAAATCCAGGGCCTGGGACAAAAGATACGGGGCCCAGGCCCTGACTGTTGTAGGTTAGCAACTTCTCTGCTATATACGTATTTTAGAAAAATTGGCAATTAAGAAGAAAAAAAAAAAAAAAGTGAACTCACACACGTGTGATTCCAGTAAATAAAATATTTTCTTAGATAGTCAAAGGTCCATGTTGTGTAGCGTATGTTCCATTAATGTTTCTCTATATTAAATTCTTTAGTTTTTTCAATACTCTCTTGATGAAATTATTCCACATTCTTTGTTGAGAAATCAAAAATTATTTGAATAACACCTTCTTTTAAAATTTGGCTGCGATTCCGGGGAAGACGAATGTTTCCCAACTAATCCGGTAAGAACCGAGAATTCCGGATACAAACTTTTTTTACCTCTTTTTTCCGAGACTAGAATTGGTAGAGTAGACTGGTGTGAGTGTGAGAATTGTGTTGAGATGACAACTGAAATAGAATCCATATGCTGCAAAGAGGTTGACAATGCAGCTCAGTTCATGTCTGATTTCAAGTGTATAACACAGCATAAATTTTTTTCAATCTTTTGTCAACGAGAGGACACAGTCAACGTTGTCTTACACATTGTCGGACAATTACTTACTCCACCACCAAGGAAACAACAAAATGGGTACTATATTGAAAAAGATATAATTATTTGACCATGATAAGCCATAGTCCATCTAAATATGTAATCCATATGTTATTATGGTATCCTAAGGGCTCCTTAGCATGACCATTTACGCTTAGGCACAAAATAATAATACATTTTATATTCTTGTTTAGTACCAATTTTAATATAAATAAAGAAAATTGTTTCAACATAAAGGTTGTCCTTTATTATTCCTATATAAATATCTGTCTTCATGGTGTAATGAGTCCCATAGCTGTAGGTGGTTTAGAGGTTAAACTCCTTGCCTGGGTTAAAAAGCCTAAGAGGTAGCAAAGACCCTTGTACGGCATTCAAAGATACTATTAATCTAGAGAGTGCATGTTGTGCTAGATATAATTTGCCTTTAGAGAAGGGTTTAGTTCAATAAAATTGGCATAGATTTTAGGCTTGTTGTTTTCTTTGCACTTGACAAAAATTAAGGAAAGCTGGGGTTATTGATGATTTTGAAAAAAAAAAAACTTGCCGTAGAGTGAATTAATCTTCAGCTATGCCACTTCACTCCCTTTTATAAAAAAAAATTAAAAAAAATTATAATATATATATATATATATATATATATATATATATATATATATATATATATATATATATATATATAGAGAGAGAGAAAAGTAAAGAAAAGAAGCAGCACTCAAGAAGTATGCGGGTGCAAAAAATCCTCCTTATCAGACCTGTGACCAAGGTCCAGATTGTAGATACAAAGCAAAAAACGAAAGCAGCACTCCAAGTGATGAAGAAAGTGGAAGGTTGCTGGTTGGGTGAATAAACCTTCCACTTTCTTCATCACTTGGAGTGCTGCCTTCGTTTTTTGCTTTGTGTGTGTGTATATATATATATATATATATATATATATATATATATATATATATATATATACATACATATACACACACACACACACACACACACACATTTGCAAGAAAAAGTATGTGAACCCTTTGGAATTATATGGATTTCTGCACAAATTGGTCATAAAATGTGATCTGATCTTCATCTAAGTCACAACAATAGACAATCACAGTCTGCTTAAACTAATAACACACAAAGAATTAAATGTTACCATGTTTTTATTGAACACACCATGTAAACATTCACAGTGCAGGTGGAAAAAGTATGTGAACCCCTAGACTAATGACATCTCTAAGAGCTAATTGGAGAGAGGTGTCAGCCAACTGGAGTCCAATCAATGAGATGAGATTAGAGGTGTTGGTTATAGCTGCTCTGCCCTAGAAAAAACACACAGCAGTTCTGGGTTTGCTTTTCACAAGAAGCATTGCCTGATGTAAATGTTGCCTCGCACAAAAGAGCTCTCAGAAGACCTACAATTAAGAATTGTTGACTTGCATAAAGCTGGAAAGGGTTATAAAAGTATCTCCAAAAACCTTGCTGTTCATCAGCCCACGGTAAGACAAATTGTCTATAAATGGAGAAAGTTCAGCACTGCTGCTACTCTCCCTAGGAGTGGCCGTCCTGTAAAGATGGCTGCAAGAGCACAGCGCAGACTGCTCAATGAGGTGAAGAAGAATCCTAGAGTGTCAGCTAAAGACTTACAAAAGTCTCTAGCATATGCTAACATCCCTGTTAGCGAATCTATGATATGTAAAACACTAAACAAGAATGGATTTTGTGGGAGGATACCACAGAGCAAGCCACTGCTGTCAAAAAAAACATTGCTGTACGTTTACAGTTTGCACAAGAGCACCTGAATGTTCCACAGCAGTACTGTCAAAATATTCTGTGGACAGATGAAACCAAAGTTGAGTTGTTTGGAAGAAACACACAACACTATGTGTGGAGAAAAAGAGACACAGCACACCAACATCAAAACCTCATCCCAACTGTGAAGTATGATGGTGGGGGCTTCATGGTTTGGCGCTACTTTGCTGCATCAGGGCCTGGACGGATTGCTATCAGCGAAGGAAAAATGAATTCCCAAGTTTATCAAGACATTTTGCAGGAGAACTTAAGGCCATCTGTCCACCAGCTGAAGCTCAACAGAAGATGGGTGTTGCAACATGTCAACGACCCAAAGCATAGAAGTAAATCAACAACAGAATGGCTTAAACAGAAGAAGATACACCTTCTGGAGTGGCCCAGTCAGAGTCCTGACCTCAACCGATTGAGATGCTGTGGCATGACCTCAAGAAAGCGATTCACACCAGACATCCAAAGAATATTGCTGAACTGAAACAGTTCTGTAAAGAGGAATGGTCAAGAATTACTCCTGACCGTTGTGCACGTCTGATCTGCAACTACAGGAAACGTTTGGTTGAAGTTATTGTTGCCACAGGAGGTTCAACCAGTTATTAAATTCAAGGGTTCACATACTTTTTCCACCTGCACTGTGAATGTTTACATGGTGTGTTCAATAAAAACATGGTAACATTTAATTCTTTGTGTGTTATTAGTTTAAGCAGACTGTGATTGTCTATTGTTGTGACTTAGATGAAGATCAGATCACATTTTATGACCAATTTGTGCAGAAATCCATATAATTCCAAAGGGTTCACATACTTTTTCTTGCAAATGTGTGTGTGTGTGTGTATATGTGTATATATATATATATATATATATATATATATATACATACACACACACAAAGCAAAAAACGAAGGCAGCACTCCAAGTGATGAAGAAAGTGGAAGGTTTATTCACCCAACCAGCAACCTTCCACTTTCTTCATCACTTGGAGTGCTGCTTTCGTTTTTTGCTTTGTATCTACAATCTGGACCTTGGTCACAGGTCTGATAAGGAGGATTTTTTGCACCCGCATACTTCTTTTCTCTCTCTCTCTCTATATATATATATATATATATATATATATATATATAAAAAAAAATTATAATATATATATTATATATATATATATATAGAGAGAGAGAGAGAGAGAGAAAAGTAAAGAAAAGAAGCAGCACTCAAGAAGTATGCGGGTGCAAAAAATCCTCCTTATCAGACCTGTGACCAAGGTCCAGATTGTAGATACAAAGCAAAAAACGAAAGCAGCACTCCAAGTGATGAAGAAAGTGGAAGGTTGCTGGTTGGGTGAATAAACCTTCCACTTTCTTCATCACTTGGAGTGCTGCCTTCGTTTTTTGCTTTGTGTGTGTATGTATATATATATATATATATATATATATATACACATATACACACACACACACACATTTGCAAGAAAAAGTATGTGAACCCTTTGGAATTATATGGATTTCTGCACAAATTGGTCATAAAATGTGATCTGATCTTCATCTAAGTCACAACAATAGACAATCACAGTCTGCTTAAACTAATAACACACAAAGAATTAAATGTTACCATGTTTTTATTGAACACACCATGTAAACATTCACAGTGCAGGTGGAAAAAGTATGTGAACCCTTGAATTTAATAACTGGTTGAACCTCCTGTGGCAACAATAACTTCAACCAAACGTTTCCTGTAGTTGCAGATCAGACGTGCACAACGGTCAGGAGTAATTCTTGACCATTCCTCTTTACAGAACTGTTTCAGTTCAGCAATATTCTTTGGATGTCTGGTGTGAATCGCTTTCTTGAGGTCATGCCACAGCATCTCAATCGGTTGAGGTCAGGACTCTGACTGGGCCACTCCAGAAGGTGTATCTTCTTCTGTTTAAGCCATTCTGTTGTTGATTTACTTCTATGCTTTGGGTCGTTGACATGTTGCAACACCCATCTTCTGTTGAGCTTCAGCTGGTGGACAGATGGCCTTAAGTTCTCCTGCAAAATGTCTTGATAAACTTGGGAATTCATTTTTCCTTCGCTGATAGCAATCCGTCCAGGCCCTGATGCAGCAAAGTAGCGCCAAACCATGAAGCCCCCACCATCATACTTCACAGTTGGGATGAGGTTTTGATGTTGGTGTGCTGTGTCTCTTTTTCTCCACACATAGTGTTGTGTGTTTCTTCCAAACAACTCAACTTTGGTTTCATCTGTCCACAGAATATTTTGACAGTACTGCTGTGGAACATTCAGGTGCTCTTGTGCAAACTGTAAACGTACAGCAATGTTTTTTTTGACAGCAGTGGCTTGCTCTGTGGTATCCTCCCACAAAATCCATTCTTGTTTAGTGTTTTACATATCATAGATTCGCTAACAGGGATGTTAGCATATGCTAGAGACTTTTGTAAGTCTTTAGCTGACACTCTAGGATTCTTCTTCACCTCATTGAGCAGTCTGCGCTGTGCTCTTGCAGCCATCTTTACAGGACGGCCACTCCTAGGGAGAGTAGCAGCAGTGCTGAACTTTCTCCATTTATAGACAATTTGTCTTACCGTGGGCTGATGAACAGCAAGGTTTTTGGAGATACTTTTATAACCCTTTCCAGCTTTATGCAAGTCAACAATTCTTAATTGTAGGTCTTCTGAGAGCTCTTTTGTGCGAGGCAACATTTACATCAGGCAATGCTTCTTGTGAAAAGCAAACCCAGAACTGCTGTGTGTTTTTTCTAGGGCAGAGCAGCTATAACCAACACCTCTAATCTCATCTCATTGATTGGACTCCAGTTGGCTGACACCTCTCTCCAATTAGCTCTTAGAGATGTCATTAGTCTAGGGGTTCACATACTTTTTCCACCTGCACTGTGAATGTTTACATGGTGTGTTCAATAAAAACATGGTAACATTTAATTCTTTGTGTGTTATTAGTTTAAGCAGACTGTGATTGTCTATTGTTGTGACTTAGATGAAGATCAGATCACATTTTATGACCAATTTGTGCAGAAATCCATATCATTCCAAAGGGTTCACATACTTTTTCTTGCAACTGTATATAATATATATATATATATATATATATATATTTTAATGGCCTCCAACCTTCTATTGCTTTTCTGAGATTTTTATAGAGATGACATATACTCAAGGGCGAATAACACTAGGCACCAACGGCTATGTGCTTACGGATACAGATGTGCGCATTAACGAGCATCATTCTGTTCTTTGCCAATATAACAGTTGCAAGACAGTAAAGTGACAATAACCCATCTTATTTGTAGTGTGGTGTTGTGGCTGGGTTTTTAACTCAATGGACTACAGAATTTTCTCATGGAAATTTCAGAGGGGTGCCCGGTGTCTGATCTACAATGATTATATTATCAAGGACAAACCTAAATAATAGGTCATCGGTATTAAAATCTCAGAAAAGCAATAGTAATTAAAAAATAATAATTTTATTCAACAGTACTACATAAAATAAAAAAAATACAATTATTTTTGGATATATAATATACAAAAAAGGTACTCCAAAATTTATTCTTCGACAGGCTGTCCTAAAAGAAAAAAAATGGTTATCGTTAGAGGATCAGTATGATTTTAGAACAAAGTAAAATTTATATTTGTACGTTGTTACATGACTCACCACCATGGTTTATCCAATTCACAATTAACGGTATGAGACTGCACACTTTCTTGGTTTCTTTTGTGATCGGATAAATAACTAAGGAAAATTTTAAACAATATTGTTGCTAATTCTTTAGACCATTCAAATGTCTTGAGGCTGTCAATATCAGGTACATGTACAAAAAGATAGAAAATAACACCGTACTAACTGTGGAGTAAGAATTGCATGATCAGGAAAATCATAGGCGTTCCTCCCAACTAAAAACGAGGCATGGTGCGATGTCTTTTCATACGAGAATGAATTTCTCTTCTGGAACACACTTACATAATGATGTTGTTGCAAAAATTAGGCTACTTTAACAGTAGCAGCACGGGTGTCCGTCATGGTGTTCCCGTGGCGGAACAGCCGGCCGGATGCCTGCTGCTTCTAGTGCATTCTTGCAGACGGAACTCTGCTCCGGCACCATTTATAGTATACCTTATTATAGTAAATGGGGCAGGAGCGCAGTTCCATTCACAATTGTGCACTAGCGGCAGCACGAATCCGGACGGCTGTTCCGCCGTTGGAAGAGCCTGGCGGACACCAGTGCCGCTAGTGGGAAAAAAGGCTTAACATAGAAAAAATTTACCATAAGGATTGTATTAACACAACGAGAAACACAGTAATAGAAAATAACCAATGATGAAAAATTTAAGCATTACTGGTTTTTTTTAATTTTATTTGCCCAGATTTCCACTGAATCGAAAATGGTTAATTTGCATTTGTTTTATTTCTTCTTTATTTGGACGTTCAAGATTTGCAATATTGGGTGGAAGTGTGGGTACACCACTTTGTCAATCATGTGTTATTTTACCACCAGCCATTTTGAAAACATCTTCTGTAATATCTGCCAGGAAATCCACAGACAATTTGTCTTAAGCATTACGGACGATCCAACGTCATTTTTCCTTTCGGTATGACCAGCTTTGTTCTTCTTGTTCCAACTTTCTCTGTGTTTAAACGGGAAACTTTGACTCTTGCTTGCTGTCTTCCACTGTTGCTGTGGGTTAAAACAACTAACTTTGTTCTAGCCTCCATACTGTCAATCCCAAAATGAATCCGTTTGGTGCGATATTTCAATGCCAAGCTGTGAAAATTCTCTAGTGCACCGTTGTGACATCCGTAAATAATATGTGGCAAATCCTTTGTAACTTGTTGGCTCTTCACAATCTACTCAATGTTTTTAAAAGGCGGGGTATCCCAGATGATCAATAAGTAGCTGTTTTCTTCAGTTTCCTCCTCAATAGGTTTGTGAGCACAATGGCTGTACCGATTTCCTTCCCAAGTATGCTTGTTGCAGATGTGTTGGAGAGGAGAAAACCACTTTTCTTGTAGCAATTCAACGTTATTATTACTTGTTTTCACACACCACCAGAAGTGAAGGCCAATCTTGTCTATCCATGGAGTTATTTGTTTACAGGACTTCAATTTTGACGCCTTTGTTAGTTTCTTTTTGATGGATTTTGCATAGTGCCATATATCGAATTGATGGTTAATTTGTGGATAACATGTTTGCATCTTCTTCCGAATGCCGACATGATGATCCGAGGCAAATATCTTGATTTCAAGGCCTTTATTTATTAGACGATCCATGACAATTTCAAACCCATGTTTCTCCATTGCCACCGAAGACAAACACTGGCTACGTTGAACTACCTCAAAGTCGAGTATAGTATCATTGATATAGTCCATCATTGTGTACACACAGTACTTGGCATTGTGTCCAGGACTGTCACATTGACCATCTCCCGAAACGCTCACTTTCTTTAGTTTGCGGCTATAAAAGTAATACTCTAGTTGTTTTCTCCAGGCACGGTCAATTGATGAAAATAGAAACTTTGATTGATACCGGTAGTTATCAATCAAAGTTTCTATTTTCATCAATTGACCGTGCCTGGAGAAAACAACTAGAGTATTACTTTTATAGCCGCAAACTAAAGAAAGTGAGCGTTTCGGGAGATGGTCAATGTTTTCTCCGATATACTTACCAACCCAAATATATTCATGAATTCTGCAATTTTTTGGAAATTTGACCCACTAAATAAAAGTGAAGCTGCTAGTTGAAGATTACCGGAAGCATACTTACCAATTCTGGGTTGGGTTTCAAAATAATGACAGTCATAGCATTTACCAGTAATCTTACAGTAAGAACCCTCAAAGGTCTTTTGAAAGCTTTTGACAAGGTAATTACAACCACGGCATCGTATTTTGTAAAGTAGATTGTTTAGATTTGATTAAAAAAACAATAAATTTACGTTGATTGACTTGTTCTTTTTCTTCTTGGACAGGCAGTAGTGGCGCTTCAGGAACTTTGCCTTTGTAGATTAACGGTGCTATTTGCTCAAGTTCAGATTCGAAGAAGCTTGACACGTTAGGAATGTAATCACCGTCTTGATCTTGGTTTTCAAATTCTTCATTAGAAAGGGTGTCACCCTCAATGTAATCTTCACGAATCGGAGAGATTGGTGCAAAAGAACTAGTAAAATCATCTTCTGTTGCAATGAAGCAATCTTGACTCGAAGACAACCTGTTTGGCCTCTTTAGGGGCGAATCTGAATCTTCTCTCTGCCTCAAGGGGTTTGTAATCGATGTTGAAGCTATAATGTGGTCACTGGAAAACTGAGTACACTTACGTGGACTTTTAAACTTCATAAGGATGACACAATTTTCCATTGTGAATTCTGTCTGAGTAGAGACACTGACGACTCCAACAAATGTTATTTCCGAGGATGCCTCACTACTTATTTGCCTTGTTTGTTCTTCCTCATTGACCTTTGATTTTGCTTCTAGAAACCTTTTTCTTTTTGTTGGTCTAGACTTGTGTAGACTCTCAGAGATTAATAATTCGCCTTCAGCATTTGGAACGATAGTAGGGACGGCGTCTGGACGTAGCACACGACCATGTTGTATGATTCATCGACGAAATGTAGAGAGCATATTCAAAATTTGTTATTTTTGTTCTCTTCTAGAATCTACTTTGACAGCTGGTCAATATCTGTAAACTCTTGAGGAAAGTGTTACAGTTTTATTCCGTTGAAATACTTTGGGAAGCAATAAAGTATTACTTCATCATAATTTTTTTTTAAACTGTTCGGCTAGAGCACAGTTGAATAATGCAACTGGGCATTTTGACGGATATAAATTGCCTTAAAAATAAATAAAATAAAAATTATTAGTAGATATTGATGACAGTGGACACACATAAACCACATATATAAATGAAACATAGAAAATGTAAATATTTTTGGAAATTGAGTTTTAGGTTGTATAAGATGAGCGACATGTTGGTAGATGGTTGGATATTCTTGTAGAAGTCAAATAAAAAAAATTCTTAGAATATTTACATGATCAGTTTTGTAGTCCGTGAACCTATTTCAGCGGTGGGTAACAGCACTATCTGTATGCACACTCAAATAGGGAAAAGTTGGACCGTCCGCCTGTACTTTGAAGTCCATTTTTATATAATAAAGTACACACTAATTAACATTACTTATTGATTCTACTTTATTAAAAATAATTTAAAAAAATTTGATCTACACTATTACAAGCCGTCTGTGGCGGTAAAAAAGGATACAACTGGCCTGTTGATTTCTATATCGGTGTAGAGAAAAGTAGATTTCCAAATTCTTACCATAAACACTCTTGTCAAACTTTGTTTTTGCTTCTTTCCGACAATAACTTACCTACTGCCAACTTACCTTTCACTATTAGATATTGTATTACCTAAACTTTTAGTCCAGAGGACCTGTAATATGATAACCTACATGATTGAAGAATGAAAACAATTACTATCCCCAAAAATATATAATTTTTGACTGGTCAAAATTGGCAGAATAGTATGGTAATATATGTTGATCTGTTAAATACTTAAAGAAAAGATGAAAGTACACTCGCTGATCTTGAGGGTTTTCAACACCAAACAACAATCTGTATTAAGAAATTGTATTCAGATATAATAACAATAAGTTGAAATACAGAAAAACATACAGATTCAAAAACACAAGAGTTGTGAGTATATGGCATCTCTCCATATACAGTATAGCGGGGATGATGAGGAAAAAACCGACTGTGGTGAGAGTATATGGCGCCACTCCATAAACCTTATAGTGAGGATAATGAGGAATACACCGACTGTGGTGAGAGTATATGGCGTGACTCTATAGACATTATGGTGAGGATGATGAGGAATACACCCAGTGTGGTGGGAGTATATGGTGCCACTTCAAAAACATTATAGTGAGGATGATGAGGAATACACCCAGTGTGGTGAGGGTATATGGAGTCACTCAATATACAGTATAGCAGGGATGATGAGGAATACACCCAGTGTGGTTAGAGTATATGGCGTGACTCCATAGACATTATGGTGAGGATGATGAGGAATTGACCAAGTGTGGTGAGAGTGTATGGCGTCACTCCATAAACTTTATAGTGAGGATGATGAGGAATACACTCAGTGTGGTGAGAATATATGGCGACACTCCATATACAGTATAGTGGGGATGATGAGGATAAGGGCTCATTCACACATTCATTTTTTTCCCCACATCTGAGCTGCATTGTTTGCGGCTAGGATGCGGACCCATTCACTTCAATGGGGCTCAGCAAAGGTGGTAAAGAATGTCCTATTTTTGTCCGTTTCGAAGACAAGAATAGGCAGTTCTATAATGGGCCGCCCATTCCGTTCCTGTGAATGAGGCCTAACTCCTGTTATATACATTATAAGGCTATATGCACACGGCCATGTGCACTCCGCATCACGGATGGGGACCGAATGGGTCCGCAATTACGGAGATGAGGAACGGAGGCACGGAACAGAACACTGGAAGCGCTACTTTTTTGCGGTGCTGACAGACCACGGACCCATTCCAGTTGAATGGGTCTGGGCCGCTGCATGGATGTTGCCCGTGCATTGGGGGCCGCAAATTGCGGTCCCCAAGGCATGGAACGGAAACGCACAACGACATACTTGTGTGTGGGGGGGGGGGGGGGGGGGGGGATGTGTCCTATGCATTTATAATTGTATAATCATTTTAAGGATGACTATAGTCCATTTAGCCCATCTTGGGCTTATATATAACGTTTCCGGCCCAGACTTATATTTCTAAATAACTACCCGAGTTTCTGGTGGGGGTGAGGGGCAAAGCGTAACCACTGGCTTGAGTTTTCCTGCTTCTGCCGCCAGTGATCACGCTCGCGCTGTGAATATAACTCACCAGCGCGAATGCTGATTTTTGCTGGCGCACGCATGCAGAATCGAGCTGGCCGGCGCATGCGCAGTTACAAAATTATGCCCGGTTGACTGCGGGAGCCCTAGACGGCATTGTGCAGTCACAAGCGGAGCACCGCACAGGCGCCAGACTTGCACGGTCCCAAGGAATGTTAAATATGTAAATCAGTCAGGAGGGGGCGGGCATTGCTTGACTTGAAGTAAGGAGGCCGCTGCCCCCTTGACTTCAAGCTCACTGCAAACAGAGCGCTCAGGGAGATTAAAAAAGCGTTTTTCTCAAGTATGGATTAACTAATTTCTGGCTCACACACATGATCAATAACAGACTGGGGGCTGTTATAAGGTAATGCTGGCAGTTTTATATCACTTTTGGAGGTCACAGGTTCCCTTTAAGGAGGAATATTCCAAGTAGGTTGTATTGTGTAAAAAAAAAGGTGATTATTCCTATTGTTATAAAAAAAACAATACACTAGTATGGGCTCTATACATATATCTATGTAGACCCACTACTAAATAGATTATATAGCAGTTAATAATATTGTTGCGGCCTTTGCCTAATCAAATAATACTGGATATCAAGTTAAAATGTCTTGGAGCGGTTTTGTTAGTTTTACATTACCGCTCCTGTAGTGATGCAGGTTCAGAGGTCCGCGATGTGGGTCCGTGCGGCTACGCTGGTGATGTCTTCTCTCTTCAGCGTCTCATCTCGGCATCCTACGTGGTGAGCTTACTTGCGCTGTTCTCTCCCCTACGAGGCTCGGCGCTGTAGTGGCGCCCCATGTGGTCAGAGAAAGGCTCTTCAATATAGATATTTGCAAAGGAGATCCTGCTGATGGAAGGGGGCATTCGTTCACCTTATGTGTGATACCTGGAATTTTGGAATTATCCGGTATCTTGGATGATACTGCTTGTCAGTTAGCCTGTTAGGCTTCAATGGCTATTGTTCCCAAATGCGTTTCTGAGCAACATGCTCCTTCCTCAGCGGGTATACGTAGCCATTAGTTTGCACAGGTATATATTCAGTCTTCACACGGACCAAAATTGGTCGAAACACATCAGATTTTTCAAAGGAGGGATATTGTTCTTAATATTTTGATGTGAAGAAATAAAGACTTTGTGGATTTTACTCGCTGGATCAAACTCTTTTTCTGCATGTTTGAAGGGTGTGAACACAACCCAGATCCGCGCTGAGTGGGTCAGATGACCTTCCACCTGAGAGCTGGACACCATTACTTCATAATTGACTAGACACAGCTGCCCACACTAACACCACCATCACCAAAGGCTTGGCTGGTGACAACAGTGGCTGAAACCATAGCGCTCTCCTTGACGTCTCCAACATCTTTGGTGGCCATTAATTCTGCTCTGTGTAAATCGACTTTCATTAGTGAACAGCACTGAGGCCAACTGATCCACCCGTTCAGCGTAGATGCTCCCTGGTCCATGCAAGAAGATGAAGCCTGTGTCTGGTTCTGTGGTCAGGTACCCTTGCATGTCATCTAGCACGCAGACCAAGCTAATGTAAATGGTTTCAAATGGTCTGACATGACATTTTGGTGCCTCTCATCTCCCTTAAATGTGCCTGGAATTGTGCGATATTCATCATTTGGTTCTGTAGGGGATTGTTCACAATCAAGCGGTCATCAGTGTGCGATGTGGCCAAAGGACATCCACTTCTATGCCTTTCTCTGACTCTTCCAGTCTCTCTATATCTCTCTTGCAACCTGCTGATGACACTCTGTGACACACTAAGCTCAGTGACCACTTACGTCTGAGAACATCATGCTGGAAGCATCGGAACGGTGAGGTACTGTTGATCAACTGTTAGGTATTGTCTTGGTCTCATGATGTCAAAATGTGAACAGTATGACGAAAAGCCCTGTTTAAATACCAATTTTAATTGAACCAGGAAATTTATAGGGTGATTCATGGATCAAAATCCTGTTGTGAATTTTGCTGTTAATTTCCATGTTAGGGAACAGCAAGTTATGCAAAAAGTACTGAAATATTGAACAGTTGGACATGTGCATTTAAGGTTAGACAAGGTCACATTACATTCACCTGTAAAGGTTAGAGTGCATTTAAGGTTTATCCTGAAATTTCACCCACAAGCCAAACATCCCTAACTTTTTGTGAGTAGTGTATTTTGGCTCCTAGGCAAACAGGAAACTGTTATAGTGTGTACCAGTGTTATTTGACTGGTTTGTCCTTTTTACAAGGATTTACTGTGGGAGTTGGGTACTTTCACACTAGCGTTATTCTTTTCTGGTATTGGAGTTCCATCCTAGGGGCTAAATACCAGAAAAAAACGCTTCAGTTTTAGCCTAATGCATTCTGAATGGAGAGCAATCCTTTCAGTATGCATCAGGATGTCTTCAGTTCAGTCACTCTTACGGTATTTGGCCGGCAATATTTTCTATTGAAATGCATTAATGCCGGATCCGGCACCAAGTGTTCCGGCAAAACAGATCCGGTTACCAAGTCTGCGCAGACCTTTAAAAATGTGAAAAAAATAAATACTGGATCCGTTTTTCCGGATGACACCAGGGAGACAAATCTGGTATTGCAATGCATTTGCGAGACGGATCCACATCCGGATCAGTCTACAAATGCTATCCTTTTGTTCACAGATTTCTGGAACTGCCTGCCGGATCCTCACAACGCAAGTGTGAAAATACCCTAAGATGTTGTACAACCAGTCCTTTAAAAAATAAAAAATACAATTACATAGCCTGTTAGCACTTTCATCCAGGGAACAGGATTGTAAAGGCAATGTTAGGGACAGGTCTCCTCTTGAAGTAGAAAACTTTTTTTATTTTTACAATATCACAAATTTGCAGCATATAAAAAATGTTGCAGACCACATGGCCACTAAACACCTTAATTGCTATGTATACCTTTAGAGGCAATTTTTTTATGATTGCATCTTACTCATTTTGGGCTAAAAATAAATAGTCTTTATTAAAAATATGAGGCAGTTCTGTCACAAAGGGTTAACTGTTTTTCTAGCTTTATCACTGGTACTTTCACTTTGTGCCAGTCATCTAATAAACCTTATCTGTAAGTTACTAAGAGGTCAAAAACACTTATTTAAAGGCCCTATTACACTAGCAGATAATCACTAAGATCATTGCTAATGTGTTCATATGTGATGATCTGGCAGTCTAAGGCTTCTTGCACATGACCGTATGCCCTCCAAGACATACAGTCCGTGAGCGGGCCATATGGCCCGGAGTGGCGATGATCGTGCGCACGGGAGCACACAGCATCATAGATTACAATGATGCTGTGCACTTCGGGCCGCCCGCGGGGCTATTGTCCTGCACTCATAAGATCATGAGTGCGGGCCATTAGTCCCGCAGGCGGCCCGACGTGCACAGCATCATTGTAATCTATGATGCTGTGTGCTCCCGTGCGCACGATCAATGCCACTCCGGGCCATATGGCCCGCTCACAGACCGTATGTCTCGGGGGGGCATACAGTCATGTGCAAGAGAGCTAATATTGCCACAGATTACAAATACTCGTTCATCGGTACGGAGTCTTTCAACATGTTTAAGAATAATGGATTGCCGGCGGCAGATCATGCCGTGTAATCAGCACTCTGCTGCCAGCAAACAATGATTCTGTATGGGGACAAGCGATGGCATTAGCGACTGCTCGTCCCCATACTGGGAAGGAGATCGCTGCATGTAATAACAGTGGTCTCCTCCGCTAGTGGGCAGGCGATTGCCGGAAAGGAATGCATCTTTCCTGAAAATAGTCTGCTAAATTGAGGGATTGGTCATGTCAAACTAATTTAATCAGTTTCTATGAGGAGGTAAGTTCTAGACTTGACAGCGGCGAATCAATGGATGTCGTATATCTGGACTTCTCCAAAGCATTTGACACTGTACCACATAAAAGGTTAGTATATAAAATGAGAATGCTTGGACTGGGAGAAAATGTCTATGTGGGTAAGTAACTGGCTGAGGGATAGAAAACAGAGGGTGGTTATTAACGGTACATACTCAGATTGGGTCACTGTCACTAGTGGAGTACCTCAGGGGTCAGTATTGGGCCCTATTCTCTTCAATATATTTATTAATGATCTTGTACAAGGCTTGCACAGTAAAATATAAATTTTTGCAGATGACACTAAACTGTGTAAATTAATTAACACTGAAGAGGACAGTATACTGCTACAGATGGATCTGGATAGATTAGAGCAGGGGTGCACAACCTGCGGCCCGTGGGCCGCATGCGGCCCCCAGAGCCATGGTTTGCGGCCCCCGCCCTGCTGGGCAGAAACACAGCTGATCCTGCAATCAGCTGTGTTTCTGCACAGAGCACCGCACAGCAGATGGATCACAGGTTTTGCTCGTGCACTGTAGCAGGAGCAGAAAGGGTCCCCGGCTATTAGTGAGAGCGGGGAAGCCGAGCAGAAGACAGAAGCGCTTTATTAGCGCTTCTGCCTTCTCCTCTATGAGCGCTCTGCAGTGTAGACCCAGCGATCACGTGATTTCTGGGTGTCTCGGGAATAGAGGAGCGCTGCCCTGGTACAAAGCCTCCGCAGCAGGCTGGTTTCCTTGTAACTGGGGCTCCTTTGGATGCTCCAGTTACAGTGGAAATAGTACAAAAAAAAGCAGTGGCCGGACTGAGGGGGGGCGGAGCCTCCTTTAGGGGAGGCCCCCATGACGGGGGTTTGGTTTAGTGAGCTGGGGGGGGGGGGGGGAGTGGTCGGGCTAGGGGAGAGGGAGGGGGCTTTGGCAGGGAGAAAGGTTAGGATAGGTTAGGTGGTGTGAGGGGGTGGAGTTAGGGGGTTAAATAGGCAGGGAAGAGGAAGGCTTGGGGCCATTTTAGGTAGAGAGAAAAAGCTGGTACATCACCGGAGAGATGGAGCGTCTGGAGGCCATGATCGGCGAGTTGCGGGCAGCGGCTGAGGTGAGAGGCCCAGCGTGGGCTCAGGAGCAGATCCAGCTGCTGCTGGGGGGGCCGAGTGAGGTGTCCGTCTTGCCTCACTCACCTGTGTTACGGCTGCGGCGGGCCAGGCCGCCGGCGCGCCTTTCCCCATCGACTTTCCCCCCTCGGGCTCAGCGCCGTATTAGGAGCCCCTCCCGGGACCCTCCACGTCGGGTGCCGCCGACACCAGCTTCCTCTAGGCCCCGGCGTTGGAGGAATCCTCATTGTAGGCGGAGCCTTGTGGGTGGCCGTGCCCGGCCATCCACTCCTGCAAGCGCGATGGCGTGGGAGCGGGACCGGGTACTGCGGGCGCCTCTGTAACTCCTGGCACAGGGGCGGCCCCTCGGCGTGGGAGGTCAGGCATTCAGCTCAGGGCTGCTGCATGTGGATCCGGTGGTAGCAGCAGGCCCCAGGTTGCAAGCAGCACGAGAGGCTCCGCCCCCAGGAGCAGTTATGATGACATTGTTAACCCCGGCGTCCCTGGTTTGCATAGAGCCAGGGGACAGGAATCGACCGAGCCCAGGAGATGGGAGGAGGTCCGGACCGTGGAGGGATCCTGTTGCAACGCGCGTTCCTGCCCTGCCAGGAGGCAGGGTGAGGAAGAAGGTTCCAGCGGCATGGTCTATCCGGGAGAGGACGTCCCTGGTCCCAGCGGGTCCAGGGGACAGAGAGACGGCGACAGCGTGACGCAGAGGAGGGATCTTCAGGAGTCAGGACTTGCGGCTGATGGGAACACAGCGCCCAGGCAGCCAGGTGAGATTGCATGGGGTCCACTTGCGCAGGTAGTGCAGGGTGTGGGAGCTGGGGTGGGGGGTGTCTCCCAGTTAGAGTTGAGTAAGGGCCTGGGGCAATTGTTGGGGGGTCTGGCGGGGTTGGTTGCTAGTTGGGGGTTGAATGGGGGGACGCCGTTACAGGCCTGGGGCGTGCAAGGTTTGGCTGCGAGCACAGGGTCGTCGGTGGAGCCGCAGCGGGGGTTGCCGTGTGTGGGGGTGTCGGTACAGACGCAGGCGGGAACGGAGGGGGAGGAGGATTCTGTTCGGGTTGATGATAAGGCAAAAGGGGAGGTTTATGTTTGCTTAGAGGGTCCATTGGGGGCGCATTTGAAGTCGGAGGTGAGGGAGAGGATTTGGAAGGGGGAATATGTGGAGATATTTTCCTTGCTTCCTTTGGAACGCTTCAGACTGGATAGGGTGCGGGTGATGGGGGTGCGATAGGGGGTGATGGTTTTGGAAAAGGGGGTGACGCCGGTTCGGCTGGAAAGGATGCAACCGTACTTAGATAGGTACCCCAATAGGGAGGCGGCGGGTTTGTTGGTTTTGGGTTTTGCGGAAGGTTTTCGAATTCCGTTTGTTCCGGGTGAGGCGGTGTTGCTCAGGAAGAATTTGCGGTCTGCTAGGGAGCATCCGGAGGTGGTGGGGGAGAAGTTGGGGAAGGAGGTGATGCTGGGGCGGATGGCGGGTCCGTTTTTAGAGCCACCGGTTTACAATTTGCGGGTGTCACCGCTGGGGGTTGTACCTAAGAAAGAGGTGAATAAGTTTCGCCTGATTCATCATCTGTCGTTCCCGAGGGGCTCATCGGTCAATGATGGTATTGACCCGGCGGTTTGTTCTGTAGTATATACATCGTTTGACGCGGCGGTCGGTTGGGTGAGGCGTTTTGGGGCGGGAGCGTTGATAGCAAAGACGGATATTGAGGCGGCGTTTAGGTTGTTGCCGGTTCATCCGGACTGTCAGCATTTGTTGGGATGTTTTTGGGATGGGGGGTTCTTTGTGGATCGGTGTTTACCCATGGGGTGTTCATTGTCGTGCGCTTACTTTGAAACTTTCAGCTCGTTTTTGGAGTGGGCAGTTGTGGACTCGTCGGGTTGTGAATCGCTGATTCATTACCTGGATGATTTTATGTGTATAGGCCCCCCGGGGTCGCCGGTTTGCGCATTATTGTTGGCAATTTTGAGCTCAGTTTTTGAGAGGTTTGGGGTCCCGCTGGCGGAAGGTAAGACGGTGGGGCCGGTAACAGAATTGAGTTTCCTTGGCATAGTGATTGACTCGGTGAGGATGGAGTGTCGGTTGCCGGGCGATAAGCTGGTAGATCTAAAAGGTTTGGTGGCTAGGGCGATTCGGGCAAAAAAGTTGCAGTTGAGGGAGCTTCAGTCGCTGTTGGGGAAGCTTAATTTCGCTTGCCGGATAATGCCCATGGGGCGAGTGTTCTGTAGGCGGTTGGCGCAGGCAACCGGGGGGGTGGTGGCTCCGCATTATTATATTCGGTTGGGTAGGGAGCTGCGGGCGGACTTGCAGGTTTGGAGTTCTTTTCTGGACCAGTACAACGGTCGCTCGCTGTTTATGGGGGGAGTTGTTGAGGCGTTTGATTTTGAGTTATTCACGGATGCGGCGGGGGGTTCAGGTTTTGGGGCTTTTTGTGGAGATCAATGGTGCGCTGGAGTGTGGCCAGCTGTCTGGGTGAAGAATCTGGCTTTGTTGGAATTGTTCCCTATTGTGCTGGCGGTTGTGTTGTGGGGAGAGCGGTTCCGGGACAGAAAGGTTCGTTTTCACTGCGACAACATGGGGGTGGTTCAGGTGATAAATGGGCTGTCGGCATCGTCGCCATTGGTGGTGCGGCTGCTGCAGCGGTTAGTGTTAGAGTGCTTGTCACTTAATGCTTGGGTTGTAGCAGTGCATGTGCCGGGGGTTGACAATTGTATTGCTGACGCCCTTTCTCGTTCGCAGTGGAATCGTTTTCGGCAGTTGGCTCCGGAGGCGGAGGCGGTTGGATTGGAGTGTCCGGGTTGCCTGTGGGAGCTGCTGGAGGAGCATTGATGGGGCTTATTCGGGCGTCATTAGCTCCGGGTACGTGGGATACGTATATGAGGGCTTGGAGGGTGTGGGAGGACTGGTGTGCCGCTTTAGGAGGAGGGATTGAGGAGCCGGAGTTGGTTTTGCTAATGTTTTTGGGTCATGGTAGGGAGCAGGGTTGGTCGGTTAGCAAGATAAACAGTTACATGGCCGGGTTGGCTTTTGGTTTTAAGGCTCGGCGGATGGTGGATGTGACAAAGTCATTTTTGGTGGTGCAGGCATTAAAAGGTTAGAGGAGGATGGGTGCTGGGGTGGATGGGAGGAGGCCAGTCTCGTTTGGGTTGTTGCTTAAGTTGGGGGGGCAGTTGCGGACGGTTTGTCGGTCAGAGGGGGGAAACGAGGTTGTTTCGGTTGGCTTTCTCGCGGGCCTTTTTTGGGGCTATGCGGGTGGGGGAGTTGGTTTGTCCGTCGGTGAGTCGGGTTGGGGGACTTTTGAGGAGGGATGTTGGGTTGTTTGATGATAGGGTAGAGTTTATTATACAGCGGTCAAAGACGGATACGTTGGGTAAAGAGAAGAAGGTGGTGCTTTTCCGGGTGGAGGATTGTGACATGTGCCCGGTTCAATGTTTGCGGGATTATGGGATAAGGGGTGGGGACGGGTCCCCGTTGTTGGTTCATGCGGATGGCACCTTTTTGTCTCGCTTTCAGTTTTCTGCTATTTTTTCGAGGAGTTTGAGCCGGGTGGGGGTGGATAAGGTGGGGTATTCTAGCCACTCCTTTAGAATCGGGGCAGCGACAGAAGCGGCTAGATGGGGTATGGGTGAAGACGTTATTAAGAGGATTGGCCGTTGGGAATCGGCGAGGTTTAAATCTTATGTGCGTTTGGATCGCTTGTAAAGTGAGGAGGGTTGGTTGGTGTTAGGTTTATTGTGTTTGTGCAAAGCTGCGGTATTGTTCTTTTTGTTCTCTCGTTACAGATACGGCGCCCGCTCTGGTGTGGATTGTGGGGCATTCCTATGTCTTCTGGGGGGCCGTCCGGGCAGCGGTTCGGCCGGACGGTCAACAGCTAGGATTTGACAGGGAGTCTGCGGTGGTAAGGTGGATTGGGAGGCGGGGTATGGTTTGGAAAGGGGTGCTGCCTGAAATTCATAGGTTCGTGAGAATGGATAGGGCACCGGAGGTGTTGGTGGTACATGCGGGGGGCAATGATTTGGCGGCGAAGCCTATCCGGGAGTTGATTAAGGAGATCAAGTGGGATTTCTTACGGTTGTGGTCGTTATTTCCGGATATGGTGACCGTATGGTTGGATATTGTTCCCCGGCAGGTGTGGAGTGAGGCTAGGTCTGTGGATGCGGTGAATAAGGCGAGGATAAAGGTGAACAGGGCAGTTGGGCGTTTTATGGCTAGGAACGGGGCGGTGGTAGTCAGGCATAGGGATTTGGAGGCTGGAATGGGGGCTTTTTAGAGATCGGACGGAGTGCATTTGAATGCGGTGGGGCTGGATATGTGGAGTTTGGCGTTGCAGGAAGGCATTGAGGTGGCCCTGAGGTTGTGGAGGAACGCCCGGAGTTGAGATGGTCAAGTCGGGTCGTTGGTGGCGGTGGGGGGGGGGGTCCTTGGAGTTGGGCACGGTGGAATCTGAGGACAATTGGGGGGGCCCCACGGTGGGGGCTGGACTCCTAGGTGGACCGAGCGGTTGTGGTGAATCGAGGGGGGATCATTCGATGGTGCCTTTGAGCTGGGCGGTACGGCTGGAGGCAAGAATGGCTCACCCCGGTTTGACAGCTCGATGTTTTGGGGCTTCAAGGACCTCCCCCCATTGGGGTTTTTACTGTATTATGTTATGTTATGGTTGTAAATGTTATTTAATAAACGGCTGCTGTGGCCATTACATTTCCAATTGGTGGTCCGAGTTTTATTGGGATTAGGGCTCTGGGGTGGGAAAGTGTAATGGTGGTTAGAGGTGAGTAATGTGGGTATGAAAGTAATGGTTGAGGCGAACATGGATAACCAATACCCTCGTCAAGCAGTGGCCGGACTGAGGGGGGGCGGAGCCCCCTTTAGTGGAGGCCACCATGACGGGGGTTTGGTTTAGTGAGCTGGGGGGGGGGGGAGTGGTCGGGCTAGGGGGGGGAGGGGGCTTTGGCAGGGAGAAAGGTTAGGATAGGTTAGGTGGTGTGAGGGGGTGGAGTTAAGGGGTTAAATAGGCAGGGAAGAGGAAGGCTAGGGGCCATTTTAGGTAGAGAGAAAAAGCTCCCACCCACCCTTCCCCTTTTTTGGCCAGTTTGGAATGGAGGGGATCGGGGTTGTGGTGCTGGGATTTTTTGTGGGGAGTGGATTTTTTGTCACGGCAGCTTGTGGCGGTGGGGGGGGGGGTCCTTGGAGTTGGGCACGGTGGAATCTGAGGACAATTGGGGGGGCCCCACGGTGGGGGCTGGACTCCCAGGTGGACCGAGCGGTTGTGGTGAATCGAGGGGGGGTCATTCGATGGTGCCTTTGAGCTGGGCGGTATGGCTGGAGGCAAGAATGGCTCACCCCGGTTTGACAGCTCGATGTTTTGGGGCTTCAAGGACCTCCCCCCATTGGGGTTTTTACTGTATTATGTTATGTTATGGTTGTAAATGTTATTTAATAAACGGCTGCTGTGGCCATTACATTTCCAATTGGTGGTCCGAGTTTTATTGGGATTAGGGCTCTGGGGTGGGAAAGTGTAATGGTGGTTAGAGGTGAGTAAGGTGGGTATGAAAGTAATGGTTGAGGCGAACATGGATAACCAATACCCTCGTCAAGTCACTTATTGTCTCCCAAAAGTCTTTCAGTGACCTCTTGGGGACAAATTATGTGGTAAAAATATATTTAAAAAAAGTAAAAAAATGATTTTTAAAAATTTGAAAACGAAATAAATAATAAAAAAAAAAATATATAAAGGAAAAAGTGCTTAATAAAAGAGTCCCACCACAGTCTTTTTATGAAAAAGTGCAAAATTTAAAAAAGTGACAGTGTCCCTCAAGGTCTTTTTATGACCTCTTGGGGGACATATTATGTAGCAGAAATATATTAAGTTAAAAAAAAAAATCATACATAAAAGAAAAGACACCCACACCAATCAAAACCGTCACCATTACCGCCCCATTCACGTGAAACTTTTCAAATTATATAGCAAAATACACAAAATAGAGAACTAATTATAATAATTTATTTTGGTGTCAGTTTGCATATTTAAAGAATAAGGAGCTATAGTTTGAAAAAAGATATACTTTTTAAAAACGTTTTGTATAGTTTCCCCCAAATAAAAATTGTTGCAAAAATGATCTTGGTAGTCCAACAAATAAGATAGTTACAACCATTTGAACCACCACGCGCGCTAAATCACAAAAAAGTGTCTGGTCATTAAGGCCTTTTCGGGCCTGGTCATTCAAGCGTTAATCAATAGGCGCCTTCCCCACTAGCAAGGTAATGTGCTTACTGGTTACTGCAGGACGCCTATAACTGTATTGGCAGGAGATGGTGATAACCAGTGAGCTCCGTCCTCTGCAGTGAAGGAAAGCACTGATTTATAAATAGGAGGCAGGATGGAAGGAAATGTCGCCACTTTTCTGGTAAAAATGAGGCCTGGAGTATGGCCTCTGAAATAGAAAATTCATAATTACCTGCTCCACTCCGCTCTGGTCCTCTGCGCTGCCTCCATCTTCCGGTTCCTGCTCTGTTTACACCTGACAGTGCATAACCATGGTCACTTGCACGGCTCCAGTCAATGACTGGCTTCAGCAGTGACACGCTGCTTGTGGCCACATCACCGCCTAAGCCAGTCATTGTCTGGAGTGGTGTATGACCATGTCCATGCACTGCCAGGTGTAAACAGCGGAGGCAGTTCGAAGAAACGGAGAGGCGGGGAGCAGGTAAGTATACCTCTTCGGATTCAGGGGCTATGCTGCAGCACGATATTTGGGACAATTACTGGGAACAAGTGTTCATAGGAGCGCTTATATCTTATATCTGGCCGGTATAATTGTGCAGCTGATCAGTCGATAAACAAGGAATTGCTCATTTGTCGGCTGATTTGCATATTTTATCAGGATGAAAGATGTCCGATTATCTGCAGCACGACTGTAGCAGTGATCACTCATCCCCAGTCACTTTGCACTGGCTTGTGTAATAGGCAGATGAGTGCCGATCAACATTTTTTTATTTTCGGCCCCTTGAAATAGAGCGATGTGACAATGCGGCCCCCAGACCAAAAAAGGTTGTGCACCCCTGGATTAGAGGCTTGGGCAGAGAAGTGGCAGATGAGGTTTAACACTGACAAATGTAAAGTTATACACATGGGAAGGAATAATGCAAGTCATCCGTACATACTAAATGGTAAAACACTCGGTAACACTGACATGGAGAAGGAACTAGGAATTTTAATAAACAGCAAACTAAGCAGTAAAAACCAGTGTCAGGCAGCTGCTGCCAAGGCCAATAAGATAATGGGTTGCATCAAAAGGGGCATAGATGCCCGTGATGAGAACATAGTCCTACCACTTTACAAATCGCTAGTCAGACCACACATGGAGTACTGTGTACAGTTCTGGGCTCCTGTGAACAAGGCAGACATAGCAGAGCTGGAGAGGGTTCAGAGGAGGGCAACTAAAGTGATAACTGAAATGGGGCAACTACAGTACCCTGAAAGATTATCAACATTAGGGTTATTCACTTTAGAAAAAAGACTGAGGGGAGATCTAATTACTATGTATAAATACACTCCCCTAAAGAATTATTAGGAACACCTGTTCTATTTCTCATTAATGCAATTATCTAGTCAACCAATCACATGGCAGTTGCTTCAATGCATTTAGGGGGGTGGTCCTGGTCAAGACAATCTCCTGAACTCCAAACTGAATGTCAGAATGGGAAAGAGAGGTGATTTAAGCAATTTTGAGCGTGGCATGGTTGTTGGTGCCAGACGGGCCGGTCTGAGTATTTCACAATCTGCTCAGTTACTGGGATTTTCACGCACAACCATTTCTAGGGTTTACAAAGAATGGTGTGAAAAGGGAAAAACATCCAGTATGCGGCAGTCCTGTGGGCAAAAATGCCTTGTGGATGCTAGAGGTCAGAGGAGAATGGGCCGACTAATTCAAGCTGATAGAAGAGCAACGTTGACTGAAATAACCACTCGTTACAACCGAGGTATGCAGCAAAGCATTTGTGAAGCCACAACACGCACAACCTTGAGGCGGATGGGCTACAACAGCAGAAGACCCCACCGGGTACCACTCATCTCCACTACAAATAGGAAAAAGAGGCTACAATTTGCACGAGCTCACCAAAATTGGACTGTTGAAGACTGGAAAAATGTTGCCTGGTCTGAGGAGTCTCGATTTCTGTTGAGACATTCAAATGGTAGAGTCCGAATTTGGCATAAACAGAATGAGAACATGTATCCATCCTCTGATGGCTACTTCCAGCAGGATAATGCACCATGTCACAAAGCTCGAATCATTTCAAATTGGTTTCTTGAACATGACAATGAGTTCACTGTACTAAAATGGCCCCCACAGTCACCAGATCTCAACCCAATAGAACATCTTTGGGATGTGGTGGAACGAGAGCTTCGTGCCCTGGATGTGCATCCCTCAAATCTCCATCAACTGCAAGATGCTATCCTATCAATATGGGCCAACATTTCTAAAGAATGCTATCAGCACCTTGTTGAATCAATGCCACGTAGAATTAAGGCAGTTCTGAAGGCAAAAGGGGGTCCAACACCGTATTAGTATGGTGTTCCTAATAATTCTTTAGGTGAGTGTATATCAGAGGACAGTACAGAGATCTCTCCCATCATCTATTTTTCCCCAGGACTGTGACTGTGACGAGGGGACACCCTCCGAGTCTGGAGTAAAAAAGGTTTGTACACAAACATAGAAAAGGATTCTTTACGGTAAGAGCAGTGAGACTATGGAACTCTCTGCCTGAGGAGGTGGTGATGGTGAGTACAATAAAGGAATTCAAGAGGGGATTGGATGAATTTCTGGAGTGTAATAATATTACAGGCTATAGCTACTAGAGAGGAGTTGTTGATCCAGGGAGTTATTCTGATTGCCTTATTGGAGTCGGGAAGGAATTTTTCCCCCCTTAAGTGGGGAAAATTGGCTTCTACCTCAGTTTTTTCCGCCTTCCTCTGGATCAACTTGCAGGATAACAGGCCGAACTGGATGGACAAATGTCTTTTTTTTGGCGTTATATACTATGTTACTATGTAAATCTGCAGGTGTAATAGAGCCTTAAAGGGGTGGTCTCACTTCAGTAAGTGGCATTTATCATGTAGAGAAAGTTAATACAAGGCACTTACTAATGTATTGTTATTATCCATATTGCTTCCTTTGCTGGCTGGATTCATTTTTTCATCACATTATACACTACTCGTTTCCATGGTTATCGCCCACCCTGCAATCCATCAGTGGTGGTCGTGCTTGCATGGTCCTGGCCACCAGAGAGGCTGACCCTTTTTCATATAGTGTGCAATATAATGTGATGGAAAAATGAATCCAGACAGCAAAAGAGGCAATATGGACAATCACAATATATTAGTAAGTGGCTTGTATTAAACTTTCTCTACATGATAAATGCCATTTGCTGAAGTGAGACAATCCCTTTAAGCAAGATTCTTATCAGTAAGATAACAACTGAGCTATAATGAGTGTTTATAATGTCAGAGAGCAGAGATAAGGAGTACATCAGGTGAGCTGGCTGATGGAAGAGAGAGAAAAACTCAGGAGGCTGCTACTAGATAATCTCAGCCCTGTACAGAAAAAAATAGCTGTATGTATATATTTTTTTTATATAGACCAATAAAAAATAAAAAAAATTCAAAAAGAGTGCAAAGCAATAAGAAAAATATTGCCCACAAAAGGTGTACATAGCCTTTAAGGGGTGTAGATAATAAAACAGGGTCCCTGGGGACGCATGCGCGCGGCTTGCTGAGAGGACATGTTTCAGTGAGCTCCGCCTCCGTACGCCGAAAATATCCCGAAGTTAGCGCCGTCCTCACGGCTCCAACAGCCCTTTAAACAGATGCAGGGGACCCCGAAGTTGACCCGCAACAAAGGTAGAAACAAAATCACAGACTTTACCGGAGATGTTTCGGCACTCCAGAGAAACTGTCATGGCGGACCCGACCTCATCTCCGGCCAGTCCAGCCTCATCCACTGATGGTGGATACTCATCGGGCCCTAACATCACCGATCCGGGCCAGGCAACACTATATAAAAACATAGCTTCCCTGTTTAAAGCGGAGCTCTCTCAGGCGGTGGAGGAGTTTTCCCGCCAAATCCAGGACTTGGGGAACTGAGCTGGCACAGCTACGAATGGACAGAGTTCATAGAGCTCTGGGTAAACCCCGCTCAGCGGACCTACCAAGGGACATTGTTCTCAAATTCCACTATCCGGAGGTGAGAGATCAAGTATTGGCTGCAGCACGCAATCGGCCCGACTTACCAGGGCTGCCTTCCTCTGTGCACCTATATGCGGATTTAGCACCTTCCACACTCCGCAAACGCAGAGAGATGAGGCCGGTGACATCAGCCCTGCAGAATGCAAAGGTATGCTACAGATGGGGGTTTCCGTTCAATTTATCCTTCCAGCTAAACTCCCATTCTCACACAGTCCATACCCCAGCGGAAGGCCTAGAAGTGCTGCAACGGGCAGGAATCCCATTTAAACGCTGTGAAATTCCAGCTGCCCCACTGAGACCACAAAGACCGGCTAGGGTCTGGACCAAGGCCCCCCCCTCATCACCTAGCATGACTAGATCGGCAGTTAATTGAGACTATGCAACTACAGGACGGTCTCTACCCTTCTCCAGGATCAAAGGACGGCATTCATCTACTGATCCGGACGCAAGTGATACCTTTCTTATACACTTTTGGGGGCCCTTCTGGTTTTGTTTTTTGATTTATTTATTTCCTACAGGTATTTAGCGTGACAGACTTTCATGTTGCTCACTCCTTCAGGGTTGACCGGAATGGAGCAGTCTGCCCTTGTTGGGCACCGTCTCCCTTCTACTAACCCACTACTATTTGCTGGCCTTGTTAGGCTCAGCAATATTGCATGTTATGTAGTGGTTGCAAGCACTTTGTTAATGTTATTTGGTTTAACGGTTACTCAAGGGGGTTATTCCTATTGCCATTATAGATTCCAGCAGTATCAGTCTAACTTAGATGAGTCCTACACCACTTTACACCACGTGTAAAATATTAACCCATAATGTATGGGGCTCTAAGACTGGCGTCTAAAATGCCGGTCTTAACAAATATGCCCCAAAATCTTTCCCTAAAAATTCTGTGTCCTAGGAGACTAAAGGGTTTTTATATACCAATTTTCAGGGCAATTGGATCAACTTTGCTTCGGGTAAAATCAATTTGGTAAAAAATTCTGCGAACTTGAAACAAACCAAATCCAAAACATTCTCTCATCTCTAATTCACAGCTTTAAGGCTTTCTACCTCATTTGTTCAGGTATTACCCTATAACCTCATTAATATCAGGGTCCATCTTTAGGACCTCCCATTTTCATGGTGTTTTTTCAAAGCAAAGTATGTTCTGGGTATGGTGTTTTTGGCTAATTTTCTGGCGTTTTATGCCACAGACATCCATTTTTTGCCCCTGCTTGATAAAACGCATATATTAATGTGCATTTTGTTTTTATTTTCACATTCTTTTACATTGCCTTACTACACCAGATATCTAAAGAGGAGGAGACCTGGCTTATAAAAAATAAATAAAAAAAAACACATGTACTTTTTACAAAATGGCACAATAAGGGTGGGTTCACACTAGCGTTAGGGATTCTGGTTGTAACGGAAAATAACGGAATCAATGGAGTTAGACAACAGATCCGATGGCACTGCACATACCCCGCTTCCTCCTGCAAGTACAGCTACGGACACTGTTCAGCGTATCCCCTGGTCAGGAAGCGCTTCCTTTGGCCACAGCTAACAAGTCAAGCACACCTGTCACCTTTTATAGGTAAATGCACTAGGGGTGTATACCCACTACATCACTTCTCGTCCATAACGTAGCTCAGGTTTACGGCACTGCTGCGATCGCGCTCACCCGCGATCCGATTGAAAGTGTGTGCTTTAGTGGTGGTGATTGAGCAGTGTTACTACATAAAAAACATCAGGACATACATCGGGTGATAATAAAAACAAAAATGAACATTGAGCAAATCCCTAGCAAATAATTACAGAAAAACCCAAGGGGACCCATAGCATTGGACCGTAGGATCCACCTGCCTTCCCTTTCTGAGAAGTTCACGATCCCTGTCCCCTCCCCTCTGAGGGGTTGGGACAACCTCCAGACCTGCAAAACGTAAAACTCTCCGCCATGTACCGTGCGGACATGTTCTATTAATCGTGGGACTCCTTTACCAGAGGCAATTGATCCCACGTGTTCAAGGAACCTTTCAAATAGACAGTCTTACCAATATAAAACCTACCGCACACACATAATACTAGATAAACAACATAGCGACTTCTACATGTTATCAATGTATTTACTCTATGATGTAAACCTCCAAACGAGACCAAGGTCCCTTGTAAGTTGAATTTACAAAAGGAGCAACTTCCACAACGTTTGTTCCCCTGTGGGCGCCAACCATTCAGCCATGTATCCAGTTTTTTTGGGAACAGTTGGTTTAGGTAAAGGTGCGGTACTGCTATGGGTATGCACGTGGCATGCACATTTGCCAACCTCTACTTAGCACGTTTTGAAGACAGATACGTATAATCGACTGCCAACCCATATCTTTCATATATCCACACCAATTTTAGGTTTGTGGATGATGTTTTTATCGTGTGGCGTAGTGATGAAGGTACGTTCGGTGATTTTGTAGAATACCTCAATAGAGTAAATGAGATGAATATAAAATTTACATATGTATTTGGGGGGTGGAAAAATTTGAATTCCTAGACGTCCTGGTATCTGTTAAGGAAGGCGAGTTGGTGACAGAGGGTTTTTAGGAAACCCATGACCACCAACTCCCTCTTACACCACCCGAGTTTCCATCCAACTAATGTTAAACGAGCTGTACCATTCTGCCAGTTTACAAGACTGGCCAGAATTAATACCACTGAAGAAAGCTTCCAAAAGCAAGCAAGAGACTTGAAGAGTAGGTAGTCTTCTAGGGGTTACCCCATGGAATTGTTAAATGATACAATGATGCGAGCATCCGATACTATTCGAAGGGGGAGAAATCACAAGCAAAGAAAAAATCCAATATTAGGGGTCAGCCTTCTCCAGTAGTTTTTTCCTTTAAATACAGTCCAATAGCGGAGCAAATTAGGAAAATCATTAAGGATAATTGGAACATGTTGGAGGGAGACGCCAGTCTTGGGGATATTGGGGGTTCATGACCCCTTGTATCCTTCAGAAGGTGTCATACCCTAAGGGATAAATTAGTAAGAAGCAATTTTAAAGGAAAAAAAATGGATACATGGCTGAATGGTTGGCGCCCACAGGGGAACAAACGTTGTGGAAGTTGCTCCTTTTGTAAATTCAACTTACAAGGGTCCTTGGTCTCGTTTGGAGGTTTACATCATAGAGTAAATATATTGAAGTCGCTATGTTGTTTATCTAGTATTATGTGTGTGCGGTAGGTTTTATATTGGCAAGACCATACGCTGTCTATTTGAAAGGTTCCTTGAACACGTGGGATCAATTGCCTCTGGTAAAGGAGTCCCACGATTAATAGAACATGTCCGCACGGTACATGGCGGAGACAGTAGAGTTTTACGTTTTGCAGGTCTGGAGGTTGTCCCAACCCCTCAGAGGGGAGGGGACAGGGATCGTGAACTTCTCAGAAAGGAAGGTAGGTGGATCCTACGGTCCAATGCTATGGGTCCCCTTGGGTTAAATGAAAAAATAGATTTAAGTGTATTTCTGTAATTATTTGCTCAATGTTCATTTTTGTTTTTAATATCACCCGATGTATGTCCTGATGTTTTTTTATGTTATAACACTGCTCGATTGCAGAGTGATGGGTGGATGGCACAGCAGGATGGCACAGCAGGGGATTGAACCCACCAATACGCAGTGTATGGTGACCCAGTGAGTTAGCGATCACGCCACCACTAAAGCACACACTTTCAATCGGATCGTGTGTGTGTGATGGAGATGGGTGAGCGCGATCACAGCAGTGCCGTACACCTGAGCTACATTATAGACAAGAAGAGATGTAGTGGGTATAGTAGTGGGTGCCCCTAGTGCATTTACCTATAAAAGGTGACAGGTGTGCTTGACTTGTGAGCTGTGGCCAGAGGAAGTGCTTCTTGCGCGAAACGGCCGTTGCCGCTTACCGTTTGCTTGGTTGCACTGTATCGTGTCTGCTCCTGACCCGTGTTTAACAAAGCAAATGAAAACGTTGATTGGGGAGGGCCACTGGATTATTTTCTTTTGTTGCACGGAAAATAACGGAATGCCCAGAAAGAATGCTAAACGGAAGCCTTTAAAAGGCATTCCGCTTGCTTTCTGTCCTAATAGAAATCTATGGGAAAGCATAACGGATCCGTCTGGGTCCTGTTATGCAAGACTGAAAACAAAGTCCTGTCGACAGGACTTTGTTTTCCGTCTTGCATAACAGGACCCAGATGGATCCATTTGCTTTCTGTCCTAATAGAAGTCAATGGGAAAGCATAACGGAATGCATTTTAAAGGCTTCCGTTTTGCATTCCGTCATAATACAAGTCTATAGGCAGAAGAATGGATCCTTCCTTCAGTCTTATGGATTCCGTTATAACCATGTCATAACTGAAAGCCATAACAGAATCCCTAACGCTAGTGTGAACCCACCCTAAGCAACAAAGTTCATCAAAAATTGCATGCAACAAAAAAAAAATGGAGTTTTTTTTAGATGTTTTTATGGACTAAGGTCTCTCTTACATGATCGATAACAAATGTGTCAGCTCTCTGGATCCGACATTGGCCGATGATATCAGAATGCCCGCCATTGTACCCGCACCACCTGCAGTTTTTGTCCATTTAAATCCCAGCATATATGCTGGGTAGGAACCTGATTTCTGGGCATTCCGGTAACATCTGGCAATACTGGACCCAGTAAGCTCCAGCAGGCTGTTCTCTATCAAACTACTAACGACAGAGTGAAAGAAGCCTAACACACACAACATCTCCTACCATCAGTGAAAGACCTCACACGGATGGTGTCCGTGTGCTGATGTTTAGTTTTTTTCACGGGCCCACTGACTTGAATGGACCAATCTTGAATGAAAAACAGATGAAGACATAACATGCTGCAATTTTTCCTGAACGGACAGATGGTCAGTAAAAATGCACATGTGCATATACCCATTGAAATAAATGGGTCAGTGTTCTGATGGATGCTGTCCATTATAAATATGGACTGCATCAAAACTGAATTACTTGTGTGAAATAAGTCTTAGACTTCATTTTTAACCCATTTTACTGGGGCCTCACTAATCAAAATATTGTGATGCCTGGTCCTAAGCATTGTTCACAGTTCTTCCCAACACAGCGCCCCAGAAGGCGACCAAAATGGTCGCCAATGCGCCTTAAAATTTGCAGATGGCGACAAGACTTTTTAGCTGTGTCGCCATTTGCGACAGGGCTGATGCATCTGAATATTGCGGAGGGGCATGGGGGCCAATAATTCCTTGCCCCACCGCAGGCGTTCGCTCAGCAGCACAGGGGAGAAGGAAGCAGTCTCTCCCTCCCCCCTGTGCCGCTGCTGCCGCCAATAAGAAGAGAGAGGGATGGAGGAGGGGAGGGGCTGTGACCACTGCTCCACCAATGATGTTAACACTCACGCATTAATTCAAATACAGGAGGCTATGTGATTATGCATCCGGCACCCGACCTCTATGACAGGGCGCTACAATCCGAAGCAATTAACCACTCCGGTGTGGCACCTGAGGGGTTAACTGCCGCTGATCGCAGCTACCTGTGATAGAGGTCGGGTGCCGGCTATATAATTCTGCAGCCGACACCCGCCTCCTGTATTTGAATTAATGGGAGAGTTAACATCATTGGTGGCGCAGTGCGACCCCCCCCCCCCTCCTCCAAGTATTAAAGTCATTGGTGGCAGTGGCCACAGGGTCCCCTCCCCTCCTCCTCAGTGGCAGTTCCTTTCGGAGCCCCAGCAGTGTAATCCTGGGGCTCCGATCGGTTACCATGGCAGCCAGGACGCTACTGAAGCCCTGGTGGTAATCTCCCTGCTGCTGTGTGTACTATGCACAGGGCAGCAGGGAGTGTGTAAAGTCTAATTCACCCTGATAGAGCTCTATTAGGGTAAATAGGACAAGGGATTAAAAGATCCCAGGTTGTAGCCCTTAGGCCCCTTTCACACGGGCGAGTTTTCCGTGCGGGTGCAATGCGTGAAGTGAACGCATTGCACCCGCACTGAATCCGGACCCATTCATTTCTATGGGGGGGTGCACATGAGCGGTGATTTTCACGCATCACTTGTGGAGACCCGATCATTATTATTTTCCCTTCTAACATGGTTATAAGGGAAAATAATAGCATTCTGAATACAGAATGCATAGTACAATAGGGCTGGAGGGGTTAAAAAAAGATATATAAAAAATTAACTCCCCTTAATCCACTTCTCTTCCGTCTTCTTCATTGAGGAAAAGGACCTTTGATGACGTCACTACGCTCATCACATGGTCCGTCACATGATCCATCACCATGGTAAAAGATCATGTGATGGACCATGTGATGAGTGCAGTGACGTCTTTAAAAGGTCCTATTCCTAAAGAAGAAGACAGAAGAGATGCCGGCTGCGGGAAGAAGTGGATGAGGTGAGTTAAAAAAAAAATTTAACTCCTCCAGCCCTATTGTACTATGTATTCAGAATGCTATTATTTTCCCTTAGAACCATGTTATAAGGGAAAATAATACAATCTACACAACACCTAACCCAAACCTGAACTTCTGTGAAGAAGTCTGGGTTCGGGTCGGGGTACCACATTCAGTTTTTTATCACACGCGTGCAAAACACATTGCACCCGCGCGATAAAAACTGAACAACGGAACGCAATCGCAGCCGCAACGCATCCGGACTTTATCCGGACACGCTCGTGTGAAAGAGGCCTTAAGGCCCCTTTCACACGAGCGTGACGGATTAGGTCTGGATGCGTTCAGGGTGCGTTCAGTGAAACTTGCACCATTTTGCAAGTTCAGTCAGTTTTGTCTGCGATTGCGTTCAGTTTTTTCCGCGCGGGTGCAATGCGTTTTGATGCGTTTTTTACGCGCGTGATAAAAAAACTGAAGGTTTGCAAACAACATCTCTTAGCAACTATCAGTGAAAAACGCATTATATCCGCATTTGCTTGCGGATGCAATGCGTTTTTCCACTGAAGCCCCATTCACTTCTATGGGCCAGGGCTGCGTGAAAAACGCAGAATATAGAACATGCTGCGATTTTCACACAACGCAGAAGAGATGCGTGAAAAACAGCACTCATGTACACAGACGTATTGAAATGAATGGGTCAGGATTCAGTGCAGATGCAATGCGTTCACATCACGCATTGCACCTGCGCGGAAAACTCGCTCGTGTGAAAGGGGCCTAAGGGGGGGGGGGAAATAGTTATTAAATAAAAAGAAGTTAAAAAAAAAAAAAACACAAACACCAAAATATTAAGTATAAATCGCCCCCTTTCCCAATTTTACTTCTAAAATATATATAAATAAACATATTACATATCACCACTTCCGAAAAGTCCAAACTATTGAAAAATATCTCCTATACGGTAAACGTTGTAAAAAAAAAAATTATATATATATATTTATATATATTATTTTATATAATTATCAGCGTCACCTTGTCCCCCCCCCCAAAAAAATTGGTTAGGACTGTCCTATTACGGGCCGGACGTTCCATAAAATGCAAAATGGTGTTTGTTTGTTTTTTTGCGCGGTATCGAATATCGCAATACTTTTTTATTGTATCGAAACCAAATCAAAATTTTGGTAGCGTGACAACCCTAATATGTAGTGCTGGCCCATTACTGTGACCTGTGTCTTTATCTTCTCCAAGTTTATTTTTTTATTATAATTATATATATTTTAAATTTGGAGACTAAAAATGTATTTTGGCTCCAAAATTTTTCAGTTTAGGAGCCAATGGCTACTATTTTTTTTAGTCTGGAGCACTGCAACATACTGAAAAACTTACTTGAAATTTGTCTCTTGAACCAAGTAAAACATGAAAATAAGCATAAAACAGTGTTATGCTGCTACAAAAGACATCGGTGCAACCATAGATAGGCATGTGCTGCATATGATCGCTTTTTACACCAACTGGTGGGTACCTCATCAGTGAGATCCGCCTCACAGTTTGGCTCTACCAGGCTCTGCAACTAGAGTGCTACAGTATGTTGCAGACTGCTAAGTGGTCTAGTGATATATTATAAATGATATTGGTGGGAAAGACTCACGTTAAATTTCCCCAAAAATATATATATAGTTTAACTTACTGTGCATGGAAATCCACTATCACTGGTGTTTCACTCCCAACAACTCGATCCTGAAAGTCATCTTTATTCTGAATGTTGAAGGTCACTCTAAAAGACTGTGATGCATGAATTTTTCGAGCAGTGGTAAGGCCAGGTGTTGTTGAGATTGTAGACAGCAGACCATGTGTTTTTGGCCGCTGTGGAAAAAAGCTAAGGAAGGCTTGTATTGGTTTCTCAAATGAAGAAATAAATCTGCTCAACATCAACCGCTGTGCCATCTGGAAAGAAAAAAGGCAACAAGTAATACATCCACATTTTGGAGATTGCTTCTCTTTCTTTATTTTTAACTTCCCACAGTTACCATTTTTGACAAAATGTGGAAATCAACATGTATTTTAAGGTCATCTTAAAACATAGCAAACTGGTCTAGAAGTGTCGAATAGGGTTTTACAAAACCTCATTGATAAGTTATGGAAAAACCTCCATTAGGGTTGATTCTCACAAGTTTTTAATGGCATTTTCGTACAGTTACATTTATAGTGCCCTTTTTTGGAGTAAAAACACCAGCTCCAGGTGTTAGCTGAAAGTTTGTGTGAAATATGAGACACTGTACACAAGCATTTATTTAATACATTTTTTTGCTACTGGCATTCTTGCTAATTAGGTGACTGTTTTTTAAATACACAGCATGCTGTGCTATGATGTTTTAACATCTTATATCTATATGAAAAACTGGCAAATATTGATTCATTTAGAAAAAACTGCTGCTAAAAACTTTTAGGGCTCATGCACACGAACGTATTTTCTTTCAGTGTCCATTCAGTTTTTTTTGTGGACCATATACGGAACCATTCATTTCAACGGGTCCGCAAAAAAATTGGAAGTTACTCTGTGGGCATTTCGTTTCCGTATGTCCGTATTTCCATTCCGTCAAAAAAATAGAAGATGTCCTATTATTGTCCGCATTACGGACAAGGATAGTACTGTTCTTATCTATCAGTGGCCAGCTGTTCCGTTAAATAAAGAATGCACATGGACGTTAGGGATCGACCGATTATCGGTTTGGCCAATATTATCGGCCGATATTGAGGATTTTGAACGTTATCGGTATCGGCATCTATTTTGCCGATATACCGATAACGTATTGGGAACACAGAACGCGCTGCTCTCAGCGCTCTCTGTGTTCCCTCCGCAGCACAGGGGAGAAGGAAGCAGTGTCTCCCTCCCCCTGTGCTGCCACTGCCGCCAATGAGAGGAGAGAAGATAAGAGGAGGGGAGGGGCTGTGGCCACTGCGCCACCAATGAAGATAAGCCTTTCATTCATTCATATACAGGAGGCGGGAGCTGGCTGCAGAATCACATAGCCGACTCCCAACCTCTATGAGCGGTAGCTGCGATCTGCGGTAGTTAACTCCTCAGGTGCCGCGGATCGCAGCCACCGCTCATAGAGGTCGGGAGCCGGCTATGTGATTCTGCAGCCAGCTCCCGCCTCCTGTATATGAATTAATGAGAGACTTATCTTCATTGGTGGCGCAGTGCGCCCCCCCCAAGCCCCACAGTATTAATCATTGGTGGCGCAGTGCGCCCCCCACCCCCATCCCAATCGTAAAAACATTGGTGGCGCAGTGCGCCGCCCCCCACCCAGTATTACTCAATTACTCATTGGTGGCAGTGGCCACAGAATCCCCTCTCCCCTGCTCCTCCGATCGGAGCCCCAGCTGTGTAATCCTGGGGTTCCGATCGGTTACCATGGTAGCCAGGACGCTATTGAAGTCCTGGCTGCCATGGTAAGCTCCATGCTGCTGTGTGTACTATGCACAGAGCAGCAGGGACAGTGTAAGCTCCTATTCACCCTGATAGAGATCTATCAGGGGGAATAGGACAAGGGTTCTAGTCCCTAAGGGGGTTAAAAATTAGTAAAAAAAATAAAAAATAAAAATAAAAAAATATAAAGTATAAATGAAAAAGATTTAAAAAAAAAAATAAAATACACATTAACAATAAACATATTAATTTTCAGCAGATTTGTGTAGGAAATTTTTTTTTTTTCTCAAAAATGAAAATTCCCAGAATATCGGTATAAATTATCGGCTATCGGCCTGAAAGTTCACAAATTATCGGTATCGGCCCTAAAAAATCAATATCGGTCGATCCCTAATGGACGTCATCCGTATTTTTTGCTGACCACAAAATACATACAGTCGTCTGCATGAGCCCTTACTAGTAATTGTATTTCCCATAGCTTCCACAAAGGCTATCCCCCAACTCCCGAAGAAACAATGCAGAAGCCCCAAATAAAATAATTTCCTCCTCCTACCTACTTCAGTTAATGACAGAGAGGAGCAAGAGATGCACAATATATTATTTTATTTATAGAACAATACAATATTATCCCTTTCCAGACATGTGACGTAACAGTACGTCACGTTGGGTCTTTCATACAGCAGGCCCCTACAGCTAATGTCCCCGACTGGTGGTAATGTCGATTGCTGGAGCGGACATTCCGTCGACAGGTAGCAGGAGATCGGCGAGACTGGCAACATGTGGTTTGATCTGACATGTTATCTGTTTGGATCAATTGACGTCTGTGTTGTTTCTGGTGCTTGCCACACCTTCTTTCCCCAGGTGTGGCTATTAGGGTCATATAACCTTCTCTATTTAGAGTTGCTTCTCCCACAAGGCTGTGCAGTTTATAGCTTCTGTTGTTTGGACCTTTGCAGCAGTCTTCCTTGCCACCCACTCCTGTCATGGTGGACGGTAGTTTGGAATTTCAGATCGCCAAGACTCTTGAGTTCTCCGTAGATCTCTTCAGTATCTTGTTCACTGGAAGGGTTATGGACCAGAGGAGAGGATGTGGGTACCAGCATCTGACGCGAATGCCAGTCGTTTGGTGAAAGCTTTTCACAGGCCTCACCCGGCTAAGGTCGGTCCTGGGTGTCCAGAGGTCACCTGTAGAAGGGGGAGGGGGGGTACTGTCACGGACGTTCCCGCTAAAGGTGGCAGGAGATTGGAGAGACTAGCAACACGTGGTTTGATCTGACATGTTTTCCGTTTGGATCAAATGACGTCTGTGTTGTTTCTGGTGCTTGGTACATCTTTCCCCAGGTGTGGCTATTAGGGTCATTTAACCTTTTCTATTTATAGTTGCTTATCCCACAATGCTGTGCGGTTTATAGCTTCTGTTTGGACCTTTGGATAGATTGGAGTTCCTGGTGCTTCCATTGCTCCTTTGAAGTTAAGTCTTTCCTTTCCCTTTTGTATTTTGTTTGGGTTCTGGGTGTTGCATTTGCCAATTGTTTGTATTAGGCCTGAAGGAGACTCCTGTTCTTCCTTCCTTTTGAATACAATAGGAAGGGATGAAGCCCGTGAGAGGTAGAGACACTAACGGCGCAACTGGACGACCAGGTATTAGATATAAACTTTTCTTTATTCAAGGTAGACAACGCGTTTCGGAGCAAACAGTGCTCCTTTTTCAAGTCTAAAGAGACTCATGTGTGTAAACGAACATTTGAATTTTTTTTTTTATATAGAACATTAAAAGTAGCTGACATGATTAATATAAATAATATGTCAATATGTTAAAATAAAACAATTCATGATAGTTAATCATTGCTTATAATTGATAATGGAAAGAAAGACTGGAAATATACGGATATTAATGTGGATTAATATGAATAGAGAAATTAATATGAATAGTCTTGTCCGACAAGACTCTGACATGATGGCCTGTGAGGAGATGTTCTGCGGTTTTCAGGGACTCCCAAACCGCTTTTAGTTCCTTGTAGTTTGAGGAACTTAGGGCGTCTGTACTGGACCAACTGCCTTGAAAAAACTGATCCTCTAAGTGAGCACCCCAACCCCGGCTGCTTGCGTCCGTGGTTATTATCTTGAGAGGTATCATGTTCCAGGAAACCCCCCTTGACAGGTTCTCTGTTACCAACCAGAAAGAGAGGGAGTCTACTGCTCTGTCAGAGAACTGTCCTGGAGTTTAACGATTGGTGGTCTTTGTCCCAGGTAGAGAGGACCTCCCCCTGGAGAGTTCTTGAATGGAACTGGGCCCAAGGTACTGTCGTGATGCACGAGGTCATTAGGCCAAGGATCTGCATGGCCTCCCATAGTGTCCGCTTCTCCTTTAATCTGAAGGAGCTTATTCTTTCCCTTATGTTGATCTGCTTGTCCTGAGGAAGGAAAGAATGCGGAGCTACCGAATCTAAGAGAGTTCCCAGGAACTTCTTTTGTGTTGCCGGCTGTAAATCCGATTTCTCCTGGTTTATCTTCCATCCCAGATTTGTGTAAAGATAGAGTCCTTCCTTTGTGAAGCTCTAACTCATGTTCTGACTCCGCCACAAGAAGAAAGTCGTCTAGGTATGGGATTATAGTTACCTGCCTCTGTCTTAGATAGGCTACTATCTCTGCCACTACCTTTGTGAAGATACGCGGGGCCGACAAAATCCCAAATGGAAGGCACTGAAATTGGTAATGCAATATCTTCCCTCCTTTCTTGATCACAAATCTCAAGTACTGCTGAAACTGATGGTGAATGAGGATGTGGTAATGGGCATCCTTTAGATCCAGGGTGCACAGAAACACCCCTGGACCTATCAGTGGAGTAGATTTTACTGACTCCATCTTGAAATGTTAATGTGTTATCCATCTGTTTAAGAATTTTAGGTTGATGATGGTCCTTTTGGATCAGTCTGGTTTTGTTATGAAAAAAAGTTTTGAATAGTGACCCTTGAATTCCTCTGTAGGAGGGACCTGCACTATTGCCCCCAATTTCAATAGTTTTTTGGACATCCGCGTGAAGCTGATCCTCAAGTGAAGCCGATTGGAAATCTGTAGTCTGAAACAGCAGTGGAGGAGGAAGGCGAAACTCTATTCTGAACCCTTTCTGGATGGATTCCAGAATATACTGATTCTTGGTTATTTGAATCCAATTTTCCCAAAAGAACTGGGAGTCTGCCCCCTACTGGCCTGGCGTCATTGTCTCTCTGATTGGTATTGGGATTAAAGAGAAACCCTCTGCATCTTCCTCCTTTCGGGTAGCTCCACCTCCCCGTCTTCCCTTTACTCCTGGGAGTGTTTTGGAAACTGCTGGCCGGCTTACGAAAGGGCAAAGGTTTCTTGCTTTTCTCCTCCGGGAACCCTTTCTTTTTGTCCGCTGTCTTTTCCAGAATTTCATCTAATACCGACCCAAAGAGGTGGGAACCTTTAAAGGGCTTCTGTCACCCCACTAAACTCATATTTTTTTTTGTGTACTTATAATCCCTATCCTGCCATACATTATGTTATTAATAATTTTCGTTCAGTAGATTTATAAAAAAAAACTTACTTTTATGATATGCTAATTACCTTTCTACCAGCAAGTAGGGAGTCTACTTGCTGGTAGCAGCTGCAGAAAACCGCCCCCTCCTTCTGTTGATTGACAGGGCCAGCCGCGATCTCCTACTCCGGGCGGCCCTGTCAGCATTTCAAAAATCGCGCGCCTGTGTTGATTCGGCGCAGGCGCTCTGAGATAAGGAGGCTCGCCTCCTCAACACTCCCTCAGTGCGCCTGCGCTGATGAAGGCTTCTCTTTCGGTGACGTCATCGGCGCAGGCGCACTGAGGGAGTGCTGAGGAGGCGAGCCTCCTTATCTCAGAGCGCCTGCGCCGAATCAACACAGGCGCGCGATTTTTGAAATGCTGACAGGACCGCCCGGAGGAGGAGATCGCGGCTGGCCCTGTCAATCAACAGAAGGAGGGGGTGGTTTAAGTAGACTCCCTACTTGCTGGTAGAAAGGTAATTAGCATATCATAAAAGTAAGTTTTTTGCTAAATCTACTGAACGAAAATTATTAATAACATAATGTATGGCAATATGGCAGGATAGGGATTATAAGTATACAAAAAAAAAAAATATGGAGTTTAGTGGGACAGAAGCCCTTTAAGGGGTATAGCACAGAGCTTATTTTTAGAGGCTGTATCTCCTGACCAGGATTTTAGCCACAATGCTCTCCTAGCTGTATTGGTTAAGGAATCTGCTTTTGCTGCAAATCTTATGGACTCTGCAGAGGCGTCTGCCATAAAAGATGCGGCCATTTTAAATAGAGGTAGCGAACCCAGGTTCTCTTCCCTAGAGGTGTCTTGTTTAAGATGCTCCTAGTATTGATAGTGTTGGCTGATACCTCCCACGCTCTTTTGAGTAATCCGTCAATCTTTCTATCAATTGGGTCTTTTAATTGGGCCGAATCTTCAAATGGTAGTGTGGTTCTCCTAACCACTTTTGTTACCTGGATATCCACCTTAGGGACCACATCCCACAGCTTTGTATCCTCAGGGTTGAACAATAACCTGTTTTTAAATTCATGAGGTATATATAACTTCTTATCAGCATTAGCCCACTCGTCGATCACTAAGTCCCTTAAGTTTTCGTTTACCGGGAACAACTTCTTTTTCTTTGCTTTTAACCTGCCGAACATTTCATCCTGCACTGAGCGAGTCTGCTCTTCCTCCTCAATATCCATTATCTGCCTTACAGCCGACAGAAGGGGATCTAAATCTTATTGTGAAAAAAGATATCTCTTCTGATCATCAGCAATATATGACGAACCCTGATCTTCATCCATCTCTTCTGAAAGGTATAATCCCTCTTCTTCAGACTCTGACTCCCTTAGTACTCTGGGTCTTTTTGAGGGAGGGGAACCAGTGCACGGTTTCTGAACCATACTGGAACTGGCCGCCTGGATCTCCTCTTTCACAATCACTCTTAAGTCCGACAGGAGGGATGATTGCTCCTCTCTGAGAATCTTCGCCAGACAGTCACTACATAACGCTTTTTTATATGACTCTGGCAATTTCTTTAAACATAAAGCACATCTTCTGGCTTTCTTTTTTGGTTCTCCCAGGGATTTAACTGTAGAGTCTCTCTCTCCCTACATAGGAAGAGAGAGAGTCTGTTAGCTGAAATGCACTGCATAAAAAAGGGATATATGAGCCACCTACAGGCACTTACATGACCCAGGACAGGGATGTCTAAGCTGGTGTCCTGCATAGCTGACATCTGGACCTCCATGCCTCACCCAGACAAAATTGACCTCTCAATTTATGTCGTACCTGGTCCATCCTGTTGCTGCGCGGCTCCGCCTCCTCACTTCTTGGGGGGACTCATTCAAACAAAGAGTCAACCCCCTCTGCATGCCAAGGCCGAACCGGGTTTAGTGTTACCTGGGCGCCGCCATCTTCTTCCGCCCATGTGACCTCGACTTCCGGTCACATGATCTGCACGCCGAGCAGGAGGAGCGCAGTTGCCGCAGCCGATCCCAGAGCTCCCAATCGGAAGAATCGGCCTCGGCTTCCCACAATACTGCGGCCAAAGAGGTACAGGGGAAAAAAAGGTATCGGGGTCAGCTAGGGGACCTCTACCCCGAGAGGTGCTAGCGTTAGGCCTCCATAATCTGAAGAGGAGAGGCAGAACCCCCCCGACCAGATTCGGCCCCAAATCCTTCCCATTCCCAGAGCAGGGAACGACTTCTCTCTGCTCCTATCCCTGTAGGGACAGGAAGAACACTGGAGAGTGGGAGGGGAGGGTGCCTTTTAATCTCTCTCGCTTCCTGTCCCTACAGAGACCAATAGGACAACCTCCATGGGTGCTGTCATGGAGGGACATCCTGGAAAGGTAGGCAGACAATGTCATAGAGCAGCAGGAAATGCTTGCAGAATGCTTGGGTGTATAGGGAGAGGCATTACGAGTAGAAAGAGGGAGGTACTCATGCCGCTCTACAAAGCACTAGTGAGGAATAAAGGGTTAAAGGTAAGATAAGCAATGTGATACTTATTGTAATGTACTGGATAGGTCAAGAATTCCCATGTAGAGGGTATTTAAGTGAGAGGGGAATGGATACCCTAACACACCTATTTATGTACTTGTTTTAATTACTCTCTGTCTGATGCTTGATGTTTTTATTATGTTAGTGTAAAATGTATTGCTATTTTTCTTTTTTTGTAATTTACTAATAAAAAAAATAAAAATAAAAAAAAAGAGTAATGAGGGGGGAGTCGCAGAGAGCGACGAGGAGAAAGCAAAGCTGTTAAATATTTTTTTCTCCAATGTATTCACTGAGGAAAATAAACTGTCAGATGACATGCAGAATGTAAAAATAAATTCCCCATTAAAAGTGTCCTGTCTGACCCAGGAAGAAGTACAACAGCGACTTAAAAAGATTAAAATAGACAAAATCGCCAGGACCGGATGGTATACACCCCCGTATCCTAGGGGGATTAAGTAATGTCATAGCGAGACCCTTGTTTCTGATATTTGCGGACTCTATACTGACAGGGAATGTCCCACAGGATTGGCGCATGGCAAATGTGGTGCCAATATTCAAAAAGGGTCCAAAAACAGAGCCTGGAAACTATAAGTTTAACATTTGTTGTGGGTAAACTGTTTGAAGGTTTTGTAAGAGATGCTATCTTAGAGCATCTCAACGGAAAAAAAGCAAATAACGCCATATCAGCATGGCTTCATGAGGGATCTGTCATGCTAATTTAATCAGTTTCTATGAGGAGGTAAGTTCTCGACTTGACAGCGGCGAATCAATGGACGTCGTATATCTGGACTTCCCCAAAGCATTTGACACTGTACCACATAAAAGGTTAGTATATAGAATGAGAATGCTCGGACTGGGAGAAAACGTCTGTAAGTGGGTAAGTAACTGGCTCAATGATAGAAAACAGAGGGTGGTTATTAACGGTACACACTCAGATTGGGTCACAGTCACTAATGGAGAACCTCAGGGGTCAGTATTGGGCCCTATTCTCTTCAATATATTTATTAATGATCTTGTAGAAGGCTTGCATAGTAAATTATCAATTTTCGCAGAAGACACAACTGTGTAAAGTAATTAACACTGAAGAGGACAGTATACTACTACAGAGGGATCTGGATAGATTGGAGGCTTGGGCAGATAAGTGGCAGATAAGGTTTAACACTGACAAATGTAAGATTATGCACATGGGAAGGAATAATGCAAGTCACTTGTACATACTAAGTGGTAAAACACTTTAATAAACTTTAGAAAAAAGACGACTGAGGGGAGATCTAATTACCATGTATAAATATATCAGGGGTCAGTACAGAGATCTATCCCATCATCTATTTATCCCCAGGACTGTGACGAGGGGACATCCTCTGCGTCTGGAGGAAAGAAGGTTTGTACACAAACATAGAAGAGGATTCTTTACGGTAAGAGCAGTGAGACTATGGAACTCTCTGCCTGAGGAGGTGGTGATGGTGAGCACAATAAAGGAATTCAAGAGGGGCCTGGATGTATTTCTGGAGCGTAAAAATATTACAGGCTATAGCTACTAGAGAGGGGTCGTTGATCCAGGGAGTTATTCCGATTGCCTGATTGGAGTCGGGAAGGAATTTTCCCCCTAAAGTGGGGAAAATTGGCATCTACCTCAGTTTTTTTTTTTGCCTTCCTCTGGATCAACTTGCAGAATGACAGGCCGAACTGGATGGACAAATGTCTTTTTTTCGCCCTTATGTACTATGTTACTACTATGTTACGAAATTAATAATAAACATTTTTAAAAATAAAAGATTTTTTTTTCAATACTGGTGGTATATTATATACATCCCATTAGCCTCATTTCTGTCATTCATACCCCCCACCTGAAAACTGCCCTACCCCCACATTACATTATATCCATCACTGGCTAAAACCAAAACAAGCATCAATAAAAAGCTGACATATATTAGATATCAAACACTCTTATTACTGGACTAAAACACTGATTATTCAATTAATTTATGACTATCAATTTTAATTCTATTTTATTAGTTCATTCTTGGTTTTAACAGCAGGCCACTGTTTTCCCCTTTATATTTGTGTGTTTAGGCATACAATAGACGATTTTTTATCCAATTGCCTCTATATAATAAATTTTTAGCCGTAAACTGATGGTTTTGTGTGTATGTATATATATATATATATATATATATATATATATATATATATATAAATGGAAAGTTTAGCAGCTCTCACCTGCCCCTCCTTCACCTGTGAGCACGGAAAACCCGAGTCAGGCCCGAGTAGCACAAATGCAAAAAGGGTTCAAAGAATCCAGCTTCACTTCGATAAAGGAATCTTTTATTTTGCTTGCGGTAAAATCTCATCCATTAGTTACAAAAACAGTCTTGTCTACGCGTTTCGGGCTACCAGAGACAATTCCAGCCCTTCCTCATGACACAGTAAGACATTAAAAGTGGCACCTTTTAAAGGGAATACCGCACCTCTTCACTAATTGTGTTCACATGACTGCAAGTGCCCCGCCTTTAGACAACTCTTCTCATGAAAAAAAAAAGAAAAAAAAAACATATATAACATAGTAAAGAAAACTATGCACAAAACACACAAGGTATATGCTGGATAGAAAATTACTAGGATATAATAAAAAAAGAATATGGTGGTACAGGGCATAGAAAAAGTTTTCTTGCCCAAACGTGGGAGAGACCATAGAAGAAAATTATTATAGGGAACCTTTCACCTGGATTTTGTGTATAGAGCTGAGGGCATGGGTTGCTAGATGGCCGCTAGCACATCCGCAATATCCAGTCCCCATAGCTCTGTGTGCTTTTATTGTATAATAAAACCGATTTGATACATATGCAAATTAACCAGAGATGACTCCTGTCCCTGAGATGAGTCACGTACAGGACTCATCTCAGGTTAATTTGCATATGTATCAAATCGGTTTTATTACACAATAAAAGCACACAGAGCTATGAGGACTGGGTATTGCGGATGTGCTAGCGGGCATCTACCAACCCATGTCCTCAGCTCTATACCCAAAATCCCGGTGACAGGTTCCCTTTAAATAGAGAGTCCTTCTGGATTTTTCCATTAAATACGCGCCAACCAGATGGTCTGAATAAACGTCTAGCATATACCGTACCTTATGTGTGTTTTTTGCATAGTTTTCTTTACTAGGTTATATACGGGTTTTTTCTTTTTATTTTCATGAGAAGAGTTGTCTAAAGGCGTGGCGCCTTTTTGAGGGCACTTGCAGTCATGTGAACACAATTAGTGAAAACAGGTGCGGTATTCCCTTTTAATGTCTTACTGTGTCATGAGGAAGGGCTGGAACTGACTCTGGTAGCCCGAAACGCATAGACAAGACCGTTTTTGTAACTAATGGATGAGATTTTACCGCAAGCAAAATAAAAGATTTCTTTATCGAAGTGAAGCTGGATTCTTTGAACCCTTTTTGTATATATCTCTCTATCTATATATATCTATATCCAACTCTCTATTCATATTAACCACCTCAGTCCCTATAGCTTAAACACCCTTAAAGACCAGGCCACTTTTTACACTTCTGACCTACCCTACTTTCACCGTTTATTGCTCGGTCATGCAACTTACCACCCAAATGAATTTTACCTCCTTTTCTTCTCACTAATAGAGCTTTCATTTGGTGGTATTTCATTGCTGCTGGCATTTTTACTTTTTTTTGTTATTAATCAAAATTTAACTATTTTTTTGCAAAAAATGACATTTTTCACTTTCAGTTGTAAAATTTTGCAAAAAAAAAACGACATCCATATATAAATTTTGCTCTAAATTTATTGTTCTACATGTCTTTGATAAAAAAAAAAAATGGTTTGGGTAAAAGTTATAGCGTTTACAAATCCGAAAGGTGCTCTTTGGAATGTGGGCCCCTTTGCCCACCTAGGCTGCAAAAAAGTGTCACACATGTGGTATCGCCGTATTCAGGAGAAGTTGGGCAATGTGTTTTGGGGTGTCTTTTTACATATACTCATGCTGGGTGAGAGAAATATCTCGGCAAAAGACAACTTTTCCCATTTTTTTATACAAAGTTGGCATTTGACCAAGATATTTATCTAACCCAGCATGGGTATATGTAAAATGACACCCCGAAACACATTGCCCAACTTCTCCTGAGTACGGCGATACCAGATGTGTGACACTTTTTTGCAGCCTAGATGCGCAAAGGGGCCCACATTCCTTTTATGAGGGCATTTTTAGACATTTGGATCCCAGAATTCTTCTCACGCTTTAGGGCCCCTAAAATGCCAGGGCAGTATAAATACCCCACATGTGACCCCATTTTGGAAAGAAGACACCCCAAAGGTATTCAATGAGGGGCATGGCGAGTTCATAGAAATTTTTTTTTGGCACAAGTTAGCGGAAATTGATTTTATTTTTTTTTTTCTCACAAAGTCTCCCTTTCCGCTAACTTGGGACAAAAATTTCAATCCTTCATGGACTCAATATGCCCCTCACGGAATACCTGGGGGTGTCTTCTTTCCGAAATGGGGTCACATGTGGGGTATTTATACTGCCCTGGCATTCTAGGGGCCCTAAAGCGTGAGAAGAAGTCTGGAATATAAATGTCTAAAAATTTTTATGCATTTGGATTCCGTGAGGGGTATGGTGAGTTCATGTGAGATTTAATTTTTTGACACAAGTTAGTGGAATATGAGACTTTGTAAGAAAAAAATAATAATTTCCGCTAACTTGGGCCAAAAAAAATGTCTGAATGGAGCCTTACAGAGGGGGTGATCAATGACAGGGGGGTGATCAATGACAGGGGGGTGGATCAGGGAGTCTATATGGGGTGATCACCCCCCTGTCATTGATCACCCCCCTATAAGGCTCTATTCAGATGTCCGTATGTGTTTTGCGGATCCGATCCATGTATCCGTGGATCCGTATAAATCATACGGACATCTGAATGCAGCCTTATAGGGGGGGTGATCAATGACGGGGGGGGTGATCAATGACAGGGGGGTGATCAGGGAGTCTATATGGGGTGTCACCCCCCCTGGAAGGCTCCAGGGAGACGCCTGTATGTGTTTTGCGGATCCGATCCATCTATCAGTGGATCCGTAAAAATCATGCGGACGTCTGAATGGAGCTTTACAGGGGGGTGATCAATGACAGGGGGGTAATCAATGACAGGGGGGTGATCAGGGAGTCTATATGGGGTGATCACCACAGTCATTGATCACGCCCCTGTAAGGCTCCATTCAGACGTCCGTATGCGTTTGCGGATCCGATCCATCTATCAGTGGATCCGTAAAAATCATGCGGACGTATGAATGGAGCTTTACAGGGGGGTGATCAATGACAGGGGGGCAATCAATGACAGGGGGGTGATCAGGGAGTCTATATGGGGTGATCAGGGGTGAATAAGGGGTTAATAAGTGACAGGGGGGGGGGGGTGTAGTGTAGTGTGGTGCTTGGTGCTACATATTGCTGAGCTATCTGTGTCCTCTGGTGGTCGATCCAAAGGGACCACCAGAGGACCAGGTAGCAGGTATATTAGACGCTGTTATCAAAACAGCGTCTAATATACCTGTTAGGGGTTAAAAAAAATAAATCACATCTCCAGCCTGCCAGCGAACGATCGCCGCTGGCAGGCTGGAGATCCACTCGCTTACGTTCCGATCCTGTGTTCACAGGAAATCTCGCGTCTCGCGAGAGGACGCACCGGCGCGTCCACCCAGAAGAGCAGGGCCGCCGCAAAGACGCAATCCTGCGTACGGCGGTCCTGAGGAGGTTAAATTTCTCTATTCATATTAATCCCCATTAACATCCGTATATTTCCAGTATTTCTTTCCATTATCAATTATAAGCAATGATTAAGCACTTTCCATCTGGGCCATTTGCCCCCTTCCTGACCAGGCCAAATTTTGCAAAACTGACATATCTCACTTTATGTGGTAATAACTTTGGAACGCCTTTATTTATCCAAGTCATTCAGAGATTGTTTTCTCGTGACACATTGTACTTCATGATAATCATAAATTTGAGTCAAAATATTTCACCTTTATTTATGAAAAAATCCCAAATTTACCCAAAATTTAAAAAATTCCGCAATTTTCTAAATTTCAATTTCTCTGCTTTTTAAAACAGAAAGTGATACCTCATAAAATATTTATTATTTAACATTCCCCATATGTCTACTTTATGTTGGCATCATTTTGGAAATGTCATTTAATTTTTTTAGAACGTTAGAAGGCTTAGAAGTTTAGAAGCAATTCTTCAAATTTATAAGAAAATTGCCAAAACCCACTTTATAAGGACCAGTTCAGGTCTGAAGTCACTTTGTGTGGCCTACATAGTGGATACCCCCATTAATGACCCCATTGTAGAAACTACACCCCTCAAGGTATTCAAAACCGATTTTACAAACTTTGTTAACCCTTTAGGCGTTCCACAAGAATTAAAGGAAAAATGGAGATCAAATTTTTAAATTTCACTTTTTTGGCAGATTTTCCATTTTAATCAATTTTTTTCTTTAACACATCGATGGTTAACAGCCAAACAAAACTCAATATTTATTACCCAGATTCTGCGGTTTACAGAAACACCCCACATGTGGTCATAAACTGCTGTATGGGCACACAGCAGGGCGCAAGAAGAAAAGGAACTCCACATGGTTTTTAGATGCCATGTCCCATTTGAAGCCCCTGATGCACCCTTACAGTAGAAACTCCAAGAAGTGACCCCATTTTGGAAACTAGGGGATAAGGTGCCAGTTTTATTAGTACTATTTTTGGGTACATATGATTTTTTGATCATTTATTATAACACTTTATGGGGCAAGGTAAATTTTTACAGCGTTCACCTGAGGGGTTCAGTCAAGTGACATTTTTATAGAGCAGATCGTTACGGTCGTGGCGATACCTAATATGTATACTTTTTCTCATTTATTAAAGTTTTACACAATAATAGCATTTTTGAAACCAAAAAAATGATGTTTTAGTGTCTCCATGTTCTAAGAGCTATAGTTTTTTTATTTTTTGAGAGATTTTCTTATGTAGGGGCTCATTTTTTGCGGGATGAGGTGACGGTTTTATTGGTACTATTTTGTCGGACATACGCGTTTTTGATCACTTGGTGTTGCACTTTTTGTGATGCAAGGTGACAAAAATTGCTTGTTTTGACACAGTTTTTTTTTTTTTTTTTTTACGGTGTTCATCCGAGGGGTTAGGTCTATTTTTAATTTTTTTTTTTTTTCATTCCTTACTTGGGGACTTTTTTTATTTTTTACATGTGAAACTTTTTTTTATTTTTTTATTTTCAACCTTTTATTTTTTTTATTTTACACTTTTCGTCCCCCATAAGGTCATACAAGACCTCTGGGGGACATTTACTTCACTTTTTTTTTTCACTGTTGATTTCTCCTGTAACTGGGGCTGACATAGTAGCCCCAGTTACAGACCAAATACACCCCTATAGAGGCTGTACAGCATAATTCTGCGCTGTACAGCCTCACAGCAGGGCTGATCAAGGTCTCTGAGAGACCTCACACAGCCCCAGCACACTTCGGTCACATGACCGCCGGGCCGGAACAGGAAGCGCACAGCGCTTCCTTCTCTGCAGACACAGCGCTCGGTGAGCGCTGTGTCTGCAGCGATCTAGAAGGCAGGGACACCTGGGCACTGTCCCTGCCTTGTCTTAGGGTTGCCCTGCTGTCACTGACAGCGGGCAACCCGATCAGCAGCTGCACGATTAGCGTGCAGCTGCTATTTCTGAAAGGACGTTTTAGAACGTGCTTTCAGAAATAGACGTCCACCCATAGGACGTTTATATCCTATGGGCGGACGTGAAGCGGTTAACTATCATGAATTGTTTTATTTTACCCATGACCATGCATCATGTCGTGTGAACTATTTTAAATTTTTTATATTAATCATGTCAGCTACTTTTAATGTTCTATATTTACATTTTTTTCAAATGTTCGTTTGCACACATGAGCCTCTTTAGACTTGAAAAAGGAGCACTGTTTGTTCCGAAACGCGTTGTCTACCTTGACTAAAGAAACGTTTATATCTAATACTTACCTAGTCATCCAGTTACGCCGTTAGTGTCTCTACCAAGGGTGCAGACCCTCTCACTGGCACCATCCCTTCCTATTGTATTGTTCACCTCACAAGGGCTGGCAACCCCTTCAAGTGAGGACCAGACGACACTGGCAGCACCGGCCTCCCACCATCACCGACGTACACTAGTGTTGTGCCTACGATAGCACAATCACACAAAGTGAGCCTAAAATTCTCCAAACGACCCTCTCCATCACGTACATACTACCCTATGAGTGCCTTTCCCCCTCTTCTTGCTCTTCTCCCCTTCCTTTTGAAGGAACAGGTAGTCTCGTCCCTCCCATTAGTACCAGGGTCCTATAGGGCTAGATAGGACTCTAGTTATTCTTGCATATGAACTCACCTACCTTTGGGGTCTGTTCATACTGGTAGTCAGTCAGAATTTTGGTTAGGGTTTTCACTAGGAGGTGTCCATTTTCTTTCCCTAGTTCTCAGGCCCGATTCCCTTCCCTCCTATGCTCGGTGTGTTGTTTCCCTCCCACACCGAAGCGCGACAATTGCGGATATTTAGCCTGACCACAGCATATGAGAGCCTGTATTACCAGAAGCATGCACTTCCAGTAATGCTCTGGCTCACCCGTGTGGCGATCAGAGGAGCCGGAGCTTGAATGCGGCATCCTCGCTCATAGATAATGACAGGAGGCTGCTGCATAGTGTTTCCTATGGTGCCCTTATCTGTAGCAGGGCCCCATAGGAAATAAGTAAAATCATCATAGACTCCAATACTAATGTATTGAGTCTATGTGAATATCAATCTAATGATTGCTTGCCATAGTTCCCTATGGGAACTATAATAAAGTTTTTAAAATAATAAAAAAATAAAAAACAAAATATAAAAATTCTAAAAATCAACCCCATTTCTCCAAAAGGAGAATAAAAAATTCAAAAATACACATCACGGGTATCGCCACGTGCGAAAACGCCCATACTATCAAAATATAAAAAGGTATTTATCTCATGTGGAAAATGGTGAAACGAAAAAAAGCATCTGTCACAAAGGCCTCATGCACACGATCGTTCCGTTTTTTGCGGTCTGCAAATTGCGGATCCGCAAAACATGGAAGACGCCTGTGTGCCTTCCGCAATTTGCGGAACAGAACAGGCGGCTCATTGTAGAAATGCCTATTCTTGTCCGCAAAACGGACAAGAATAGGACAGGTTATATTTTTTTTGCGGGGCCACAGAGTGCTGTCCGCATCTTTTGCGGCCCCATTGAAGTGAATGGGTCCGCACTTGAGCCGCAAAAACTGTGGCTCGGATGCGGACCAGAACAACGGCGTGTGCATGCGGCCAAAGGGTTAACTTTTTCGAACTGTGTGACTGGTACTTTCACTTTGTGCTGGTAATCTAATAAACCTTCTCTCTAAACTACTAAGAAGTCATAGACACATATTTAAGCCACATTCCTATCAGTAAGATAAGAACAGCAGAGACTGAGCAGCTAATTACTAATTAAAGACTTTAGAAGCCGTGATCAACTGAGGACACACAGCGCACGGCGTCATAGCAACCAATGACGCCGTGCGCTCCTGCACTAAGCAGGATGCCAATCCGGTATCCTCAGTTGATCACGGCTTCTAAAGTCTTTAATTAGTAATTAGCTGCTCAGTCTCTGCTGTTCTTATCTTACTGATAGGAATGTGGCTTAAATATGTGTCTATGACTTCTTAGTAGTTTAGAGAGAAGGTTTATTAGATTACCAGCACAAAGTGAAAGTACCAGTCACACAGTTCGAAAAAGTTAACCCTTTGGCCGCATGCACACGCCGTTGTTCTGGTCCGCATCCGAGCCACAGTTTTTGCGGCTCAGGTGCAGACCCATTCACTTCAATGGGGCCGCAAAAGATGCCAATCCGGTATCTCAAGGACCATGTTTCACGAACGTGTGAATGAAGCCTAATTGATTTCAATACACTAAGCCTCGCTGAAGAGGCTGAGGGCATTTATACTGCAATTCTTATTTTGACCACTAGGTGGCAGGCAAACAAAAAAAAATTGCAATCGGGTTCCCAGAGACGCGGACAAGGCAGGAAAAGAAATTTTAAGGGTTTCAAGCCTTCTAACAGAAGATATCAGTCTTTATTTGTACATGAATATGTAATCCAAGATGGCGTCAACTCGATCTCAGATGCTACCTCCAGCTCCGGCAGCCAATCTTCCATAGCCCAATACAGAGAAGCGGCATTGAATACTCCTACAGAAGTAAGAGAATCGACTTCCCAGCAACCTCCCAATCCCCCTGTGAAAACGAGACCCCCAGGGAGAATCATAGAAGAATCGCCAGCATGCATGGCTGGGAAAACACAGAATGCTGTACACAAGATGGCGGGCGTCTCTCCCTAACAGCGCGCCTAAGATGGCGGCGGCTCCAGTACACACAGCTCACCGCCCAGCCTCAACAGCTCACAACATGCTACCAAGCAGAGGAGAACAACCAAGGCTCTGAAGACCAAGAGTGTAACACATCACCAACTAGTCCTCTGAAACAGAAAAACCAAGCCATCACATGAATCTAAAGAGGAAACAGTGAGTACAGATCATATACCCCATAACTCACTAGATCGTTTTGCTGACTTTCAAGCAACAGACAAAACTGTCTGCACACCTTATAAAATACATGCTGCTTGCACTACGCAACCCTATACATGCAGACTTTAACCACTTGCCGCACACGCAACGCCGATAGGCGTCTGGGCGGCGGCACTCTCAGGGATCAATGACGCCTATTGGCGTCATCTCGCGAGACCCGAGATTTTGCGTGAACGCGCGCGCGTTCACAGCGATGCGCGGCTGAGGAGTTAAACTACAGCCTGCCAGCGCTAATCATTCGCTGGCAGGTTGTAGATTCGATTTTTTTAACATCAGAAGGGTATATTAGACACTGTTTTGTTAACAGCGTCTGATATACCTGCTACCTGGTCCTCTGGTGGTCCCTTTTGCTTGGATCGACCACCAGAGGACACAGGCAGCTCTGTAAGTAGCATTAAGCACCACACTACACTACACTACACACACACCCCCCTGTCACTTATTAACCCCTTATTAACCCCTGATCACCCCATATAGACACCCTGATCACCCCCCTGTAAGGCTCAATTCAGACGTCCGTATGCGTTTTGCGGATCCACAAAACACGGACACCGGCTATGCGCTTTCCATATTTTGCGGAACCGCACATTGCCAGAACTATATAGAAAATGCCTTTTCTTGTCCGCAATTGTGGACAAGAATAGGACATGTTCTATATTTTTGCGGAACGGAAGTGCGGACCCGGAAGTGCAGATCCGTAATTCCGGATCCGAGCAGGACAAAGTCTGTCCCTATAGAAATGAATGGGTCCGCAATTCCGTTCCGCAAAATGCTGACCAGAATTGCGGACGTGTGAATGGGGCCTAAGGGTCCCTTATCACCGCCAGTTAGTTAGCTACTTGTTAGGTAGTTAGCGCCCAGCCCACCGCAGTCACTGATTAGTCGCCGATTAGCGTCATCGCTGTCTCTAATCAGCACTAGTACTATATAGTATCTGTAAGTGATCAAGACTGATCGCAATCAGATCTAGATCAGTACATTAGGGTCACCTTAGGCTCTACAAAAAACGCAGTGTTCGCCCGATCAGGCCTGATCTTGTGCGCACACTTGCGTTCAGTCCGCCACACCGCAGTGACAGAATTTCTTTTTTTCTGATCACTGCAAAAACACTGTAAAATCGCTGCGGCGCTATAAAGATCACTTTTGAGCTTTTTGGATCTTTATTAGCGATCGCAGCTTTACTTCGCAAGCACTCCTTTTTACTAGGCAGGTTGGCTCTTTTTCCTGGGTAGTCAGGTAACATCAATGCCTGCGGCCTCAACCTGTGTACCGCAACGAAGGGAGGGGGTGCTTCATCTGTCCCCTTCTTTCTTTCCCTGTATGCTGTGCACCTATCTGTGCATTCTACTCCATCTAGGAGCCATTGCTCCTAGTGGTTCTTGTACCTGCTGGTGATTACTATTCCCAGCATCTGCTTGGCGGTGAACATAGTCTCCGGCAAGCGAATCATATTTTTTTTGCCCATTCTATATATTCCCCTGATGAGAGGACTGTTTCTGCCTCAGAAACGTGCATGTTGGGATCTTTTCAGGGCTAAATAGGGAATGCAATTCCAGGGTTAGGTTCCGGACAGGGGCCCAACTAGTGGGACACCCCTTGGCTAGACTAACAGGATTATTGTCTAGGGATAGAAAGGAACATCTTCCTGTGATCCCCCCACATCGTACAGACTCTCTGCTGTCAAACTGGACCACCCTAACAAGAAACATCGGAACGGAGGTGTCTGGAGAACCCACCATCTGTAGGGTAGGACATTGGGTTTCAATGGTGCCGCCGTGCACCTTATGATATAGGTGTAGCTATGCATGTTTGTTGCACGGTTTCTTCTTTTTACACCTAATCATTGTATGTTTTCTGTTGTTTTGTTGTATGTCGTTGTGCATTATGTATACACTGCTAAATGATCTTGTGGTCATGGCTACGGCCAGGAGAACCCTAGGGAAAGAAACAACGGGAACAACCTAACCCAGCTAGGTGTGTTTTAGCTGACCTGACTAAATGGCTTTTTGTGTGTCCTAAGCCATGATCGTGGGTAGGTCTATAAGTGGGCAAAAACCAAGCCAAGTAGGGTAGAAAAGGAACTCGAATGGCATGTGCAAACGAATCCCCAAGCCAACTGCAAGGCGTCATGGATCTAGAGCGAAAATTCAGGGTGTATGAGGCAAGACCAGAAAGAGACCTACAACCCATCTTGTGGATGACAAGGCCATGAGACATGATGCTCAATATTGCGGATACTGCTCCAAAGCGGAATGGAGGACCAGGAAAACGTTGTGAAATGTGTCATGAAAACCAACTGAACCTTGTAAAGTTTTGGTTCTAGTGCGAGTACTGGCAATGCCCTAGCCTCAGGAGATCGTGGGACCGAAACCTAACTGCCTAGACTAGGGAGGAATGAAGGCCAAAAAGACCCATGTAGATAGGAAGAGAATCCTTGAATAGTTCCCCAGACAACAGCTACTGTGTGCCCCTGAGAATTGTTTTAAGGCCTCATGCACACGACCGTTGTGTGCATCTGTGTCCGTTGTTCCGTTTTCCGTGATTTTCTGCGGACCCATTGACTTTCAATGGGTTTGTTGAAAATTCGGAAAATGCACCGTTGTTCATCCGCGTCAGTGATCCGTGTTTCCTGTCTGTCAAAAAAATAAGACCTGTCCTATTTTTTTGACGGACAACGGTTCACGGACCCATTCAAGTCAATGGGTCCGTGAAAAAACACGGATGCACACAAGATTGACATCCGCGTCCGTGATCCGTGGCCGTAGGCTACTTTCACACAGACTGATCTGCAGATCCGTCTGCATAAAAGCTTTTTCAGAGCTGAGTTTTCAGTTCGTGAAAACTCAGATCCGACAGTATATTCTAACACAGAGGCGTTCCCATAGTGATGGGGACGCTTCAAGTTAGAATATACTACGAACTGTGTACATGACTGCTCCCTGCTGCCTGGCAGCACCCGATCTCTTACAGGGGGCTGTGATCCGCACAATTAACCCCTTAGGTGCCGCACCTGAAGGGTTAATTGTGCGTATCATAGACCCCTGTAAGAGATCAGGTGCTGACAGGCAGGAGGGGGCAGACCCCCCTCCCTCCCCTGTATTACATTCATTGGTGGCCAGTGCGGCCTACCCTCTCCCCTCCCCTAATTAAAATCACCTTCCCCCATCATTGGTGGCCAGTGCGGCCTCCCCTCTGCGGCCCCCCCCCCCCCCCCCCATCATTGGTGGCAGCGGGAGAGTTCCGATCGGAGTCCCAGTTTAATCGCTGGGGCTCCGATCGGTTACCATGGCAGCCAAGACGCTACCTGCAGTCTGGCTGCCATGGTTACTTAGCAATTTTAGAAGCATTATACTTACCTGCGAATGTCTGTGACAGGTCTGTGCTATAAGCAATGCGCCGCACCAGACCTGTCACGCTGCAGGGGGTTAATTGTGCCGGATCATAGCCCCCTGTAAGAGATCGGGTGCTGCCAGGCAGCAGGGGCCAGTTATTACACAGTTCTTAGTATATTCTAAACTTGAAGCGTCCCCATCCACTATGGGAACGCCTCTGTGTTAGAATATACTGGTCGGATCTGAGTTTCACGATCTAACTCAATCCGATGGTATATTCTAACATAGAGGCATTCCATGGTGATGGTGATGCTTCAAGTTAAAATAATACCATCGGATTGGAGAAAATTCCGATCCGATGGTATAATATGGACTCCCTGACTTTACATTGATAGTCAATGGGGTACGGACTCCGTTTGCAATTGCACCCATATTGTGTCAACGTCAAACGGATCCATCCCCATTGACTTGCATTGTAAGTCAGGACTGATCCGTTTGGGTCAGCACGGTCAGGCGGACAACAAAACGACTTTTTCCTTCATGTCCGTGGATCCTCCAAAAATCAAGGAAGACCCACGGAAGAAAAAAACGGGCACGGATCACAGAAATACGGAACCCGTTTTTGCGGACCGCAAAAAAAACGGTCGTGTGCATGAGGCCTAACGCTTGGAAAACATTAAGACGACCTACTATCTGAATCTTCTACCGTGAGGAAATGCTGGACTCTGTCCAAACCCGATTCAACGTGGTTGTAGGGGGTCTGAGTTAGTGCGGCAAGAAGCTACGAAACCATAATATAAAGATTCTGTCTAAGCCCCTCCCATGAGTGAGGGAATGCAATTGCAATGAAGCTACCGGTGGAAATGAATTCCTGGTCGTGGTAAAAAGGCAAAGGACTTGCGCGGGGACCTGGTTGCCAAGATATGATCGACTACGATCAGAGACTGAAATGCTAGAGGGAATTACCTACTTGTTCCTCCTCTAACTGGACCTTGAACGAAAGCTAATGAACAATTAAAGCAAGACGAAAATATCTGCGTAGAATGACAATGATGCATGTAGGGCGAAGAAGACCAGTTTTCGCGTCAAAACAAAAGTGACGTGATCAACATGGATTATTAGGAAAATTAGGGAAGCAGGTATGTATGTGATACATACGGGCCAAATCAGCCCAGATGCCCCAGCAGGGCCGAAGAGCTCCAGTCATCGGGCCCCCGTTAGCCCAGCAGGGCCGAAGCCAGTCATCGGGCCCTGTAGCCAGCAGGGCCGAAGCCAGTCATCGGGCCCCCGTAGCCCAGCAGGGCCGAAGCCAGTCATCGGGCCCCCGTAGCCCAGCAGGGCCGAAGCCAGTCATCGGGGCCCCCGTTAGCCCAGCAGGGCCGAAGCCAGTCATCGCGCCCCCGTAGCCCCAGCAGGGCCGAAGCCAGTCATCGGGCCCCCGTAGCCCAGCAGGGCCGAAGCAGTCATCGGGCCCCCGAAGCCCAGCAGGGCCGAAGCCAATCATCCAGGCCCCCGAAAGCCAGCAGGCCGAAGCCCGTCATCGGGCCCCCGAAGCCCAGCAGGGCCGAAGCCAGTCATCGGGCCCCAAAGCCCAGCAGGGCCGAAGCCAGTCATCGGGCCCCCCAAAGCCCAGCAGGGCCGAAGCCAGTCATCGGGCCCCAAAGCCCAGCAGGGCCGAAGCCAGTCATCGGGCCCCAAAGCCCAGCAGGGCCGAAGCCAGTCATCAGGCCCCCCAAAGCCCAGCAGGGCCGAAGCCAGTCATCGGGGCCCCAAAGCCATGGGGATTGAAGCCAGTCATCGGGCGAAGTTTTATTTTAATTCAAGAAATTATAACTATAATAAAGTGACCTGGAATAAGGTGCATGTTGAATTAAACCATGAGCCTGACCGACGTGGCAGGCGATACCTAAGATAAACTACGTGGACTGAATAACCATGCAAGGCAAAATATCGTTAGGAATGAGACCTGACCGACGTGGGAGGTGCATGACCTGAAAAAGAAGAAGGGAAACTTGACAGAAAATGGAGATAATAACGGACATTAACTAAAATGAAACCTAAATAACATAAGCTGGCAAGCCAGGTAAAGATGTGACTCATTCAAAACCCAAAAGCCATAGCTGCACAGGTGGACAGACAAACCATTAGTCGGACCCCTAAAGCCATGGGGCGAAAGCAACCACAGGGGCCCATGGGGGCCGGGCCAGCCGCTGGGATGCCAAACCTTAGAATTAAGGACGGCTGGGGAAAGATTGGGGCATAACCCGACGGGTGGGTTTAGTAATCAATCGGGACTCGATAACCTAGAAAGACAAAGACATGGGGTGTAAAGCTCTTAATGAATGAGGCTTGAAATGAACCGGCAAGTACTAATCTGTAAATATAAATGAACAAAAGAAACTTCTGAAAGGTGAGCATGGAAAATAGTATCAGATGGGCCGTGTGACCTTCAATGTCTATGACAATTGTGAATCCTCTAAGCCAAGAGCCACTCCAGCGAGCCCTTATGGCGGGGACCCACTCCAGCGAGCCATTATGGCGGGTAAACAAGTATCAGATGGATGTGCGAACTAACAAGTGTCAGTGCCAATCGTAAGAGTCCTATAAGCGAAGAGCCACTCGTGGAGCCTCTTATGATTATTTTTCTTTTTTTTATAAACCATTTATATAGCAGCACCAGAATGCCTTGGGGACTCGCATAACCCATGAACCCCCTCTACAGCAAACTGGGGACACTAACCAGCCTACAACAATGATCTACCTCTTAACAAACAAAACATGAAAACGGTCAAGGTGGGCCCTGGAGCCATTGAGGCTAGATCAGTCATAGGGCCCCGAAGCCGAGGGATGACGTTGCGGTGACGATAAGTAATTAAAACGTAAGCCGGACCTGATGGATATGCAGCGACTTGAATGATTGGATTGGCTAGAAGGTGGCTTAAAGAACCATAACTGCCACAAGCGTTGAAAATATAGACTTTAGTAATCCGAAGCACGTGCATACATAAAACACTAACCACCGTGAACTATGAAACGTAAACCTGAAATTGAAACAGAGATGGGAGAAAAACAAGAGCCTGAGACATTGCAAGGTCGCTAAGAGAAGAAGTCTCTTATAGTGACAAACAAATGAACAGCTTGTGAAAATATAGCAGGAAACTTACTCCTATTGGGCCACTGACCTCCGCTGAGGAGCTGTTTGGTGAACTGGGGCAGGAGACCAATCTGAGTGAATACGAACCAGAAGTAAAAGGAGACCAGTCTGAGTGATTATGAACCAGGATTAACCCCTTAAGGACGCAGGGAGTACCAGTACGCCCTATTTCCCGAGTCCTTATAGACTCAGGGCGTACCGGTACGTCCTAACTTTAAATGAAGATTCCGGCGCCGCGGGGGTTAATGGGAACGGGATGCCGGCTGAAATCATTCAGCCGGCATCCTGTCACAACGCTAGGGGGGGGGGTCGCGACCCCCCCCCCCTATTGGCGATCGCCGCAAACCGCAGGTCAATTCAGACCTGCGGTTTGCTGCGCTTTCTGCAGTTTCTGATCCCCGCGGTCCCTGACCGCGGGGATCAGAAACTTTAGTGTCCCTCAAATATAGATTTTCCACCCCCCCCTGCACCCCTGCATGATTTTTTTGCCGGTGGGTGGTGCAGGGGGGGAGGGGGGGAGTTGTGGGCGGTGGGGGAGGCGGGATCGCGATCCCCCGCCGGCCTCCACTTGAAAAATCGTTGGTGGCCAGTACGGACCGCTGTATGGAAAAAGTTAACAGTAAGAGGAAGCTCCCTCCCTCTCCCATCGGGGGGCTGCAGTGCCTTTGCAGCCCCCCGATGGAGAGGGAGAGAGCTCCCAGACAGCCCCCCCCCCCCTACCCTTCCCCGTCTGCGAAGTTCTGACCACTACTGAGCAGACAGGGAAGGTTCCCATGGCAACATGACGCCGTCTCAGGCATCCTGCTGTCCATGGTGCTGAACAGATCTGTGCTAAAGGCAGAGATCTGTTCAGACAAAGCGTAAGTAAAATACAGTACAAAACACTATATAGTGTACTGTACTGTATTATACAGACATCAGACCCACTGGATCTTTAAGAACCAGTGGGTCTGGGTCAAAAAAAAAAAAAAGTAAAAAAAAAATATATATATTTGACAGCGTAGTGTGAATGCACCTCTGGGTGTGGCCGAGAATGAAATTGGTAGAATAGCAGCTCTAAATGTGAGTGGAGCATAAACATGATGTAACAGTGAACATGAATGCAGCTCTGAAACAAGCCTAGTATGAACATGTTGTCACAGCGGACGTGTAAACACAGCTCTCACAGTGAGCAGAGCAAACATGGTATACCAGTCCACGCATGAACGCAGCTCTGGTTGTGAGTGGAGCAAGGTGTGAACACCAGGGTGGTGCGTCCAGATAATAAAAATGGAGTAACAGTAGCAGCTATGGCTGTAAGCCGAGTATACAACATGTAATAACAGGCGTGTAGTGCGGATCCGGCTGTCGGCTGGGTACGGAATGAGATGTAACAGCCAACAGGTGAACGCAGCTTGAATGTGAGACCAATCTGAGTGAATACGAACCAAGAGTAGAAAAGTGCAGGATAGTAATGACGTGCGGATGCAGCATGACATGAAATAAAAGCCGCTCAGGATAACGCAGAGCATGAAAGTGCGGCAGGGTTTTTAAGTACATGGAGCAGTGAAATACGTGAAGTCTAAAGATGGTGGTAGCGGGGGGAGGGGGAGAAACGTGGCAAGGAACAGCTGCAGCAAGAGGCCTAAACAATAACAGCTGCGTCCGATCTCCAAACATGACGTTACATGCAGCCCGGGTAACTCTTCCTTTACAGCAAACCGGCTGAAGTAACTTTTCATACGAGATGAACAAAGCGAAGTGAAACTTGTAAGATTTATAGGAACTAACTCCTATTACCAACAAACAAAGTTGAAAAGAACTAGAAGTATTTAGCCCCAACGAACAAACCGGAGGTAGCAGATTTCTGAGGCGAAGCCTCCCGTTCGCTAGCAAAGTTGGTTCCGACCGGCCAGGAGACGCCCCCGGCCCAACCTACTTACGTAGTATGGCGCGTGCATACCACGGTAGCAGAGAGCAAAATAACAAGCTCCATGCTGCAAAGAAAGAATCCTACCACCAGAGAAGCTAGTTTGCTAATGACAACCAGCGGCAGCTGTGCACCTGAGAACCCACGCCTGTGAGTGAGGCTGTGGGTCGTATATGAAGAGCCCCCGCCCCTCCCACAAATGCAGGCTGACTAATCAGCCTTACCAACTTGTCTGCATTATTGCCTGAATTGTGCACATAAGGTGTCAGTATACATTGATTGTTATTACCTTGATTTTGTGCACCTTAGGTACCAGTGCATACCAGCTCTTGTTACCTCCTAGTGTCCGACACTGATTGTATAAGTGTGGACACAGCTGTCACTGTTTCCAAAAAGAGTCCCCTTGAGTGTGGGGCAGTGGAAAACTGTATTGTGTACTCAGCTTCTAGTTATGATGGATATATCTCATTTATTTTATATTGTATCAAAAGTAAAAGTTAAGTCTTAAATAATCCAGATCACTATCCACATTCTTATGCACCAAATTCAGGCCAAACGAAATTTTTGAAAAAAGTCAAGAAAAAAGTAAATTCTATAAAGAAAGGAGATCCCCTGATTGGAGGGGATTTTAATGCCATACTCAACTCGAATCTAGACACACTACATAGTGCCCATAAGACGCACCTAGGTTTTTGAGGAGGAAAATAAGAAAAAAAAATGTTTTTACCAAAAGGTGTGCTTTTGGTGGGTTTTGAACTAATGGTGATCTGTGGATTGCACTGTTATGGGTGGATCTGTGGATGGCACTGTTATGGGTGGATCTGTGGATGGCACTGTTATGGGGGGGTGATCTGTGGATGGCACTGTTATGGGGGGGTGATCTGTGGATGGCACTGCTATATATGTGTCACCCACATATCCCCCACCCCATAAAACAGTGCCATCCACAGATCACCCCCCCATAACAGTGCCATCCACATATCCCCCGCCCCATAATAGTGCCATCTACATATGCCCTAATATACCTGTGGGAGGGGCCAGTGGCATGCAAATGCGGCGGGGCGGTGCGGTCACTGTACTCCGGCCCCACCGCTCACTCACTGCTTTATTGCCTAAACATTTTATAATAATAGCTTTCATTGAAGTTACGATCCCCAGCCCCATCTGTACTACTTAGTAAATGTCCTGTAGCAGGCAGAACAGGGCGGGCGGCCAGCCGGAACTCACTGACGTCACGTGCCTGTGCCGCCTACTTTATGAATGAAGTAGGCGGCGCAGGCACGTGACGTCAGTGAGTTACGGCAGGCCGCCCGCCCTGCTCTGCCTGCTACAGGACATTTAGTGAGTAGTACACATGGGGCTGGGGATCGGAACTTCAATGAAAGGTATTATTATAAAATGTTTAGGCATTAAGGAAGGTACTCTATGAGCGGAGTACAGTGACCGCACCGGCCCCGCTGCATTTGCATGCCACCTCCCCCTCCTCCCTCCCCTGTCCAGCTGATATATCGCAGTCTGCGATGTAAAATGGCAGCATTCGCTCCATAAGATGCAGGGGCATTTTCCCCCCACTTTTGGGGGGGGGGGGGTGAAGTGCGTCTTATGGGGCAAAAAATACAGTGTGTATAATATATATATACACACACACACACAAACCGGATTCCAAAAAAGTTGGGACACTAAACAAATTGTGAATAAAAACTGAATGCAATGATGTGGAGATGGCAAATGTCAATATTTTATTTGTAATAGAACGTAGATGACAGATCAAACGTTTAATCCGAGTAAATGTATCATTTTAAAGGAAAAATACGTTGATTCCAATTTTCACGGTGTCAACAAATCCCCAAAAAGTTGGGACAAGTAGCAATAAGAGGCTGGAAAAAGTAAATTTGAGCATAACGAAGAGCTGGAAGACTAATTAACACTAATTAGGTCAATTGGCAACATGATTGGGTATAAAAAGAGCTTCTCAGAGTGGCAGTGTCTCTCAGAAGCCAAGATGGGTAGAGGATCACCAATTCCCACAATGTTGCGCAGAAAGATAGTGGAGCAATATCAGAAAGGTGTTACCCAGCGAAAAATTGCAAAGACTTTGCATCTATCATCATCAACTGTGCATAACTGTCAAGACTGTAACTGATCCAGACAGGTCTGGGAGGAGAAGGTCGCAGCGACTTGCTACTCGCGATAGCTTGTGAGTTTGCTCCGTGGTTCAGGGTATGTCATTTGGGTTTTGCCTTGTGAACCTTTTTGTCCTTTTTTGACTGGGAGTTTGTAGGCATCCTTCTCAGGTGAGTCCTGTCTGCCACTCCCAGCTACTATATTAGTTTCACTTTCACTTGCAGTCATTGCCAGATATAGTCCTTACTTCCAGTGCTACTCTGACCTTGGAAGGAGATCGTTTGATGGTGTTGCTGTGGAGCTCTTGTCCGGCGTGGACTGTCGTGTTTGGGATCGCCTTCTCTGCTCGTGACTGGATAAGTCTATCTCTGCTGTTGTTTGTTTGTTGCTGTCTTCCCCTGTTGTTTTCCTAGACGTGAGTGATGGTGACTAGCGCTCCCATCGGCCTTTCCCCAGTCCAGTCTTGTTAGGGCGACTGAGGGTTTAGGCATCCTGCTCGCCGCACGGGTTCACACCCCGTCTAGGGTATCAGGGCAGACAGGTGCCAGCTTAGGGTTAGTCAGGGGTGGCCATTCTATTTCCCATCCGTAGATAAGGGTCCCCCTTCCCCTCCGTCTGGTGCGACACGACTGCTGCTGGGATAGCGGTCGTGACAATAACATCATCAGAAGATTCAGAGAATCTGGAACAATCTCTGTGCGTAAGCGTCAAGGCCGTAAAACCATACTGGATGCCCGTGATCTCCGGGCCCTTAAACGTTACTGCACCACAAACAGGAATGCTACTGTAAAGGAAATCACAGAATGGGCTCAGGAATACTTCCAGAAACCATTGTCAGTGAACACAATCCACCGTGCCATCCGCCGTTGCCAGCTGAAACTCTACAATGCAAAGAAGAAGCCATTTCTAAGCAAGATCCACAAGCTCAGGCGTTTTCACTGGGCCAGGGATCATTTAAAATGGAGTGTGGCAAAATGGAAGACTGTTCTGTGGTCAGACGAGTCACGATTCGAAGTTCTCTTTGGAAATCTGGGACGCCATGTCATCCGGACCAAAGAGGACAAGGACAACCCAAGTTCTTATCAACGCTCAGTTCAGAAGCCTGCATCTCTGATGGTATGGGGTTGCATGAGTGCGTGTGGCATGGGCAGCTTGCATGTCTGGAAAGGCACCATCAATGCAGAAAAATATATTCAGGTTCTAGAACAACATATGCTCCCATCCAGACGTCATCTCTTTCAGGGAAGACCCTGCATTTTTCAACAAGATAATGCCAGACCACATTCTGCATCAATCACAACATCATGGCTGTGTAGGAGAAGGATCCGGGTACTGAAATGGCCAGTCTGCAGTCCAGATGTTTCACCTATAGAGAACATTTGGCGCATCATAAAGAGGAAGGTGCAACAAAGAAGGCCCAAGACGATTGAACAGTTAGAGGCCTGTATTAGACAAGAATGGGAGAGCATTCCTATTTCTAAACTTGAGAAACGGGAAAAAAAATTATTAAAATGGAAAAATCTGCCAAAAAAGTGAAATTTTGAAATTGTATCTCTATTTTCCATTAATTCTTGTGGAACACCTAAAGGGTTAATAAAATTAGTAAAATCAGTTTTGAATACCTTAAGGGGTGTAGTTTCTAGAATGGGGTCATTTTTGGGCTATTTCTATTACGTAAGCCTCACAAAGTGACTTCAGACCTGAACTGGTCCTTAAAAGGTCGTTTTTTGAAAATTTCTGAGAAATTTCAAGATTTGCTTCTAAACTTCTAAGCCTTGTAACGTTCCCCAAAAATAAAATGTCATTCCCAAAATGATCCAAATATGAAGCAGACATATGGGGAATGTAAAGTAATAACTATTTTTGAAGGTATTATTATGTATTATAAAAGTAGAGAAATTGAAACTTGGAAATTTGCTAATTTTTGGCAAATTTGTTTTTTTTTTAGAAATAAAAATGATTATTTTTTTACTCCATTTTAGCAGTGTCATGAAGTACAATATCTGACGAAAAAACGATCTCAGTATGGCCTGGATAAGTCAAAGCATTTAAAAGTTATTACCACATAAAGTGAACATGGTCAGATTTGCAAAAAATGGCCTAGTCCTTAAGGTGAAAATGAGCCCGGTCCCTAAGGGGTTAAATTGTTGCAATAGAAAATCTGTCTAGAGATTCATGTACAGTACAGATCAAAAGTTTGGACACACCTTCTCATTCAAAGCGTTTTCTTTATTTTCATGACTATGAAAATTGTAGATTCACACTGAAGGCATCAAAACTATGAATTAACACATGTGGAATTATATACATAACAAACAAGTGTGAAACAACTGAAAATATGTCATATTCTAGGTTCTTCAAAGTAGCTACCTTTTGCTTTGATTACTGCTTTGCACACTCTTGGCATTCTCTTGATGAGCTTCAAGAGGTAGTCCCCTGAAATGGTTTTCACTTCACAGGTGTGCCCTGTCAGGTTTAATAAGTGGGATTTCTTGCCTTATAAATGGGGTTGGGACCATCAGTTGCGTTGAGGAGAAGTCAGGTGGATACACAGCTGATAGTCCTACTGAATAGACTGTTAGAATTGGTATTATGGCAAGAAAAAAGCAGCTAAGTAAAGAAAAACGAGTGGCCATCATTACTTTAAGAAATGAAGGTCAGTCAGTCAGCCGAAAAATTGGGAAAACTTTGAAAAGTAAGGGCTATTTGACCATGAAGGAGAGTGATGGGGTGCTGCACCAGATGACCTGGCCTCCACAGTCACCAGACCAGAACCCAATCGAGATGGTTTGGGGTGAGCTGGACCGCAGAGTGAAGGCAAAAGGGCCAACAAGTGCTAAGCATCTCTGGAAACTCCTTCAAGACTGTTGGAAGACCATTTCAGGGGACTACCTCTTGAAGCTCATCAAGAGAATGCCAAGAGTGTGCAAAGCAGTAATCAAAGCAAAAGGTGGCTACTTTGAAGAACCTAGAATATGACATATTTTCAGTTGTTTCACATTTGTTTGTTATGTATATAATTCCACAGTTTAAGATATTGCGCAAAAATTTACAACTTTTTCACTCCATTATTCTGACTTGAGCTAATGATAAATCTGGCCCATAGCCTTTCAAAAACTGGTCGAATATGAAGGCCTACATGATATCTGGAACCTAAAACATGCCACAGAGAAAGACTACACTCACCTCTCCCATAGATATACAGTTGCAAGAAAAAGTATGTGAATCCTTTGGAATGATATGGATTTCTGCACAAAATTGGTCATAAAATGTGATCTGATCTTCATCTAAGTCACAACAATAGACAATCACAGTCTGCTTAAACTAATAACACCCAAAGAATTAAATGTTACCATGTTTTTATTGAACACACCATGTAAACATTCACAGTGCAGGTGGAAAAAGTATGTGAACCCCTAGACTAATGACATCTCCAAGAGCTAATTGGAGTGAGGTGTCAGCCAACTGGAGTCCAATCAATGAGATGAGATTGGAGGTGTTGGTTACAGCTGCCCTTCCCTATAAAAAACACACACCAGTTCTGGGTTTGCTTTTTGAAAGAAGCATTGCCTGATGTGAATGATGCCTCGCACAAAAGAGCTCTCAGAAGACCTACGATTAAGAATTGTTGACTTGCATAAAGCTGGAAAGGGTTATAAAAGTATCTCCAAAAGCTTTGAGTCCACTGTAAGACAAATTGTCTATAAATGGAGAAAGCTCCGCACTGCTGCTACTCTCTCCAGGAGTGGCCGTCCTGTAAAGATGACTGCAAGAGCACAGCGCAGACTGCTCAATGAGGTGAAGAAGATTCCTAGAGTGTCAGCTAAAGACTTACAAAAGTCTCTGGCATATGCTAACATCCCTGTTAGCGATTCTACGATATGTAAAACACTAAAGAACAATGGATTTCATGGGAGGATACCACAGAGGAAGCCACATTGCTGCACGTTTACAGTTTGCACAAGAGCACCTGGATGTTCCACAGCAGTACTGGCAAAATATTCTGTGGACAGATGAAACCAAAGTTGAGTTGCTTGGAAGAAACACACAACACTATGTGTGGAGAAAAAGAGGCAAGCACACCAGCATCGAAACCTCATCCCAACTGTGAAGTATGGTGGTGGGGCCTTCATGATTTGGAGCTTCTTTGCTGCGTCAGGGCCTGGACGGATTGCTATCATCGAAGGAAAAATGAATTCCCAAGTTTATCAAGACATTTTGCAGGAGAACTTAAGGCCATCTGTCCACCAGCTGAAGCTCAACAGAAGATGGATGTTGCAACAGGACAACGAGCCAAAGCATAGAAATAAATCAACAACAGAATGGCTTAAACAGAAGAAAATACGCCTTCTGGAGTGGCCCAGTCAGAGTCCTGACCTCAATCCAATTGAGATTCTATGGCATGACCTCAAGAAAGCAATTCACACCAGACATCCCAAGAATATTGCTGAACTGAATCAGTTCTGTAAAGAGGAATGGTAAAGAATTACTCCTGACTGTTGTGCACGTCTGATCTGCAACTACAGGAAACGTTTAGTTGAAGTTATTGCTGCCAAAGGAGGTTCAACCAGTTATTAAATCCAAGGGTTCACATACTTTTTCCACCTGCACTGTGAATGTTTACATGGTGTGTTCATTAAAAACATGGTAACATTTAATTCTTTGAGTGTTATTAGTTTAGGCAGACTGTGATTGTCTATTGTTGTGACTTAGATGAAGATCAGATCACATTTTATGACCAATTTGTGCAGAAATCCATATCATTCCAAAGGGTTCACATACTTTTTCTTGCAACTGTACCTCATATTCACAGATAGATTTTTTCCTGATTGAACAATCATTAATAGATGCAGTGACAAACAAAAATTGGGAACATTATGGTCAGTCCACACACCTATAAATGTAACTCTTTCTACTTCCCACCCAAAAATGAATGACTATATTTGTAGGGTAAACTCCTACATATTGTCAAAAAATAAACTGCGGGGAGGGGGGGGGGAATAAATAAACTAAATAGAGGACGACCTCAAAGAATATGTCAAATTAAACGATACTCCAAATATAGACCCCTTCGTAATATGGAGCGCACATAAAGCTTATGTCTATAGGAACTTTTATAAAAAAAAACAGAGGGAAAAAGAAAATAAACAATACTCTTAGGCCTCTTTTGCACGCTCGTGAGAAAAAAATCGGCATGTTTGGTACCCAGCCCCTAACTTCTTCACACTTCTTTGGTGTAGATTTTATTATTTTCCCTTATAACATGGTTATAAGGGAAAATGATAGCATTCCTAATACAGAATGCTAAGTAAATTAGAGATGGAGGGGTTAAAAAGACTGCGCGAACAAGTGGATGAGGTGAGTTAAATTTATTATTTTTTTTTAACCCTCTGCATTAAGAATGCTATTTTCCCTAAAATAATAAAGATCGGGTCCCCATCCCGATCGTCTCCTAGCAACCATGCATGAAAATCGCACCGCATCCACACTTGCTTGTGGATGCTTGCAATTTTCACGCAGCCCCATTCACTTCTATGGGGCCTGCGTTGCGTGAAATACACACAATATACAGCTTGCTGCGATTTTCATGCAACGCACAAGTGATGCGTGAAAATCACTGCTCATGTGCACCGACCCATAGAAATGAATGGGTCCGGATTCAGTGCGGGTGCAACGCGTTCACATCACGCATTGCACCCGTGCGGAAAACCTGCTGATGTGAAAGAGGCCTTAAGCAGATTAATCTCCTAGAATCTCAAAATAAAGCAAAACCAACATACTCTAAGACAATAGAACTACAAAAAATATGGTTCCATATGGACAACCTACTATTACACAACTATGAAAAAATGCTGAGAAAATCCAAGATAAATTTTTACTCACACGACAATAAAGCAGGAGCTTAAGGGTTGGAATACAAAAATCCAAAATAAAGAAAAAATTGTCCATCCTACGACCAGGCAAACTAAAATTAGCCCCGAGGGACATAAAGAACACTTTTAAAGATTATTAAAGTCTACATAATCTCGCTTTAGACCCAACCATTTCCTCTCCGATCCACACAAAAATCACAGATTTCCTAGAAAAATTAAATCTACCGAAAATAGATGATGAGCAACTAAGAAAAAGCTTACTTTACCCATCTCCACAGCTGAGATAGTTAAAGCGATTATGACAGCCCCTAATAAAGCCCCAGGACCAAACGGATTTACCACGGATTATTACAAAAAAAAAAAAATCAAAAATCTTACTTCTATATCTATAATAAATATACAGCACTGCTTTTGCCTCAGGAGAATTTTCTAAAGATATGCTGAGAGCATTGATAGTAACTATACCTAAGCCAGAAAAAGATGAAACAGAAGTTAAAATCTACAGGCCCATATCACTACTAAACGTAGACTTAAAAATATATTCAAAAATACTGGCCACTAGATTCCAATCTACACTGCTCAAAAAAATAAAGGGAACACAAAAATAAGACATCCTAGATCTGAGTTAATTAAATATTCTTCTGAAATACTTTGTTCTTTACATAGTTGAATGTGCTGACAACAAAATCACACAAAAATAAAACAATGGAAATCAAATTTTTCAACCCATGGAGGTCTGGATTTGGAGTCACACTCAAAATTAAAGTGGAAAAACACACTACAGGCTGATCCAACTTTGATGTAATGTCCTTAAAACAAGTCAAAATGAGGCTCAGTAGTGTGTGTGGCCTCCACGTGCCTGTATGACCTCCCTACAACGCCTGTACATGCTCCTGATGAGGTGGTGGACGGTCTCCTGAGGGATCTCCTCCCAGACCTGGACTAAAGCATCTGCCAACTCCTGGACAGTCTGTGGTGCAACGTGACGTTGGTGGCTAGCGCGAGACACGATGTCCCAGATGTGCTCAATTGGATTCAGGTCTGGGGAACAGGCGGGCCAGTCCATAGCATCAATGCCTTCGTCGTGCAGGAACTGCTGACACACTCCAGCCAGATGAGGTCTAGCATTGTCTTGCATTAGGAGGAACCCAGGGCCAACCGCACCAGCATATGGTCTCACAAGGGGTTTGAGTATCTCATCTCGGTACCTAATGGCAGTCAGGCTACCTCTGGAGAGTACATGGAGGGCTGTGCGGCCCTCCAAAGAAATGCCACCCCACACCATTACTGACCCAATGCCAAACCGGTCATGCTGGTGGATGTTGCAGGCAGCAGAACGTTCTCCACGGCGTCTCCAGACTCTGTCACGTCTGTCACATGTGCTCAGTGTGAACCTGCTTTCATCTGTGAAGAGCACAGGGCGCCAGTGGCGTATTTGCCAATCTTGGTGTTCTCTGGCAAATGCCAAACGTCCTGGACGGTGTTGGGCTGTAAGCACAACCCCCACCTGTGGACGTCGGGCCCTCATATCACCCTCATGGAGTCTGTTTCTGACCGTTTGAGCAGACACATGCACATTTGTGGCCTGCTGGAGGTCATTTTGCAGGGCTCTGGCAGTGCTCCTCCTGTTCCTCCTTGCACAAAGGCGGAGGTAGCGGTCCTGCTGCTGGGTTGTTGCCCTCCTACGGCCTCCTCCACGTCACTTGATGTACTGGCCTGTCTCCTGGTAGCGCCTCCATGCTCTGACAGACACAGCAAACCTTCTTGCCACAGCTCGCATTGATGTGCCATCCTGGATAAGCTGCACTACCTGAGCCACTTGTGTGAGTTGTAGACTCCATCTCATGCTACCACTAGAGTGAAAGCACCGCCAGCATTCAAAAGTGACCAAAACATCAGCCAGGAAGCATAGGAACTGAGAAGTGGTCTGTAGTCACCACCTGCAGAACCACTCCTTTATTGGGGGTGTCTTGCCAATTGCCTATAATTTCCACCTGTTGTCTATCCCATTTGCACAACAGCATGTGAAATTGATTGTCACTCAGTGTTGCTTCCGAAGTGGACAGTTTAATTTCACAGAAGTGCGATTGACTTGGAGTTATATTGTGTTGTTTAAGTGTTCCCTTTATTTTTTTGAGCAGTGTATATTACTTAAGCTAATAGGAAAAGACCAAGTAGGCTTTTTGAAGGGCAGACAAGGACCAAATAATACCAGAAGGATTATCTCTCTACTTCAGAACTGCGAATCTACCGATACCCCATCAATTTTTTTTTAGATGGGATTCTGTACACTCAAGTACAAGCTTCAAAATCATAACAAAATAATAATTAAATATATAAAAAAACTAAAAGTTTAAATCACTCCTCTTTCCGCATAATAAAAAGTAAACACATTGTGACACCAATGCAGGATTGGTGGTGGAAGGGAAGTAAATTTCCCCAAGATTCCTCTCCTATGTGAAGTAGCAGGTAGAAGACTAGCACCTGTGAGATAATTAATGAAGCAGCACTGAGGGTGGGGAGATAACAGAGCCATGAGGTCAGTGTCTCTCTGCCTGGGGACACAGAAAGTCTGTCTGTGTGAATGGGCCAAACAGGAGTAAAAGGTTGCTGAAAGTCTTGTTTTGTGAGCTGATAGGGACGTCTTATGTATAGTAAGTGCCGAACAGGCGAGGTTTTATTTTGCCGTTTTGCTATTTTATCTGCAACCTTATTAACCCCTTAGGGACCGGGCTCATTTTCAACTTAACCACTTCCCATCTGGGCCATTTGCCCCCTTCCTGACCAGGCCAAATTTTGCAAAACTGACATATCTCACTTTATGTGGTAATAACTTTGGAACGCCTTTATTTATCCAAGTCATTCAGAGATTGTTTTCTCGTGACACATTGTACTTCATGATGATCATAAATTTGAGTCAAAATATTTCACCTTTATTTATGAAAAAATCAAATTTCAATTTCTCTGCTTTTAAAACAGAAAGTGATACCTCATAAAATATTTATTATTTAACATATGGGGAATATGTCTACTTTATGTTAGCATCATTTTGGAAATGTCATTTTATTTTTTTTAGAACGTTAGAAGGCTTAGAAGTTTGGAAGCAATTCTTCAAATTTATAAGAAAATTGCCAAAACCCACTTTATAAGGACCAGTTCAGGTCTGAAGTCACTTTGTGGGGCCTACATAGTAGATACCCCCATAAATGACCCCATTGTAGAAACTACACCCCTCAAGGTATTCAAAACCGATTTTACAAACTTTGTTAACCCTTTAGGCGTTCCACAAGAATTAAAGGAAAATGGAGATCAAATTTTTAAATTTCACTTTTTTGGCAGATTTTCCATTTGAATCAATTTTTTTCTTTAACACATCGATGGTTAACAGCCAAACAAAACTCAATATTTATTACCCAGATTCTGCGGTTTACAGAAACACCCCCCATGTGGTCATAAACTGCTGTATGGGCACACGGCAGGGCGCAGAAGAAAAGGAACTCCACATGGTTTTTAGATGCCATGTCCCATTTGAAGCCCCCTGATGCACCCTTACAGTAGAAACTCCCAAGAAGTGACCCCATTTTGGAAACTAGGGGATAAGGTGCCAGTTTTATTAGTACTATTTTTGGGTACATATGATTTTTTGATCATTCATTATAACACTTTATGGGGCAAGGTGACCAAAAAATTGGTTGTTTTAGCACAGTTTCTATTTATTTATTTTTACAGCGTTCCCCTGAGGGGTTCAGTCAAGTGACATTTTTATAGAGCAGATCGTTACGGACGTGGCGATACCTAATATGTATACTTTTTCTCATTTATTAAAGTTTTACACAATAATAGCATTTTTGAAACAAAAAAATTATGTTTTAATGTGTCCATGTTCTGAGAGCTATAGTTTTTTTTATTTTTTGAGAGATTTTCTTATGTAGGGGCTCATTTTTTGCGGGATGAGGTGACGGTTTTATTGGTACTATTTTGTGGGACATACGCATTTTTGATCACTTGGTGTTGCACCTTTTGTAATGCAAGGTGACAAAAATTGCTTGTTTTGACACAGTTTTTTTTTTTTTGTTTTTTTTACGGTGTTCACCCGAGGGGTTAGGTCATGTGATATTTTTATAGAGCTGGTTTTTACGGACGCGGAAATACCTAATATGTATACTTTTTTTTATTTGTTTCACTTTAACACAATAATAGCATTTTTGAAACCAAAAAAATGATGTTTTAGTGTCTCCATGTTCTGAGAGCTATAGTTTTTTTTATTTTTTGAGAGATTTTCTTATGTAGGGGCTCATTTTTTGCGGGATGAGGTGACGGTTTTATTGGTACTATTTTGTGGGACATACGCGTTTTTGATCACTTGGTGTTGCACTTTTTGTGATGCAAGGTGACAAAAATTGCTTGTTTTGACACAGTTTTATTTTTTTTTTTTTTACGGTGTTCATCCGAGGGGTTAGGTCATGTGATATTTTTATAGAGCTGCTTTTTACGGACGCGGCAATACCTAATATGTATACTTTTTTATATTTTTTTCTATTTTAAATTATTTTTTTTTCATTCCTTACTTGGGGACTTTTTTTTTTTACATGTGAAACTTTTTATTTTTTTATTTTCAACCTTTTTTTATTTTCATTTTTTTATTTTACACTTTTCGTCCCCTATAAGGTCATACAAGACCTCTGGGGGACATTTACTTCACTTTTTTTTTTTTTTTTTCACAGTTGATTTCTCCTGTAACTGGGGCTGACATAGTAGCCCCAGTTACAGGACAAATGCACCCCTATAGAGGCTGTACAGCAGCAATCCTGCGCTGTACAGCCTCACAGCAGGGCTGATCGAGGTCTCTGAGAGACCTCACACAGCCCCTGCACTCTCCGGTCCTGGCGGTCACATGACCGCCGGGCCGGAACAGGAAGCGCACAGCGCTTCCTTCTCTGCATACACAGCGCTCGGTGAGCGCTGTGTCTGCAGCGATCTAGAAGGCAGGGACACCTGGGCACTGTCCCTGCCTTGTCTTAGGGTTGCCCTGCTGTCACTGACAGCGGGCAACCCGATCAGCAGCTGCACGATTAGCGTGCATCTGCTATTTCTGAAAGGACGTTTTAGAACGTGCTTTCAGAAATAGACGTCCACCCATAGGACGTTTATATCCTATGGGCGGACGTGAAGCGGTTAAGGACCAGGCCATTTTTTGCAAATCTGACCATGGTCACTTTATGTGATGTTAACTTTAAAACGCTTTGACTTATCCAGGCCATTCTGAGATTGTTTTTTCGTCACATATTGTACTTCATGACACTGGTAAAATTAAGTAAAAAAAATAAATCTTTTTTATTTATTAAAAATATACAAAATTTGGAAAAATTTGCAAATTTCCAAGTTTCAATTTCTCTACTTCTATAATACATCGTAATACCTACAAAAATAGTTATTACTTTACATTCTCCATATGTCTACTTCATGTTTGGATCATTTTGGGAATGACATTTTATTTTTAGGGGATGTTATAAGGCTTAGAAATTTTCAAAAACCCATTTTTTAAGGACCAGTTAAGGTCTGAAGTCACTTTGTGAGGCTTACATAATACAGGGCTCGACAAATCCCAGGCGCCAGGTCGCCATGGCGACCAGGAATTTGGTCCTGGCGCTTGGGTATTTGTCAGCCCGTTTTCAAAGATGCGCTCTCGGCGCGCACCATGGTTTCCTGAGCCGGCACAATGTAGAAGAAGAGGAGTCCCTCTCTCCCCACTGTGCGCGGCTGCCGCTGACCACCAATGAGAACAGAGTAGGAGGAGGAGGGGAGGGACTGTGGCCACTGCGCCACCAATGAATGCCTGAATACCAATGTGCCGGCCATATCCCGGCCCCTATGACTTCACGCTGTGATCCGCACGATTAACCCCTCAGTTGAGGGGTTAATCACGCGGATCACAGCGTCCTGTCAGAGGTCGGGTGCCGGGAATGTTTGTCTGCATTGGTGGCAGATCGGTTACCATGGCAGCCAGGAGTCACGCTACTGAAGTCCTGGCTGCCATGGTATGTTAGTGAGCAGCATTATACTCACGTGCGCCGTTGCCGCCGGGCGCTCCTTGTTCTGTCTGTGCGGCTCACTGCTAATGCTTATAGCATTAGCAATGCGCCGCACAGACCTATGAGAAGAAGGAGCCCCCGGCGATCACGGCGCACGCGAGTATAATGCTGCTCACTAAATACCATCGCAGCCAGGACTTCAGTAGCGTCCTGGCTGCCATGGTAACCGATCGGAGCCCCAGCATTACACTGCTGGGGCTCCGATCGGAACTGCCCACTGCCACCAATGATGGGGGGGAGGAGGGGGACCCTGTGGCCACTGCCACCAATGATTAATACTGGGGAGGGAGGGGGGGTAGGTTTGTTACCAGAGGGGGCTGATCAGAGGCTGGAAAGGGCTGATCAGAGGCTGGAAAGGGCTGATCAGAGGCTGGGGGGCACATGATAGGCTGGCTGCCATGGTCAGCTCCCTGCTGTTGTGTGCACAAAGCACAGGGCAACAAGGAGAGTGTAAAGTCCTATTCACCCTAATAGAGCTCTATTAGGGTGAATATGACAAGGGTTCTAGCCCTTAAGGAGGCTAATAGTTATTAAATAAAAAGTAAAAAAAAAAAAAAAAAAAGTTTAAACACCCCCCCCCAAATATAGAAAACAATATATCGCGATATATATCGCATATCGCACACAATTATATTGCAATATAGATTTTATGACGCGGCTCCGCCTGGCTCCTAACTTTTTTTTAGATTACAAGGAAATTTGTCAAGCCCTGACATAATAGAAACCACCCAAAAATGACCCCATTCTGGAAACTACACCCTGTTAATTCTTGTGGAACACCTGAAGGGTTAATGGAAAATAGAGATACAATTTCAAAATTTCACTTTTTTGGCAGATTTTCCATTTTAATAATTTTTTTCCAGTTACAAAGCAAGGGTTAACAGCCAAACAAAACTCAATATTTATGGCTCCGATTCTGTAGTTTACAGAAACACCCCATATGTGGTCGTAAACAGCTGTATGGGCACACGGCAGGGCGCAGAAGGAAAGGAATGCCATACGGTTTTTGGAAGGCAGATTTTGCTGGACTGTTATTTTTGACACCATGTCCCATTTGAAGCCCCCCTGATGCACCCCTAGAGTAGAAACTCCAAAAAAGTGACCCCATTTTAGAAACTACGGTTTAGGGTGGCAGTTTTGTTGGTACTAGTTTAGGGTACATATGATTTTTGGTTGCTCTAGATTATACTTTTTGTGAGGCAAGGTAACAAGAAATAGTTGTTTTGGCACCGTTTTTATTTTTTGTTATTTACAACATTCATCTGACAGGTTAGATCATGTGGTATTTTTATAGACCAGGTTGTCACGGACGCGGTGATACCTAATATGTATACAATTTTTTTAAATTTATTGTAACGGAACGCCTAGCACCCCGACCGGGTACCTCCGTTGAATGGATGCTACTAGTGCTTTCCGAGGACTCCAAGCACTCCACTTGACACCGTACGCACTGCAGACCCCACGAACCGCCGAAGCTTGGTTGAGGTCTCACCGTCTCCTACCCACCCTGGACCTACGACAAGGCTCCAGGCTCCAGTGGGTGAACCTCTCCTAAAACCAGAGAGCAGGAACAGCTCTTAAAAGAGCTAGTAGTTATAGCCAGGGGAGTATAGCAAATCTCCCAGCGTATAGCAATCCCCATCAGTTACCCAAACATCAGCCTCAACATGATAAAAGGGTAAAACAGGAACACTTTATTGAGGGCTACTCGCCCGTATTTATGCAGGTCCCCATCTGGTGTACACGCCCCTAGGGGACCAGAAGGAGGACTGTGACACAGGACAGACACGTAGCACTCAGGATAAACAGACACAACACATCCCCACAATGCATCATGGTTTCCTCCTCTCTGCCCTGGAGACACCCGAAGAGCAATTCAATTATCTCTCAGGACAAAGGGAAATCACCAATACACATGTGGGAACAACAGGACAGGAATCCCCACCCAAACACACAATGTCACACCCTCCCAGCCAACACAGACATTTAACCTATTCCCAGATAGCTCAAGTCTGAGTGCATATCATTACAGAATACTGTAATCAGAATACACAAATACAATACAATTAGCTATCTGGGTACCCTCACATAACAAAATACAATTGCAAAGACAGATTTAAGCTGTGCGGCCGGTCTGTCTGCTCCTTTAAAGTTAGTATGGGCCATAATCCTGAGGCAAGAGGCTAGTAGCCAGGCCCCTCCGAAACCCAGTGGCGAGGTTGGTTTCGCCACATTTATGTAAGTTTTACACAATGATTTCATTTTTAAAACAAAATCATGTTTTAGTGTCTCCATAGTCTGAGAGCCATAGTTTTTTCAGTTTTTGGGCGATTATCTTGGGGAGGGTATGATTTTTTGCGGGATGAGATGACTGTTTGATTGGCACTATTTTGGGGTGCGTATGACTTTTTGATCGCTTGCTATTACACTTTTTGTGATGCAAGGTGACAAAAAATGGCTTTTTTTTACACTTTTTTTTAAACGGTATTTTCTTGAGGGGTTAGGTCATGTGATTTTTTATAGAGCAGGTTATTACAGATGCGGCGATACCCAATACGTATATATTTTTTAATTTACCTAAGTTTTACATATTAATAACAGCTTTTTTTAAAACAAAAAAAAAATGATGTTTTAGTGTCTTTATATTCTGAGCCATAGTTTTTTTATTTTTTGGGCGATTGTCTTCGGTAGGGGCTCTTTTTTTGCGATTGTCTTCGGTAGGTGCTCTTTTTTTGGTGGGCATACGCCTTTTTGATCGCTTGCTGTTGTACTTTTTGTGATGTAAAGTGACAAAAAAAAAATGGTTTATTTAGCACAGTTTTTATTTTTTAGTGTTCATCTGAGGGGTTAGGTCATGTGATAATGTTTATAGAGCCGGTGGATACGTACGCGGCGATACCCAATATGTCTTTTTTTCCCCCTAATTTTTATCAAATTATTATTTTTTTACTTTATTTTGGGAAAATTACGTTTTTTTGTTTATTTTTACTTGAAACTTAATTTTTGCAGGGGAAAACTTTTTTTTTTCACTTTATTTTTTGTCCCACTTTGGGACTTCAACTTTTGGGGGTCTAATCCCCTTTACAATGCATTCCAATACTTCTGTGTGTATTACTCATACAGCTTCTGGCCTGTGAGATCCAAGGGGGTGGATCTCACAGGCTAGTCACCGGAAGGCAGCGCCGATGCCTAAGGAAGGCATTGCGCTGCCTTCCATGCCATCGGGTCCCCCTTACAGCTGCACGGGGACCCGATGGCACCGCCGACCGCCGCCGCTGCAACCTGTAAAAGACGCAAACCGCAGATCTGAATTGACCTGCGGTTTGCGGTGATCGCTGACACGGGGGGAGTCACAGGACCCCCCGTGCGCATTGTCCCCGGGTGCCTGCTCAATGATTTGAGCAGGCACCTTGTTCCGATCACCGCCGGGCGGCGATGATCGGAACTACACATGCTGTACCAGTACGTCATGTGTCCGCAACAGGTTAATAAACCTGGCTACAAGTCAGCTTAAAACTTATACCCTGGTGTTTGATCTGAATTGGATGGAACACACAAGTGTCCTTTGACCCCAGCAAAGGCGATCCCAAGTATAACCCCTCACAAGTGGTGGAGAATATGGGCAACACTTTAAAAGTCTGAAAATGGATGACGTGGTAAAGGCCTTGATACAGTCTGCAGCAGCCCAGCAGGAGGCAACCAGGGAACAACAGCGCACAAATGCAACCTAGCAAGAAGCAAACCACTTACTGTCTGCACAGCTAACCACCCTGATAGAGGCACGAATAAAGACCGCCAAGTCTTGTAGGAAGTGGTGCAGCGTGTGGCAACTCTTCCAGTGATACAGCCAGGAAAAGCGCAGACAACTATCCATGTGGGTAATTTTTTGCAAAAGATGACAGCAGAGGATAATGTGGAAGCTTATCTGGCTACATTTCAGAGGGCTGCAGTGCGGGAAGCATGGCCAAAGGCATAAATAAATAAAAAAAAAATAAAAATAAAAAATTATATATATATATATATATATATATATATATATATATATATATATATATATATATATACACACACACACACACACACACACATCATTGGCATCACCGTGACTGAAACCGCCTGTCCAATTAAAATATAAAAATATTTTCCCAATACAAATGGCGTAACGGAAAAAAAGAGTTAAAACGGCTAATTTGCCAATTTTTTTTATTGCTTCTCAAACTACAGATTGTCCTGCGCAAAAAAAAAAGCCCCACCTACACACAGCTCAGATATAACTATAAAAGTTATAATATTTGGACATAAAAAATAAAAAAAACTCAACAGTCACAACTCCTCTACTGTAGTCACATCCACAATTCTAACAGCCCTCCTCTCCAAATCAGAAGTGCAATAGCCTTCTTAGCTCCCACCCGCCCCCCCTCGCCCCCCAACAAAAAAATAAAAATAAAAGTAAAACGTACTCCCCTCCACAGCGCATCCTCTGCTGCCAGGTAGCTGCATACAGCAGCCTTATTTCTTAGGCTACTTTCACACTTGTGTTCGGTGCGGATCCGTCTGGTATCTGCACAGACGGATCCGCACCTATAATGCAAACGCTTGCATCCGTTCAGAATGGATCTGTCTGCATAACAGCTTTTTCAGATCTGAGTTTTCACATCGTGTAAACTCAGATCCGACAGTATATTCTAACACAGAGGCGTTCCCATGGTGATGGGGACGCTTCAAGTTAGAATATACTAAGAACTGTGTACATAACTGCCCCCTGCTGCCTGGCAGCACCCGATCTCTTACAGGGGGCTGTGATCCGCACAATTAACCCCTCAGGTGCGGCACCTGAGGGGATTTATTGTGCGGATCACAGCCGCACCTGAGGGGTTAATTGTGCATATCATAGCCCCCTGAAAGAGATCAGGCGCTGCCAGGCAGCAGACCCCCCTCCCTCCCCAGTTTTAAATTCATTGGTGGCCAGTGCGGCCCTCCTCCCTCCCTAGTATTAAATTCATTGGTGGCCAGTGCGGCCTCCCCTCCGGGGGGGAGAGGGGAGGCCGCACTGGCCACCAATGAATTTAATACTGGGGAGGGAGGGAGGGGGGCCGCACTGGCCACCAATGAATTTAATACTGGGGAGGGAGGGGGGCCGCACTGGCCACCAATGAATTTAATACTGGGGAGGGAGGGGGGCCGCACTGGCCACCAATGAATTTAATACTGGGGAGGGAGGGAGGGGGGGCCGCACTGGCCACCAATGAATTTAAAACTGGGGAGGGAGGGGGGTCTGGCCCCTGCTGCCTGGCAGCACCTGATCTCTTACAGGGGGCTATGATACTGTCACGGCCATGCATATTGCCGTGACTCTTTACCGCATGCGGTTGCCTGCGGTTTAGTTTGTGTGTTCAACCACAGGTGAGGGTCGCTGTTTGTGGCCTCACTTGTGGTTGCCGCGGGCAACTAGTTGTGTTCGGTATTTGTCAGCAGAGCAGCCTGAGCGGCGCTAGGCAGCTTGCTGCTTTGGCATGCGGTCTCACCTGACTTCCTTTATGTTAGGTGTGTGTGTGTGTGTGTGTATGTATGGTGTGCACTGTTTTATGTTACCTTTCCCCTCACTGTGGCTGTCCGTGGCAACGTTTAGTATGTGTACATGTGGTGGCAGTGTCCCGGCCTTCGGGCGGACTCCCAGGACACGCTTGCCACCCATGTCGTTGCCTGCGGCAACAGCCACAGTGTGTTTGTAGTTTGGACACTTCCCTTTTTATGTTTCCCTTCCCTGGTGCTGGAAGGGTTAACTCCCTTTCAGTGTGTGTGAGTCACGGGGTGTGTCTGACTGTTGGGTGTGGCCTCTTGGCCTATAAAGCCTCAGTGTTTGGCATGTCTCAGCCATGTGTAGCTGGAGCAGCCTCCTGTGTATATCACCTGCCAGTGGGGGCCACCCTGTGAAGTATAAGTTATGTTTGCATGATGTTGAGTTGATGTTTCCCTTTGTTTCCTATTTAGTGCAACTATGGATGTCCTGGTTACCTGTGTGCTATGTCCCTTTGTGTTCCGTGGACATGAGTAGTGCATGCATGGGTTCCAGTCAGCGTGGCTGTGACAGGTACGTTTGGAACTTGTTTAGTTCGCCTGTCATATCTGTATGTTGTATGTGTTTCCCCATTCCTTGCAGCTTGGCCAGTGAGACCCCTGTTCCTCCATGTCCAGAAGGAACAGGCCGTCTTACCCTGCTCCTAGGTTAGGGCCATCTTGAGGGCTAGCAGGGACTTCAAGGTTCCGGTGCATGAGCCCTCCCACCATCAAGGTCGGCTCATGTAGCTAGGAGTCAGGGTCAGGTTAGGGATGCGTTTAGGAGGTGACCTGCTCCCTAATCCTGTCGTCCTGGCCGAGCCGCCTTACATCTTCTGGCATCGCACGGCTGAGGATTTCTCCCATCCTCAGCCGTGACAGATACGCACAATTAACCCCTCGGGTGCGGCACCTGAGGGGTTAATTGTGCTGATCACAGCCCCCTGTAAGAGATCAGGTGCTGCCAGGCAGCAGGGGGCTGTTATGTACACAGTTTTTAGTATATTCTAACTTGAAGCGTCCCCATCACTATGGGAACACCTCTGTGTTAGAATATACTGTCGGATCTGAGTTTTCACAATCTAACTCAAAAATGAAGCCCACGCACAACTCCATAGAAAGAAAAAAAAAAAAAGGTTATGGGTCTGGGGAAGCAGCAATGCAAAAAGATTTTCTTCCTTTTTTAAAAAAAAAAAAGTTTTACTGCACAAAAGTAAAACATAAAAAAAAAAAAAATGTATTTGGTATCGCTGTAATCGTACTGACCCAGAGAATAAAGAAATGCTATTTATACTAAAAAAATGAAAGCTGTAAAATTAATAACGTAAAAACTAAGTGCCAGTATTGCTGTTTTTCCCATCTCACTACCAGAAAGAATTAATAGAAGCTAATCATAAAGTTATGTGCACCCCAAACTACAACTTGTCTAGCAAAAAACAAGCCCTCTTACAGCTATATCGACAGAAAAATAAAAAAGTTATAGCCTTTGGAAGGAGACGATGGAAAAAGGAAAAAAAAATGCTTGGCTAGTGTGGCAAACCCAGCCACTGTATATTGTCATTCCTGTATGTACGATGTTATTGCATATGTGTATGCCACTTTAAAGAACCAAGCATATATATGTTTTGTGTAATATGGTTCAGGTGGGCTGTAACGTTCCTATGCTGGCTGCATGAAAACCGCCAGCATTCATGCAATTGTATGTTGTTATGTGAGGGGACCCAGATAGCTAATTGTATTGTATTTGTGTATTCTGAGCGGCATTCACCTAATGATATGTCCTCAGACTTGAGCTATCTGGGATATGTTAATGTCTGTGTTTGCTGGGAGGGTGTGACATTGTGTGTTTGGGTGGGGATTCCTGTCCTGTTGTCTCTCTGTGTGTATTGGCGATGTCCTTTTGTCCTGAGAGATAATTGAATTACTTCTCGGTTGTCTCCAGGACAGAGGATATTGTGTATTTGTCTGTCTGTGATTGCATCAACCCAGTGTGAGGTAATTCTATCATGGACAGAGGGGAGGATTTTGTGTGGGAGTGTCTGAGTGTATGGTACCTGGTTATTGGCCGTTTTTACAAAACCCTGGGGTGGTAACTTTGTCGGAAGATGTGTATAAAATGCTTGTGTGTTAAAATAAAGTCAGTTCCTGTTTTACACTCAACATAGAGCCTCGTCTCCATGTGTGTGGGGATTGCTATACGCTGTATACTCTCCTAGCTCTTGTAAGAGCTTGCTCCTGGTTCCTGTCTCTGGATTTAGGAGAGGTTCACCCACTGGAGCCTTGTCATAGGTCCAGGGTGGGTAGGAGACGGCGAGACCTCCACCAAGCTTCGGCGGTTCGTGGGGTCTGCAGTGCTGACGGGGTCAAGTGGAGTGCTTGGAGTCCTCTGGAAGCACTCGGAGCACCTATCGACGGAGGTACCCGGTCGGGGTGCTAGGCGTTCCGTTACAGTTCTTGGGAGGGAAGGATCGTATGCTGTACCGGCCTATTTGGATCATTGCCTGCTTTTACTGTCTAACAGCGGAGACCTTGTGGATGGTGCTACCCCTCCGCTACAGCTAGTAAGGCCCAAACAGACTGGTCACTAAGGGGTTAACTTATATTTAACTTTTTTTTGTCCCTATTCCCTGTAGGCATGGATGTAGATTGTCGCATTTGACTGCTTAGGATACTTTCACACTTCCATTAATATTTTCCGGTACTAAGGATCCATCATAGGGTCTCAATACCAGAAAAAAATGCTTCCATTTTGTCCCCATTCATTGTCAATGGGGACAAAACTTAACTGAACAGAACGGCATGCTCTAAAATTCTCCAAAAAAATAAATAAGTGCCCTACAAGCTTTATAAGGGTACTTTCACACTTGCGGCAGAGAGATCCGGCAAGCAGTTCCGTCGCCGGAACTGCCTGCCGGATCAGGCAAAACGTATGCCAACTGATGGCATTAGTAAAACTGATCAGGATCCTGATCAGTCTTAACCACTACAGGACCGCCGTACGCAGGATTGCGTCTTTGCGGCGGCCCTGTTATTCCGAGTGGACGCGCCGGCGCGTCATCTCGCGAGACGCAAGATTTCCTGTGAACGCGAACTGCAGGTAATCGAGTGGATCTGTAGCCTGCCAGCGGCGACCATTCGCTGGCAGGCTGTAGATCCGATTTTTTTTTTTTTTTTAACCCCTTAAAAAAGGTATATTAGATGCTGTTTTGATAACGGCGTCTAATATACCTGCTACCTGGTCCTCTGGTGGTCCCTTTTGCTTGGATCGACCACCAGAGGACACAGGTAGCTCTGTAAGTAGCACCAAACACCACTACACTACACTACACTACACCCCCCCCCCCCCTGTCTCTTATTAACCCCCGATCACCCCATATAGACTCCCTGATCACCCCCCCTGTCACTGATCACCCCCCTGTAAGGCTCCATTCAGACGTCCGTATGTGTTTTGCGGATCCACGGATTAACTAGATGGTTAAAAATGCCTGATCAGTCGAAAAAATGCATTGAAATGCCGGATCCGTCTCTCCGGTGTCATCCGGCAAAAACGGATCCGGCATTTTTTTTTTTTTCACCTTTCTTTCAGTCTGCGCATGCGCAGACCGGAAGGACGGATCCGGCACTAATACATTCCTATGGGAAAAAATGCCGGATCCGGTAAGGGCTCTTTCACACTTGCGGCAGGACGGATCCGACATTCTGTTCACCATGTCGGATCCGTCCTGCCGCTATTTCACCGTGCCGCCGGACCGCCGCTCCGTCCCCATTGACTATAATGGGGGCGGAGCTCCGGTGCAGCACGGCGAAAGCCGCCGGACTAAAAAGTCCTGCATGTCCGACTTTTTAGTCCGGCGGCCTTCGCCGTGCACCGCCATGCTGCGCCGGAGCTCCGCACACGTCCCCATTATAGTCAATGGGGACGGAGCGGCGGTCCGGCGGCACGGCGAAATAGCTGCAGGACGGATCCGACATGGTGAACAGCATGTCGGATCCGTCCTGCCGCAAGTGTGAAAGAGCCCTAAGTCTTCCGTTTTTTTCGCTGGAGATAAAACCGTAGCATGCTGCGGTTTTCTCTTTTGCCTGATCAGTCTAAAACAACTGAACACATCCTGATGCATCCTGAACAGATTTCTCTCCATTCAGAATGCATGGGGATATGCCTGATCAGTTCTTTTCCGGTATAGAGCCCCTAGGACAGAACTGTATGCCGGAAAAGAAAAACGCGTGAAAGTACCCTAAAGGAGTCGCATTGATAACTATGTATATATACGTTCACACACAACCTAAGGCTACTTTCACACTAGCGTTTTTGCTGGATCCGGCAGGGTTCAGCAAAAACGCTTCCATTACTGATAATACAACCATCTGTATCTGTTATGAACGGATCCGGTTATATTATCTTTTAGGGCTCTTTCACACTTGCGTTGTCCGGATCCGTCGTGTACTCCATTTTCCGGAATTACACGCCGGATCCGGAAAAAGCCCTGTCTTCTCACGCGCGGGCTGTCTAGTGGAAGTTTTTGCGCCAGCCAAGCTCTTCCTACTTCCTGGCGCAGACGCAACTTCCGGATCCGTCGTTGCGTCGTAACAACTGAAGATGTTAGGACGGATCCGGACTAATACATTTCAATGGGCTATTATTCCGGATCCGTCGATGCGGAGAGTGTTCAGGATTTTTGACCGGAGCAAAAAGCGCAGCATGCTGCGGTATTTTTTCCGGCCAAAAAACGTTCCGGTCCTGAACTGAAGACATCCTGAACGGATTTCTCTCCATTCAGAATGCATTGGGATAATCCTGATCAGGATTCTTCCGGCATAGAGCCCCGACGACGGAACTCTATGCCGGAAAAGAAAAGCTTAAAGAGGACCTTTCACCGATTCTTACCCTATGAACTAAGTATACATACATGTGGAGCGGCGCCCGGGGATCTCTCTGCACTTACTATTATCCCCGGGCGCCGCTCCGTTCTCCTGCTATGTCCTCCGGTATCTCCGTTCCCTAAGTTATGGTAGGCGGAGTCTGCCCTAGCGCTGGCCAATCGCATTGCAGAGCTCACAGCTTGGGAGAAAATAACCTCCCAGGCTGTGAGCTCTGCGCTGCGATTGGCCAGCGCTAGGGCAGACTCCGCCTACCATAACTTAGGGACTGGTATCTCCGCCTACTATAACTTAGTGAGCGGAGATACCGGAGGGCATATCAGGAGAATGGAACGGCGCCCGGGGATAATAGTAAGTGCAGTGAGATCCCCGGGTGCCGCTCCACATGTCTGTATAGTTAGTTCATAGGGTAAGAATCGGTGAAAGGTCCTCTTTAAGTGTGAAAGAGCTCTAAACATACCCAAGCCGGATCCGGCATGAACTCCATTGAAAGTCAATGGAGAACGGATCCATTTTCTATTGTGTCAGAGAAAACAGATCAGTCCTCATTGACATGCATTGGGGGTCGTGTCGGATCCGTTTTGCTCCACATCCCAGGACGGAAAGCAAATGGCAGCATGCTGTGGTTTGCTCTCCGGGATGAGAACGGAAAGCATTCTGGTGCATTCCGTTGTCCCCATTGACAATGGGGACAAAACGGAAGCTTTTTTTTCCGGTATTGAGACCCTATGACGGATCTCAATACCGCAAAATAGAAACGCTGGTGTGAAAGTAGCAGAGAAAGGGACATGGCACGTGGGAATCAGTGGCCTTCACTTTTGGTTTTCTTTTCTACCCTTCTGACAGATGCGTTTGTTTAACCATTCGTCTTCTAGCCACAAATGACTCTGTGCCCATTTTATATACACGGGCAAATCAATGTAAAAAGCTAATCTTGGCCACTCACCTTGAGAGCTGTCACACTCACTTCCTAAACGGACACCAGATAGCGTCTAAACTCTATGCGCGGTATGGACCTGCTGACGTCACAATATCAAGTGACAGGTCACGTGGGTCCGAAGCTGGCGCACAGCAAGATGGTGGTGGTAAAGCTTAGAATGTATTGGCTTCTTTGAGGGAATGACGTCATGAAATCATGTGACTGCTTCTTCCCGTCCCTCCTTGTTAACAGCCCCTTGGGCTCCTTTCTATAGCTCCATTTGCATATATGTAAAATCTTTTTCGGACTAAATAAAAGCGTTCAGAGGTATGGAAAATGTATTTGCCGACGTGCTAGTGGCGATCTAGCAGCGCGTGTAAACAGCTGTACATGCTGAAACTAGATGACATAGACGTCGGTCTCTGATTGGTTAGTCGACCTGTCACTCAAATGATTGCATCATGCTGATTATAATATGGAGAAAGACCCGTGAGATTTCGCAACGAGGCTTTGTGTGGAAAGGTTTTCCTGTAAGCTGCTTGTGGTTATAAAACCATTTCCAAACGGGATAGAAGTTTGGCGAAGATTCTATAAATTCCAGGAATCGCACGCTTCAGGTACAGTCACCATGTTTAAGAAGCGCAGACAAAGCTGACTTTGTAGTGGTCCGTTCTGAGGCAGGCAGAGACGGTAACTGGGTAGGTATGGGTAAAGGCTGGTGATTTGCCAAACTGTGTGAGAGCTATGTACAATTCAGATGGTTGCGGTTTCATTTCCAGAGCCTCCAAAACTTGAGGGCTGAGCGCGATTTCTGGCTCCTTCCAGCAGAGGTCATGTGCCTGGCTGACTGTCAGCCTGATTCTGGCAGCTTTCCAAAAGTTCTCCAGGGAAAGCTGGAAAAGCCCTTCTCCAGGAAGCACTCCTCAGGTTCAGTGATGTGTCCAGTTCTGTGCCTGCCCTGGAGAGCCTTGTCATCCTCCCACCTTCACAGTTAGGGGCTCGTTCACACGACCGTTGGTGTCCCATTCCCATATTGCGGATCTGCAATACACGGGCGCCGTTCTGTTGTCATTCCGCCGAACACTACGGAAGCACTACAGAGTGCTTTCTGGGGTTCCGAACCGTGCCTCCACACCACAAAAAGATAGAACATGTTCTCTCTTTTTGCGGAACGGAGGGATCGCGGAATGGGTCTGCGATCCCCACGGAAGGTGCCTGTGCATTGTAGACCGCAATTTGCCACTCACAGCATGGGACACCAACGGTGGTGTGAACAAGCCCTTACATAGTGCTGCTCTTGTGCATGCACATATTGTGCTATGGCAGCTGCACCCAGAAGGGTATTGTATGAAGGGAGGAGGTTCTCAATTTTGGACCCAACACATCTGCATGTGGTGCATATTGGCCCAATCTGCTGAGCAGCACCACACGGCCATGTTTACAGAAAATGTTATACAAAACTGCCCTTTTTAATGGAGTCCATCATCATGGCACATTTGTCAAGGAAGTTCACAGCATTTCTGATTGACTTGTGTCATGTAAAATTTTAAAACCCGCAAAACATAGGCATCGGCCGTGTGCACTCTTCATCACAGTGCGGACCTGTTGTCTGAGATCCGGAAGATAGGACTTGTCCTATATTTTGCAGTGCGGAGGGGAAGCCCTTCCATGGGGTCCATGCCTCTGAGCTGCAAAAGATAGAACATGTCCTAGTTCTCACTGCTTCTTGTGGATGACGGACCTATTGAAGGCAATGCGTCTGTACCGCGATATGGATGTCCTTATCCATTCCGAATACATTGGGGCTGAATTGATTTGTTTTGGGCCGCTTGTGAGAGCTCTGAAATGGATCTCACAAGCGGACCCAGAAATGCCAGTGTGAAAGTAGCCTATGCTGTACCAATATGCCTTAGACTTTTCCTGCCATTTATCAGCACAAGGCGCGTTATGAAAGGCACAAGCAGGCCACTGAATGCAGGTAGGCTAATATAGCTAAATGATAGAGTACATGGAAGATATACTATAGTGGTGGACTGTAGTATTCAGGTTAAATTGCTGTGTTGGCACTTGGGAATAAATATGTGGGTTTTGGGGTACAGTTTGGGCACTTGGTCTATAAAAGGTTTGCCTTCACTGATCTAGGCAGTTACACAGAGACTTCCCTATCACTATCAGTCCCCTGTGAAGACAATTGAGGGCCACCGATGCATTGCCATGGCTGCCAGAGGCCTAACAAAGTCTCCGAGGCCTGCCATGACTGTATGTATATTAAACTACGCTGAAGACACAGTGATAGGCAGTCTATTAGGCTCTTAGGCTGGGTTCACACTTGAGCGTTTTACAGCGCGTTCAAACGCGCTGTAAAACGCTCAACACATGAAAACCAATGCTTCCCTATGGCCCTGGTTCTCACTTGAGCGTTTTACAGCGCTGAAAAACGCGCTGTAAAACGCCCTACGCTCAAACAAGTACTTGAGCTTCTTTGGGGCGTTTTGACGAGCGTTTGTGGCCATAGGACATTGCAGTCAATCACACAAACGCGCGTCAAACGCGCGTTTACTATTGCAAAAAACGCTCGTCAAAAACGCGCGTTAAACGCGCATATCAAAGACGCTCAGGTCTGAACCCAGCCTTAAGGTTCATTCAGACAAACGCGAGCGCTCCCTGCCGTGCTGCGGGATGCAGATTGCTGCCTGCAGTGCACAGACATCAGCTGTGTGCACCCCATTTGCGGATGCAGACCTATTGACTTGAATGGGTCAGTTATCCGCAAGATACAGCAAAAGATAGGACATGTTCTATCTTTTGCGATGCAGAGGCACGTACCCGGAAGTCCAAGGGCCGCAATATGGGCACGGAGCCTTACGGTCATCTGAATGAACCATTACAGTGATAGGCTGTAATGCATTGATATACAAATTATACCAATGACTTTAAAAAAATATATGTTTCCTAGTGAGAGGTAAAAAAAATAATAATATCCCATTGGGAGGCAGCGCTGCTGTTCAGAGTCTGGCAGTACAACCACACTGGGGAGGGAGCTAAATGGTTAACAGGTCAGTGGCATCAATGAAGAACTGAGTACTTGTTTGTGTTTATTTTTATTTTTTTATTTGCTAAACCCCTTTCCCCCCAGGGAAAACTTGCGCATAAGGCTACTTTCACACTTGCGGCAGTGTGATCCGGCGGGCAGTTCCGTCGTCGGAACTGCCTGCCGGATCTGCCGCTGACTGAAAGCATTTGTGCGACGGATGCGGATCCGTCTCACAAATGCATTGCAAGGACGGATCCGTCTCTCCGCTTGTCATGCGGACAGACGGATCCGTCTTGTACATTTTTTTTTCACATTTTTACCGGTCTGCGCAGGCCGGAAGGACTGATCCAGCGCTAATACATTCCTATGGGAAAAAATGCCGGATCCGGCATTCAGGCAAGTCTTCCGTTTTTTTTCTCCGGAGAGAAAACCGTAGCATGCTGCGGTTTTCTCTTTTGCCTGATCAGTCAAAACGACTGAATTGAAGACATCCTGATGCAAACTGAACGGATTACTCTCCATTCAGAATGCATGGGGATATGCCTGATCAGTTATTTTCCGGTATAGAGCCCCTGTGACGGAACTCTATGCCGGAAAAGAAAAACGCAAGTGTGAAAGTACCCTGATGTATGTTGTGTGCATGTGGCCTTTTGGTTCAACATTTATTGTATACACATAACTTGCAAGTTAAACTGATGCATCAGATAAATGCTATACGTTGACCTCCATCACCATAGGTTTCCATTGTTTAAAAAAAACAAAGGGGGGGAAGCTCCTTTTTGATTTAATATTTTTTTTTGGTAGACTCTGCAGGAGGGAAAAGCATAGTGTGGCAGCGTCCCGATGACTTGAAGGGTTATTCGGGGGAGCTCCTACCCTGATCGGGCTGTTGCGCCACCGTAGCAGCAACCGGACGCCTTACATAGGCATCCGGCTTGCCATGGTATCTAAGCCAGACAGGGTCCTGCTGGAGGCAGGAGCTTGATCAGGCTTGGGCTACATGCACACGAACGTATTTTGTTTCCGTGTCCGGAAATTTAAATGGGTCTGCAAAAAATGCGGACAGCACACCGTGTGCTGTCTGCATCAGTATGTCCACTCCGTTGCCCCGCAAAAAAAAGTGCATGTCCTGTTTTTTGTTTTTTTTCTAGTTGGCAGACAAGGATAGGCATTATTACAATGGATCCAAAAAAAAAAACAGATGCCATACGGAACATCTTTTATCCCTTCGTCCTATGACAGCACCAGGAGAGAGGGGTCCACCTCCCAGGACAGGAAACCCACAGGTATAAATCTTCAGACGCCCCTCCTCAGTGGTTTCCTGTCCTAGGAGGACAACCTACAGGTGTTTGTTATTTTCGGTGGGGAGTAGTTTCTCCCTTTTGACACTGCAGGCTGGCTGGAGAAGGTGTGCGCCGGGTGACCCCGCTCCACACACCGTGGAGGGAGACGGACGGCTGAAATACCGGGTGCGGAAGCCCTCTCTACCCTCCCCGCTCTGTACCTGAATAGGAGGCCCTCCTGAGGACATTTGCGGCGCGGGCAGAGAGCGCAGGACAGAAGAAACAACAAGGAAGTGAAGATCCAGGACGCAGGAAGGTGCGGTGCTTAGGGGAGAGGCGGCAAGTTTGAAAAGGAAGGAGCGCAGAGCGTCCAGAGCAGCACACAGCTTCTGCCTGGTGTTCGTGTGCAGTCTCTAAGGATAAAGCCCGTATCCAGTCAGTCTCCCCTGTGATCTTTGCTGGGGTCTTCCAGATCCAGGACTATAGGGATATTTCAAGCTTGGAGAGTTCTGGAGAGAACCCTAAGGACCCAGTCACCCCTGCATCTATGGTAGGAATGGGTATGGGCCTGAAGAAATGTAAGTGATCTACATTTAGCTTTTTTCTCTAGAGATCGTGATTTTTTTGTTTGTTTAAATTTCCAGGGTGTAATTGAGAAACCCAGAAAAACTACCGCTAAGATACGTCATAAGGAATGTGGTATCTGTAAGGCTAAACTAGATGCTTCATACACTAAGCCCCTATGTAAAGGGTGCATTGAGAGTACTATAGCGGAAGAATCCCCTAGTATGGTCAAATGTATGAAGAAAATGATAAGAACATGGTTATAAGGGAAAATAATGGCATTCTGAATACAGAAAGCATAGTAAAATAGCGCTGGAGGGGTTAAAAAAATAATAATTAAACTCGCCTTAATCCACTTGATTGCGCAGCCGGCATCTCTTCTGTCTTCTTTCTTTGCTTTGTGCAGGAACAGGACCTGTGGTGACGTCACTCCGGTCATCACATGATCCAGCACCATGGTAAAAGATCATATGACGGACCATGTGATGACCCGAGTGACGCCACCACAGGTCCTTTTCCTGCACAAAGCAAAGAAAGAAGACAGAAGAGATGCCGGCTGCGCGATCAAGTGGATTAAGGTGAGTTAAATTTATTTTTTAACCCCTCCAGCGCTATTTTACTATGCATTCTGTATTCAGAATGCTATTATTTTCCCTTATAACCATGTTATAAGGGAATACTCACCCGTGTGAAAGGGGCCTTAAGCCTAATATAGCTTCCACCTGTACGGCTAGGGCACAAATATTAAACAGCTGGAGACGCAGATCCGGGATAAGACTCCTAGAGATAAATTATTAGAATCAGTCGAGGCTATTGGAAAGCAGCCGATTTTTTTTTTTTGGCAGACGCCACTGCGGATGCAGTTAGGTTGTCCGCTAGGGCTTCATCCATGGCTAATTCTGCTCGTAGGGCTATTTGGCTCAAGAATTGGTCAGGGGATGTGGCCTAAAAAAAATTGCATATGTGGTATCCCTTGTGAGGGGAAATATTTATTTGGGTCTTCCTTGGACGACATATTAGAGAAGGCAGGGGGTTCCCGTCTTCTTTTCAGTCGTCCTTTCGTAAGCAGAACCGTTTTTCCCAGAGAGGCAGAGGAAATAGGGATAGGAATAGGAGTCCAGCAAATAGAAGTGATAGATGGAAATTCTCCAGGTCCAAAGGGCTGCTGTTCAAAAATCAATCCAGGGACCCCCCTTAAGAAAGACCGCTCCCAATGACTCCAGGGTGGGAGGAAGGTCACAATCTTTTCTCCCAGTCTGGTCCAAAATATCCAACAGCGCGTGGATTCTGCGTTCATTAGAAGAAGGATTCAAGCTAGAGTTCAAAAAGTTCCCTCCGCAACAATTCAAAATTACGCGAGTAGATTATTCAACTCCGACTGCCTTAGAAAAGGAGGTCTCAAAACTCATTCAAAAAGGCGCACTCATTCAGTGTCCGGAAGAGGAAAGGGGCACAGGATATTATTCTACTGTTTTTAGTAAGGCTACTTTCACACTAGCGTTGTTTAAATCCGGCATTCAATTCCGACACCGGAACTGCCCGCCGGATCCGGAAAAACGTGTGAAAACGGATTACATTTGAATCCTGATAAGGATTTTGATCACAATGAAAAAATGCATTGGAAAAAACGGATCCGCCATTTATGGACTTTAACATTTTTTTCAAATTTTTCGGGTTTAACATGCAAAAGCCGGATCCGGTTTGACTGAACACACGGCGCCGGATCCGGCGTTCATGCAAGTCAATGGGAAAAAGACCGGATCCGGCGTTCAGTCAAAGTGTTCAGGATTTTTGGCCGGAGGTAAAAATACAACATGCTACGGTTTTCTGAAAAGCCTAATCAGTCAAAAAGACTGAACTGAAGACATCCTGATGCATCCTGAACGGATTATTCTCCATTCAGAATGCATGGGGATAAAACTGATCAGTTCTTTTCCGGATTTGAGCCCCTAGGACGGAACTCGGCGCCGGAAAAGAAAAATGCTTGTGTGAAAGTACCCTAAGAAAACCAAGTGGAGAATACAGGACTATCATAAACTTGAAGTCTCTAAACGAGTACCTGTTATACCAACGCTTCAAAATGGAGACTATAAAGATGGTAATTCAGCTTCTTTACAAGGACTGTTTTATGGCAGTGTTAGACATCAAAGATGCCTACTATCACCTTCTGATGTTTCCAGGGCACCAGAAGTATCTCAGAGTGGGCTTAAGATTCCAGGGGGGAATCTCGATGGCGCCAAGGATTTTTACGAAGTTAGTCTCAGAGATGGCAGCCCATATCAGGGAAAGAGAGATCCTGTTTGTCCCATACTTGGACGACTTTCTGATTGTCGCACTGTCTTACCAGAGATGCTTATTTCAGGTCCAACAGGTGGTAGAAATCATGACAACCCTGGGTTGGATCCTGAACAGAGAAAAATCAAGACTGATTCCAGAAAAGAAACAACAGTTCCTGGGAATGTTACTGGATTCAGTGTCTGAGATCCTTCCTAACCTCAGAAAAAATTCTGAAAATAAGGTCAGTGGTTCACACCCTGATAAACAATCCGTGTGTGTACATGAGGAAGGGGATGTCAGTACTAGGAACTCTGACCGCCTGTATACCTGCAGTTCAATGGGCTTAGATCCATTACAGAGCTCTCCAAGAGGAAATCTTGGGGAACTGGTCAGGAAAAATGGAGGACCTGGAAAGCAGTATAGTGATATCATCCCAGATTTGTCAGACACTGAAGTGGTGGCTGTCACTAGAGAACCTGGGGCAGGGAGCCCCATGGAGGATCGAAGATCCCCTTATAGTTACCACGGACGCCAGCCCAGTAGGTTGGGGGGCTCATGTGGGAGAGACCTTGCTTCAATGATTGTGGGACTGCCGGATGTTGGACAGTTCTTCAAATCTAAAAGAGCTTATGGCAGTTTTTCTGGCCCTTCAGGAGTTACTCCCTCTGATCAGGGGTCGACACGTGAGAATTTTATCCAACAATGCCTCGGTCGTAGCATATCTGAATCATCAGGGTGGTACCCGGTCCGTGTCCCTGGCGGTTCAGATTTTTTCCCTAGTGGAGGGGGTAGCTTTGTCCGTCTCGGCCCTTCATATCAGAGGTGTGGACAATTGTAAGGCCGATTTTCTAAGCCGTCGATCTCTGGATCAGAGGGAATGGTCTCTGAACCCTTCTGTTTTCTGCAAGATTGTCAAGTTATGGGGGATGCCTCAAGTAGATCTTTTTGCCACCAGGGAGAACAGGAAGGTAAAAAGATTCTACTCCCTATCTCCCAAGGATTGACCAGAGGCGATAGATGCTTTGGGTCAGGGTCTATTATATGCCTTCCCTCCACTTCAGCTGATACCGAGGGTTCTCAAGAAGGTCAGGGAAGACAAAGCCAGAATCCATCATGATTGCTCCCTTCTGGCCAAAATTGTACTAATCAAACCGTCACCTCATCCTTCAAAAAATGAGCCCCTACATAAGACAATCGGCCAAAAAAATAAAAATAATGGCTTTCAGAAAATAGACAAACATTGTTTCAAAAATGTTTGTGTAAAAAAAAAAAAAATAATTTAACCCCTTAAGGACTCAGCCCTATTTTTCACCTTAAGGACTTGGCCATTTTTTGCAAATCTGACCAGTGTCACTTTATGTGCTGATAACTTTAAAACGCTTTGACTTATCCAGGCCATTCTGAGATTTGTTTTTTTGTCACATATTGTACTTCATGACACTGGTAAAATGAAGTAAAAAAACCTCATTTTTATTTATAAAAAAAATACCAAATTTCCAAGTTTCAATTTCTCTACTTTTATGATACATAGTAATACCTCCAAAAATTATTACTTTACATTCCCCATATGTCTACTTCATGTTTTGGATCATTTTGGGAATGATATTTTATTTTTTGGGGATGTTACAAGGCTTAGAAGTTTAGAAGCAAATCTTAAAATTTTTACGAAATTTTCAAAAACCCAATTTTTAGGGACCAGTTCAGGTCTGAAGTCACTTTGCGAGGCTTACATAATATAAACCACCCAAAAATGATCCCATTCTAGAAACTACACCCCTCAAGGTATTCAAAACTGATTTTACAAACGTCGTTAACCCTTTAGGTTTTCCACAAGAATTAATGGAAAATAGAGATACAATTTTTTGGCAGATTTTCCATTTAATTTTTTTTTCCAGTTACAAAGCAAGGGTTAACAGCCAAACCAAACTCAATATTTATGGCTCTGATTCTGTAGTTTACAGAAACACCCCATATGTGGTCGTAAACAGCTGTACGGGCACACGGCAGGGCGCAGAAGGAAAGGAATGCCATACGGTTTTTGGAAGGCAGGTTTTGCTGGACTGTTTTTTTTTGACACCATGTCCATTTGAAGCCCCCCTGATGCACCCCTAGAGTAGAAACTCCGAAAAAAGTGACCCCATTTTAGAAACTACGGGATAGGGTGGCAGTTTTGTTGGTACTAGTTTAAGGTACATATGATTTTTGGTTGCTCTATATTACACTTTTTGTGAGGCAAGGTTACAAGAAATAGCTGTTTTTGGCACCGGTTTTATTTTTTGCTATTTACAACATTCATCTGACAGGTTAGGTCATGTGATATTTTTATAGAGCAAGTTATTACGGACGCTGCGATACCTAATATGTATACTTTTTTTATTTTTATGTAAGTTTTACACAATGATATCATTTTTGAAACAAAAAAAAATCATGTTTTAGGCCTCATGCACACGACTGTGTGCATCGGTGTCCGTTGTTCCGTTTTCCGTGATTTTCTGCGGACCCATTGACTTTCAATGGGTCCGTTGAAAACTCGGAAAATGCACCGTTGTTCATCCGCGTCAGTGATCCGTGTTTCCTGTCCGTCAAAAAAATATGACCTGTCCTATTTTTTTGACTGACAACGGTTCACGGGCCCATTCAAGTCAATGGGTCCGTGAAAAAACACGGATGCACACAAGATTGACATCCACGTCCGTGATCCGTGGCCGTAGGCTACTTTCACACAGACGGATCCGCAGATCCGTCTGCATAAAAAGCTTTTTCAGAGCTGAGTTTTCAGTTCGTGAAAACTCAGATCCGACAGTATATTCTAACACAGAGGCGTTCCCATAGTGATGGGGACGCTTCAAGTTAGAATATCCTACAAACTGTGTACATGACTGCTGCCTGGCAGCACCCGATCTCTTACAGGGGGCTGTGATCCGCACAATTAACTCCTCAGGTGCCGCACCTGAGGGGTTAAGTGTGCGTATCATAGCCCCCTGTAAGAGATCAGGTGCTGCCAGGCAGGAGGGGGCAGACCCCCCTCCCTCGCCTGTATTACATTCATTGGTGGCCAGTGCGGCCCCCCCCTCCCTTCCCAGTATTATATTCATTGGTGGCCCCCCTAATTAAAATCACCTTCTCCCATCATTGGTGGCCAGTGCGGCCTCCCCCCCCCCCCCCCCCCCCCCCCCAATTAAAATCACCTTCCGCCATCATTGATGGGGGGGGGGGGGTGATTTTAATTAGGGGCTGGGGGGGGAAGAGAGGGGAGGCCGCACTGGCCACCAATGAATATAATACTGGGGAAGGGGGGGGGGTCTGGCCCCTGCTGCCTGGCAACACCTGATCTCTTACAGGGGGCTATGATACGCACAATTAACCCCTCAGGTGTGGCACCTGAGGGGTTAATTGGGCGGATCACAGCCCCCTGTAAGAGATCAGGTGCTGCCAGGCAGCAGGGGGCAGTTATTACACAGTTCTCAGTATATTCTAACTTGAAGCGTCCCCATCACTATGGGAACGCCTCTGTGTTCGAATATACTGTCTGATCTGAGTTTCACGATCTAACTCAAATCCGATGGTATATTCTAACATAGAGGCGTTCCCATGGTGATGGGGACGCTTAAAGTTAAAATATACCATCGGATTGGAGAAAACTCAGATCCAATGGTATAATAGGGACTCCTGACTTTACATTGAAAGTCAATGGGGGACGGATCCGTTTGCAATTTCACCATATTGTGTCAACGTCAAATGGTTCCGTCCCCATGTCCGTGGATCCTCCAAAGATCAAGTTAGACCCATGGATGAAAAAACGGACACGGAACTACGGGACCCGTTTTTGCGGACCGCAAAAAAAAACGGTCGTGTGCATGAGGCCTTAGTGTTTCCATATTCTGAGAGCCATAGTTTTTTCAGTTTTTGGGCGATTATCTTAGGTAGGGTCTCATTTTTTGCGGGATGAGATGACTGTCTGGCACTATTTTGGGGTGCATATGACTTTTTGATCGCTTGCTATTACACTTTTTGTGATGTAAGGTGATAAAAAATGGTTTATTTAGCACAGTTTTTATTTTTTACGGTGTTTATCTGAGGGGTTAAGTTATGTGATATTTTTATAGAGCCGGTCGATACGGACGCTGCGATACCTAATATGTATACCACCTTTTTTTTACTTTGGGGGAAAATGACGTTTTTGTTTTTACTTGAAACTTTTAATTTTTTGGGGGGGAAAACTTTCTTTTTTTCAACTTTTTTTTTCAACTTTATCTTTTGTCCCACTTTGGGACTTCAACTTTTGGGGGTCTAATCCCTTTTACAATGCATTCCAATAGTTCTGTAGTGGAATGCATTGGCTGTATGAGTAATACTGTGTGTATTACTCATACAGCTTCTGGCCTGTGAGATCCAGGGGGCTGGATCTCACAGGCTCTTCACCATAAGGCAGAGCGATGCCTTCCATGCCATCTGGTCCCCCCTACAGCCGCATGGGGACCCGATGGCACCGCCGCCCGCAGGATAAGGTAAAAGCCGCAAACCGCAGGTCTGAATTGACCTGCGGTGCACGGGACCCGGCGTTGACAGGATGCCCGCTGAATGATTTCAGCGGACATCCTGTTGCGATTAACCCGCGCCGCAATCGCGGTTTAAAGTTAGGACGTACCGATATGCCCTGAGTCCTTAAGGACTCGGGGAAACAGGGCGTACCGGTACACCCTAAGTCCTTAAGGGGTTAAAAGGAGACATATTGGGTATCACTGCGTCTGTAACAACCTTCTCTATAAAAATCACATGATCTACCCCTTAAGGTGAATGCCGTAAAATAATAAAAATAAAAACGGTGCCAAAACAACCAATTAGTTGGTCACCTTGCCCATCAAAATGTAATATTGAATGATCAAAAAAAAATCACCCAAAAATTTGACCAATAAAAATTTCAATTCTTCAAAAAAAAAAAAAAAAAGCCCCTGAACAAGACTATCAGCAAAAAATAAAAAATAAATGGCTTTCAGCAAATGGAGACAGAAACGTGTGTTTGTTTTTTTTTTTTTTTTTTTTTATAAATGCCTTTATGTAAAACTGAAGCAATCAAGAAAATGTAGACATATGGGACATGTCTAAAAACCAGTCCAGAAAAATCTGCCTTCCAAAAACCAGCTACTTATGCTTGTAGGTGAATAAGGTGATAAGACATTCTTCAGATACATAAATGAAAAAAGGAAATTAAAACAAGGAATTAACAAATTAAAAACAAAAGGAAGGTATATGGAAGAAGATAAAGAGCTAGCTGACTGCCTCAATGAATACTTCTGTTCAGTTTTTATGAAGGAAAAGGACCTCAGTTAGGCCCCTTTCACACTTGCGTTGTTCTTTTCCGGCATAGAGTTCCGTTGTCGGGGCTCTATGCCGGAAAAATCCTGATCAGGATTATCCCAATGCATTCTGAATGGAGAGAAATCCGTTGAGGATGTCTTCAGTTCAGGACCGGAATGTTTTTTGGCCAGAGAAAATACCGCCGCATGCTGCGCTTTTTGCTCCGGCCAAAAATCCTGAACACTTGCCGCAAGGCCGGATCCGGAATTAATGCCCATTGAAAGGCATTAATCCGGATCCGGCCTTAAGCTAAATGTCGTTTAGGCGCATTACCGGATCCGATGTTTAGCTTTTTCTGAATGGTTACCATGGCTGCCAGGACGCTAAAGTACTGTTTGCCATGGTAAAGTGTAGTGGGGAGCGGGGGCGCAGTATACTTACCGTCCGTGCGGCTCCCGGGGCGCTTCAGAGTGACGTCAGGGTGCCCCACGCGCATGGATGACGTGATCGCATGGATCACGTCATTCTGGAGCGCCCCGGGAGCCGCACGGACGGTAAGTATAGTGCTTCTCACTACTACTATGGCAACCAGGACTTTAATAGCGTCCTGGCTGCCATAGTAACACTGAACGCATTTTGACGACGGATCAGTCTTCAAATGCTTTCAGTTCACTTGCGGTGTTACGGATCCGGCGGGCACTTCCGGCAAATGGAGTACACGACTGATCCGGACAACGCAAGCGTGAAAGAGGCCTTAGAAAGGAAGACTAATGAATCTTTTGATGCATGTGTCTTTACAGAGGAAGAGGTTCTAAGTCAGCTGTCTAAAATTAATACAAATAAGTCTCTGGGGCCTGATGGGATACACCCAAAGCTATTAAAGAGCTCAGCGCTGAACTAGCAAAACCATTAATAGATTTATTTAACCAATCACTGGTAACGGGAGTCGTCCCAAAAGATTTGAAATTGGCAAATGTTGTGCCCATTCACAAGAAAGGTAGTAGGTAGGAATCGGGCAATTATAGGCCAGCAAGGCCTCATGCACACGACCATAGTTATGGTCCGCATCAGAGCCGCAGTTTTTGCGGCTCGGATGTGGACCCATTCACTTCAATGGGGCCGCAAAAGATGCGGTCAGCACTCCGTGTGCTGTCTGCATCCGTCGCTCCGTTCCGAGGCCCTGCAAAAAAAAATATAGCATGTTCTATTCTTGTCCGTTTTGCGGACAAGAATAGGCATGTCTACAATGGGCCGCCCGTTCCGCAAATTGCAGAAGGCACACAGGCGGTTTCCATTTTTTGTGGATCCGCGGTTTGCAGACAGCAAAAAAACGACACGGTCGTGTGCATGAGGCCTAAGCCTGACATCAATAGTGGGGAAATTAATGGAAATCATACTTGAGGAGAGGATTGTGGAACATCTAAAATCCCATGGATTGAAAGATGAAAAACAGCATGGGTTTACTTCAGGGAGATCATGTCAAACTACCGTATTTTTCGCTTTATAAGACGCACCTAGGTTTTTGAGGAGGAAAATAAGAAAAAAAAAGTGTGCTTTTGGTGGATTTTGAACTAATGGTCTGTGGATGACGCACTGTTATGGGGGCTCTGTGGATGACGCACTGTTATGGGGGATGTGTGCTATGACACATAGGGCCATGAGGGGGGCCAGCATAAGATGCTATATGTGTGGATGACACACATACCATCTTATGCTACTCCCCCTCATGGCCCTAGGTTTCACAGCATTACATTACTTTATTTTTTGTATAGGAGGGGCTGGAGGCAACTTACAGCAGGGCCCGGTGCAGTCATTACAGAAGTCTCTTTATATGTAAAATCTTTCATTAATCCTGAATCAATCGCTCTCCTATTGATAAACTAGCCTAATCGCCTGCATCAGTACTCACTATGAATGTAGCGTGCGGTCCGGCCGGCGCATGACTTCATCCTGCTCCTGCTTCATTAATGAAGTGGGAGGAGTGTGACTGACGTCAGTCACACGCTGGCCGGACCGCAAGCTGCATTCATAGTGAGTACTGATGCAGGCGATTAGGCTAGTTTATCAATAGAAGAGCGACTGATTCAGGATTAAAGAAAGACTTTACATACAAAGAGATTTCTGTGCGCGGGGCCCAGTGTAATACAGTGACTGCACCGGGCCCCGCTGTGAGTTGCCTCCAGCCCCTCCTCCGTCCTCGCACTGTAACTGATGTATCGACTACCACGCTGGGCAGCATAGCGGCCGGCGATATATCCGTGTCAGGAAAAAAAAAAAGTCAACCAGCGTTTTATAAGACGCACTGCCATTTCCCCCCTCTTTTGGGGTAATCGTATTGATTTTTTTTTATTTATTGGGTGACTAAAATAATAGATGGCGGAGGTGCAGTAGACATCGCTTATCTGTCCCACATAGAAGGCTTATCAATAAATTGCAGTCTTTGTGCGTGGACTCCCATATTGTTAAATGGATTAGGCAGTGGGACAGTCAACAGAGGGTTGTAGTCAATGGAGTATATTCAGACCATGGTCTTGTTACCAGTGGGGTACCTCAGGGATCTGTTCTGGGACCCATATTGTTTAATATCTTTATCAGCGAAATTGCAGAAGGCCTCGATGGTAAGGTGGGACTTTTTGCTGATGACACAAAGATTTGTAACAGGGTTGATGTTCCTGGAGGGATACACCAAATGGCAAAGGACTTAGGAAAACTAGAGGAATGGTCAAACATCTGGCAACAAAAATGTAATGTTGATAAGTGCAAGATAATGCACCTGGGACGTAAAAACCCAAGAGCAGAATATAAAATCAGTGATACAGTCCTAACCCACTATCTGAGGAAAGGGATTTAGGGGTCATTATTTCAGAAGACTTAAAGGGAACCCTTCACCAGGATTTTGTGTATAGAGCTGGGGACATGGGCTGATAGATGACCGCTAGCACATCTGCAATACCCAGTCCCCACAGCTCTCTGCACTTTTATTGTGTTAAAAAACCGTTTTGATCAATATGCAAATGAACATGATGTGTCCTGTATCCGGAGATGAGTCCAGCGGAAAGGAGCCCAGCACCGCCCCGCGTCCTCCGAATCTCCTCCTTGCTGGCTGACGTCACAGAGCTGGAGCGCCGAAATCTCGCGATGCGCGAGCTAGCGCATGCGCAGTGTCTGCATCATGTTCATTACCTGTGCTGGCATCAGCACAGGGAACGAACTACGCATGCGCTAGCTCGCGCATCGCGAGATTTTGGTGCTCCACTCTGTGACGTCAGCCAGCAAGGAGGAGGACACGGGGCGGTGCTGGGCTCCTTTCCGCTGGACTCCTCTCCGGATACAGGACACATATCCATGGGCGTCCGCAAGGGGGGGCAAGTGCCCCCCCTGGGGCCAGCAGTATTGGCGGATCCAGGGGGGGGGGGGGCAACAGCGCTATTGCCCCCCCCCCGAGCTGTTTAGAAGTGGGGGGGCGGGGCACAGGGAGATGAACGCTTCCACAATGGAAGTGTTTATCTGCATAGTCATCTGTATCGCCGTCCTCAGGACAGCGATACAGAGATGACTGTGCTGAGGCAGGGGAGGGAGAGGCGTGTCCCTTGTCACTTTCCCTTCCTCTGATAGGCTGCCGGCTTAGTGCCTGCAGCCTATCAGAGGCCGCCTGAGCCGTACAGCGCGGGACACAGGCCGGAAGAGGCCTGCATCGCATCGCTGCCAAGGAGGTAAGTATAAGTGTTCATTTTTTTTGTGTACAATACTGGTGGCTACTGGAACATAATGGGGGGCTCTGGCTACTGGCACATGATTGGGGGCTGTCATTACTGGCACATGATTGGGGGCTGTCATTACTGGCACATGATTGGGGGCTGTCATTACTGGCACATGATGGGGGGGCTGTCATTACTGGCACATGATGGGGGGGGCTGTCATTACTGGCACATGATTGGGGGATCTACTGAGGCCACAAAGAAGGGGTGTTTTATATGGGGGCTCTGTACAGTAGAATTTTATACTGGGACACATGGTGGGTACTATGAGGAAGGGGGAGAGGAGTACTATGGGGTCATCTACGAGGGGCACTAAGAAGGGGTATTTTATACTTGCAAATTATGGGGGACACTGAGGGCATCTACTGGGGTATTTTATACTGGTACATTTATGGGGGGCACTAGGAGGAAAGGGGAGAGGAGCACTATGGAGGCATTTACTGGGGGCACTATATAGGGGTATTTTATACTGGCACATTATGGGGACATTAGCTGGGGGCATTACAAGAGGGTATTTTTTGCACTGTCACATTATAAGGAGAATTATTTCTACTGGGGGGCATTATGGTGGGCTTTATTACTCCCCCATGGTATGACCCCCTAGTAGCAGCACTAGCCTCTCCCTGCTCTGCTATTCCTCTGCCCCTTCTCCAAATCCTTATTATGAAATCTTTCTCATTAGGATAAAACACAACATCAGCTCCACCGAACCCCAAGCCAAGTGTTGAAGTGGTGTCCGAGATCTCCAAGGGCCAAGCCAAGTAACTGTAAGTTTTCATGTGAAATATGTTTGTTATACACATATAGCATACACTGTGCCACACAATATACAGTATACCTCTACACTGTGTAGTCTGTTCTATAAGCACCATTGTTTTGTGGCGGCGGACAGAAAATAATCTGGAAGTGCCCCTCCCGAGACCAGGCTCTGGATCCGCCACTGCACAACTCATGCGTTATTATACTTTGTGATAATGAATATGCCCCTCCCCTTCATTACATTCTCAGAAACAAGCAGAGCATGGATGTCAATAAAATTATGCCCCCCCCCCCCTGGAAAAATTTCTGCGGACACCCATGCACATATCAGGTTCATTTGCATATTGATCAAAACTGTTTTTTAACACCATAAAAGCGCAGAGAGCTGTGGGGACTGGGTATTGCAGATGTGCTAGCGGCCATCTATCAGCCCATGTCCCCATCTCTAATCACAAAATCCTGGTGACAGGTTCCCTTTAAAGGTAGGCAGACAATGTCATAGAGCAGCAGGAAATGCTAGCAGAATGCTTGGGTGTATAGGGAGAGGAATTACCAGTAGAAAGAGGGAGGTGATCATGCCGCTCTACAGAGCACTAGTGAGACCTCATTTGGAGTATTGTGCGCAGTACTGGAGACCATATCTCCAGAAGGATATTGATACTTTGGAGAGAGTTCAGAGAAGAGCTACTAAACTAGTACATAGATTGCAGGATAAAACTTATCAGGAAAGATTAAAGGACCTTAACATGTATAGCTTGGAAGAAAGACGAGACAGAGGGGATATGATAGAAACTTTTAAATACATAAAGGGAATCAACAAGGTAAAAGAGGAGAGAATATTTAAAAGAAGAAAAACTGCTACAAGAGGACATAGTTTTAACCACCTCCCGTCTGCCCATTGACTATAAACGTCCAGGAGGTGGATCTCTATTTCTGATAGCACGTTTTAAAACGTCCTGCAGCTTTCCCTCCTGTGCTCTGCCCCTGTACATACAAACTCCATGACTAAGCTCCCTCCTGACAGCCAAGAACATGGAGCTTTACCCTGAGACCTTTTTTGCTGGTCTCCAGGCTTTTGATCGCTCTGACAAGCAGTCAGAGCGATCACAAATGCATCTACCATCTCCCTCTTATTGCTGCCAGTCAGAGAGGGAGATCGGTATTTAAACTAGGCATCGCGATCGTAATTCTTAACTGTAAGCCCTGGAGACCGATCAGCATGGTCTCCAGGGCATGTGAGCGCTGTAATTTCCAGTTACAGCGCTCTGAAATGCTTGTACCGTCTCCCTCTCTGTAGCGCTGGCAGGAGAGGGAGATCGGTACAGTCACACTCCAGCAGCGATCCCCCAGCAGCTGTTTACACTGGAGACAAATCAGCAGCATTGTCTCCAGAGCATGTGTTGTGAGCGCTGTAATCTGCAGTTACAGCGCTCAGAAAGGCTCGTACTGTCTCCCTCTCAGTGCTAGCAGGAGAGAGAGATCGGAACATTTACACTCACCCAGCAGCTGTTTTCACTGGAGTCTAATCAGCACGATCTCCAGGACATGTGACTGTCTGAGCCGGGACAGTGCAGGAGCTGTGAGGTCTTTCAGAGACCTCGATCAGCCCTGCACTGAGGCTGTACAGCTCTGTATTCTGCTGTACAGCCTCTCTGGGGGTGCATTTCTCCTGTAACTGGGGCTACTATGTCAGCCCCAGTTATAGGAGAAATCAACAGTGAAAAGAAAAAAAAAAAGTGAAGTTAAATGTCCCCCAGAGGTCTTGTATGACCTTATGGGGGACGCAAAGTGTAAAATAAAAAAAAATAAAAATAAAATGTTAAAAAAAAATAAAAAAATTAAGTTTTCACATATAAAAAAAAAAAATCCCCAAGTAAGGAATAAAAAAATAATAAAAAAATAGAAAAAATAAAATAAAATATACATATTTGGTATTGCCGCGTCCGTGACGGTCGGCTCTATAAATATATCACATAATAGACCCAGTCCAATAATCACCATAAAAAATAAAAATAAATAACTGTCAAAAAAAGCCATTTTTGTCACCTTACATCACAAAAAGTGCAACACCAACATCAAAAAGGCGTATGTCCCACAAAATGGTACCTAAAAAAAACTATAGCTCTTAGAACATGGAGACACTAAAACATCATTTTTTTGGTTTAAAAAATGCTATAATTGTGTTAAAGTGAAATAAATAAAAAAAAGTATACATATTAGGTATTGCCGCGTCCGTAAAAACCAGCTCTATAAAAATATCACATGAACTAAACCCTCGGGTGAACACCGTAAAAATAAAAAAATAAAAACTGTGTCAAAACAAGTACTTTTTGTGATGTAAGATGACAAAAATTGCAACACCAAGTGATCAAAAAGGCGTATGTCCCATAAAATGGTACCAATAAAACCGTCACCTCATCCCGCAAAAAATGAGCCCCTACATAAGAAAATCTCTCAAAAAATAAAAAAAATATAGCTCTTAGAACATGGAGACACTAAAACATCATTTTTTTGGTTTAAAAAATGCTATAATTGTGTTAAAGTGAAATAAATAAAAAAAAGTATACATATTAGGTATTGCCGCGTCCGTAAAAACCAGCTCTATAAAAATATCACATGAACTAAACCCTCGGGTGAACACCTTAAAAATAAAAAAATAAAAACTGTGTCAAAACAAGCAATTTTTGTCACCTTACATCACAAAAAGTGCAATACCAAGTGATCAAAAAGGCGTATGTCCCATAAAATGGTACCAATAAAACCGTCACCTCATCCCGCAAAAAATTAGCCCCTACATAAGAAAATATCTCAAAAAATAAAAAAACTATAGCTCTCAGAACATAGACACATTAAAACATAATTTTTTTGTTTCAAAAAGGCTATTATTGGGTAAAACTTTAATAAATAAGAAAAAGTATACATATTAGGTATCGCCACGTCCGTAACAATCTGCTCTATAAAAATGTCACTTGACTGAACCCCTCAAGTGAACGCTTTAAAAATAAATAAATAAAAACTGTGCTAAAACAACAAATTTTTTGGTCACCTTGCCCCATAAAGTGTTATAATTAATGATCAAAAAATCATATGTACCCAAAAATAGTACCAATAAAACTGGCACCTTATTACCTAGTTTCCAAAATGGGGTCACTTTTTGGGAGTTTCTACTGTAAGGGTGCATCAGGGGGGCTTCAAATGGGACATGGCATCTAAAAGCCATGTGGAGTTCCTTTTCTTCTGCGCCCTGTCGTGTGCCCATACAGCAGTTTATCACCACATGTGGGGTGTTTCTGTAAACTGCAGAATCTGGGTAATAAATATTGAGTTTTGTTTGGCTGTTAACCATCGATGTATTAAAGAAGAAATTGGATTAAAATGGAAAATCTTCCAAAAAAGTGAAATTTAAAAATTTGATCTCCATTTTCCTTTAATTCTTGTGGAACGCCTAAAGGGTTAACAAAGTTTGTAAAATCGGTTTTAAGTAACTTGAGGGGTGTAGTTTCTACAATGGGGTCATTTATGAGGGTATCCACTATGTAGACCCCACAAAGTGACTTCAGACCTGAACTGGTCCTTAAAAAGTGGGTTTTGGCAATTTTCATAAAAATGTGAAGAATTGCTTCTAAACTTCTAAGCCTTCTAACGTCCTAAAAAAATAAAATGACATTTCCAAAATGATGCCAACATAAAGTAGACATATGGGGAATGTTAAGTAATAAATATTTTATGAGGTATCACTTTCTGTTTTAAAAGCAGAGGAATTGAAATTTAGAAAATTGCAAATTTTTCAAAATTTTTGGTAAATTTGGGATTTTTTCATAAATAAAGGTGAAATATATTGACTCAAATTTATGACTATCATGAAGTACAATGTGTCACGAGAAAACAATCTCTGAATGACTTGGATAAGTAAAGGCGTTCCAAAGTTATTACCACATAAAGTGAGATAGGTCAGTTTTGCAAAATTAGGCCTGGTCAGGAAGGGGGCAAATGGCCCAGATGGCAAGTGGTTAAATTAGAGGGGCAAAGGTTTAAAAGTAATATCAGGAAGTATTACTTTACTGAGAGAGTAGTGGATGCATGGAATAGCCTTCCTGCAGAAGTGGTAGCTGCAAATACAGTGAAGGGGTTTAAGCATGCATGGGATAGGCATAAGGCCATCCTTCATTTAAGATAGGTCCGGGGGCTATCCATAGTATTTAGTATATTGGGCAGACTAGATGGGCCAAATGGTCCTTATCTGCCGACACATTCTATGTTTCTATGAATCAAACAATCTTCTACTGGTGGTTGGTTGAGGCCATCCAGAGCCTGTTTGCCATGTGTGCATGCCCTCACGTAACTGCCCCCAACACCTCCTAACAGCTAGGTCAAAATGGCCTAAATGGAGTGTAATTCATAGAAATGACCATCCTACTTCTCTCAGTCCAATGACGCACTCCTTCTCGAAGTCAAAAGCTATGAATAAGTATCATCTGCAGTTCTTAAGCGTGTTCATGAAGACTGGATTGGATGTTTAAAGGGCATCTGTCAGCAGATTTGTACCTATGAAACTGGCTGACCTGTTACATGTGTACTTGGCGGCTGAAGGGATGTGTTGGTCTCCTATTCATATGTGCCCAAATAAGCCTCTAGGAGCAACGGGGTGTTGTAATAACTATAGGCTCTGCGTTCTCTGCAAGAGTGCACATGAAAAGAAGAGCGAGGAGGCAGTGCCTCATTTGTGATGTTGCTTGCACAGTATAATTGTTACAATGACTGTAGTTCTCTTACCAGAGGTTGTTGTGAGATAGTCACAACAACTTTGAAGACTTTGCTGTTATAGGTCCCGACCAGCAGGCGGGGATACTTGGCTGCAGCCTGGGTTCCTAACTGCACCTCTGGACCAGGTGCCGGAGTTGCTTCAAGCAAGAAGAAAAGCAGATGAAAGAACCTCTGTCAGCGCTTCCAATGAGGACATTGAGCGTGGCAAGTATTTTTTCAGGGTGGTTTGTCAATGCGTTTCAAGGGTGAAGCGCCCTCTTCCTGGGTCTAATTGTCCTCAGGAAGAGGGCGCTTCATTCTTGAAACGCGTTAACAAATAAACCACCTTGTAAAAATACTTACCACGCCCGATGTCCTCATTGGCAGCACCGACAGAGGTTCTTTCATCTGCTTTTCTTGCTTGAATTTCTGCAAGAGTGAAGAGCCTCTAGGTGTAATGGCAATACCCCCATTGCTCCTAGAGGCTCATTTGCATTGCATATATAGCACATCGTTTTTCTCATCAATGCAGGCACGTATGAACATGGGACCAAAATGTATTTGTGCTTGGCATCTGAAGGCATCTAACAGGTCAGCCAGTTTCATAGATATAAATCTGCTGACAGGTGCCCTTTAAAAACCATGTGCATCTGGGAGAAAAGTGGACACCTACAACATATCATGCAAAGCACTTTAGGAAACCTTGACCCCACTTAACTCCTAAACTGGTAGAGATGGGTCAAAACTGATACATCCAGTGTATTTCTGAGTAAGTTCTAGCCACATACCACATAACTCCCTTCCCACTGGAAAAACCTGTGTGGAATTCAATACGGCAGACTTCAAAATGGTGGCCCAAAAAATTTTTTCTCCACCAAATATTGCATCCTTCCTCCCAATTAATACTTTCATACATTGGAAGTCGCTTTTCTACAAATTATGCCAGAGCGTGTCCAGACATTTGCCTGACCCTGTATATATTTATATACCCCATATGCACTGTATGTATACTCTGAATATGTATATATAGTGTATGCCTAAAGTGTGTGTGTGTGTGTGTGTGTGTGTGTATATGACAATGCATCTTGCAAGCTCGCCTTGCCAGGGGTGAAGGGTAGGGGGGAAATAGTCAGTCTTTTACGCACAAGGAGGACTCAGGAGACAAAAGTGCATTTAAACCGGCCAGTTTTATTTCCACAGGTTGCATAAAACAAAATCATAACCACAACACCTAGCCTTGTCCAGGCTCTACCTAAACATTAGGTCCCTCTCTAGGACGTGGCTGAGCTCTCCTCAGTCCAACCAAATAAATGCACCGTCTGAACAGCAACCTGTGATGGTTGCGGTTTCCTTGCATAGGACCTTCAGTGTCTCTCAGAGATGTGGCTTCTCCCTCTCCCAAGGCTGAGAGCAAGTGAACTGGGGAGCCTGGTTAATTTACACCCTCAATTACTTCAGCTCTAGTATGCATAGCACGCCACAGCAAATTTGTTTGACACTAAGCCATGCTTCGCCCAATGCCTTTCTATATACATGCCGAAACTGCCCCAGTCCCCTTAGTGCCCCTGCACAGTTGTTATGCCCTTTTAGGGCCCACCTTACAGTTCTGTTTACAAAATAAAATTTCCCAGCTGTAGAATGATCCTCGACCTCTGTGCTTTCGAACTCGCTGCATTGCGCCTGTTGCTGGGGAAAGTGCCTGCAGTTGAATGATAAAGCAGGGAGTAAGCTGTAAGGTTGCAGATACAGTTGCAATTGTATATACCTATACAATAAAAAAAAATTCCCCTACGCACATGACAGCACCCTTGAGAGACCGCCTCTATCCAGGACAGGAAACGGGAACTTTCGTGGAAAGCTCTTAAGGAGGGGCTCTGCCTCTGTAGCACCAGTTTCTGTTTCCTGTCCTAGGGATAGGAACTATAGTGGAGAGCTAAGGATTAGGCTGCAGGAGCCCCGGATGTGTGTATTAGGTGTAGTGGTTACCTGGTGCGGCGTAAGACTCCATTAGGAGCCACCTGCTAATTCTGGGGCCATCCTTCTGGGTCTTTCTGTCGAGCCGGTGTTACTAGGAAGCCTGGTCTCTTTCTTCCTCCTGCCTTGTAGCTTACAGAGGTGGGGGGGGGGGGGGGCTGCGAATTTTCTGAGCGTGCTCTGCGACCTGGAAGTTGGAGGACGCAACTTCTGGTATTTGGAACGCATGTTCTGGAAATGAGGAGGGGAACATCCTCTTACATAAAGGGCCGCATGGGAATGCCGGCAGGGACCCGACCTAGGGTATTTAACCCTTATCAGCATGTGGTCAGAAAGATCCCAGCCAGCCTTCAAGCATCCGTGGATGTGCCTATGGATAACTCTCTATCCTTATCTGGAAGTATGGAGGAAGAGAGCAGACCGTGCGCTGATGTCCAGGCCCCCTTAGTTTCTAATGGGGCTTATTCTCTTTATTTTAGAATACCAAAGAGGGCCCTAGGAAAGCCACAGCTAAAATTAAAGGAAGAGAGTGTGGCTGTATGCAAGAAAAAACTTGCTCCTTCCTGGAGTTATGTCAGGATTGTGTTAACTAGGTGGTAGATGAAGGATCCCCGTCAATACTTCAGAGTATCAAAGATATTGTCAAATCTGAAGTTTCCGATTCAATCGCAATGTTTAAAAAATGCCTCCCTTCCTCAGCTGCTGGCAAGCAGGGTCACTATAATGTAATATCTGATACAGATTCTTCCGACGAGAATGAGCAAGGAGAAATCCTAGTTAATTCAAGCTCTTCCTCAGATGAAGAATTCACGGGTAGACCTTTATTTTCCCCTGAGGATACGGATTACCTGCTCAAGGCTATTAGAGCAACTATGAAAGTGGATGAAACTAGAGATCAGAAATCAATTCAAGATATAATGTTTGGTGACCTGGGGCACAAAAAATCTAGAGTTTTTCCATTAAATGAAAATATAAAGTATTTAAGGGTACTTTCACGCTTTTTTTTTTCCGGCATAGTTCCGTCACAGGGGCTCTATACCGGAAAAAAACGGATCAGGCATATCCCCATGCATTCTGAATGGAGAGTAATCCGTTCAGGATGTCTTCAGTTCAGTCGTTTTGACTGATCAGGCAAAAGATAAAACCGTAGCATGCTACGGTTTTATCTCCGGCGAAAAAAAACTGAAGACTTGCCGGAATGACGGATTCAGCATTTTTCCCCATAGGAATGTATTAGTGCCGGATCCGGCCTGCGTGCCAGTTCCGGCCTGCGCGTGCGCAGACCGGTAAAAACGTGAAAAAAAATACGAGACGGATCAGTCTGTCCGCATGACAAGCGGAGAGTCGGATCCGTTCTTGCGGATCCGTCTCACAAATTCATTGCATCCGGATCCGTCTCACAAATGCTTTCAGTCACATCCAAATCGGCGGCTCTGAAAGGCAGTTCCGACGACGGAACTGCCCGCCGGACTACACTGCCGCAAGTGTGAAAGTAGCTTAATTCAGAAAGCGTGGAAAAAGCCTGATAGTGTTTTTTTTTTTGTTTTTTTTTTTATGCCTAGAAACGTTAAGAGAAAATATCCTTTTGATGAAGGCGAGTCATCATGTTGGGATAGGCCTCCTAAATCGGATCCCCAAATTGCAAAAATTTCAAAAAGATCTGCTTTGCCATTTGAAGACCTCGGCACTTTGAAAGATCCGATGGATAAATGGGCAGAGCTGTACCTTTAAAAAAAAAAAAAAAAAAGTATGGGAGGACTCTACCTTTTTAGCCTAATATAGCCACTACCTTTACTGCCAGGTCCTTAAAGTTATGGTTACAGGAATTGGAATGCCATATCCAAAAGTAAACCTCCAGAGACCAGCTCCTAGGGGTGTTTCCAACCATCTTTAAAGCAGTGGACATTATTTTGGACACCTCGGCTGACGCATTGACCGTAAATGCCAGATCTGCGGCTTTCTCCAACTCAGCTAGGAGAGCATTTTGGCTTAAGGGGTGGTCAGGTGAAACGGGTGCAAAAAATAAGCTTTGCGCTATCGCTTTTTGGGTCAGTTTTGGATGACCTTTTAGAGAAGGCCTCTGACAACAAGAAAGTGTTTCCTGTTTCCAAACCTCCTAGAAGGCAGCAGTTTTTTTCGCAGAAACGGGAGAGAACAAAACCGACAAAAAGCTAAATAATTGGAGAGAAAACAGAGGTAGAAAGGATAAGGGGTTCTTCTTTAATACCCAGTCCACTTCAGGGCCCAAGTCTGGTCAACAGTGACGTTTAATATCCCTTGGGGGGGGAGACTCTTTTTTAAAAAAAATGTATTTATTTTTTCGGGCTTGAAAAAATCTTGGCAAACCCCTGGATAAATGGTATCATAAAAGACGGTTTTCGTCTAGAGTTTCTCTCCTCCACCGTAAAGGCAAAAAATTTGCAAATCTAGCTCAAAATTCGGTGAACGACTTATTTTTTTTTTTAAAGAAAAATTTTCTAAATCTTGTTCCAGACGGACCTTTCAAAATGATTGTAAACATAAGGGCTTGTTGTCACGGCTGTATGTGAGCAACAATAGTATACACAGTAAAGGAGCTACTGACCGGACCCAAACTAGGGAGGATAAAGGGTGACCCCTGTCAGACCCTCAAAGCTCTCCCTATTCTGCTAAAGCACATGCCCGGATCCAAATGGCGGAACGAGGCATGCCCACGTACCTAAGACTGATGACCACTGTAACCCCTACAATAGTGGAAGGGCCACGGCCACCGGTGCCCTACTCAGTATATGGAGGGAACCGTGGCCACCTCAGATCCAGTCAGAAAATAATCAGGTACACAACAATGTCTGTACACTTAGCTGAAGGTGTTGCAGCCGCAGAGAAGACGGATCCAAGGACAGCTGGCAATATCCGGAGTGCTTGCTGCAGCAGAACACAGGTCCAGTGAACTGATAGCTACAAGTGAAGATACTAAAGCAAGAGCTACAACTGAAATGAGAACTATAATCCACGCCCTACAATAGGAGGAGGGGTGATATAAAGAGAGGGAAATCAAACGCATGAGGAACAGCTGGGAGGAAGGAAACCAAAAGTAAACAGAGCAGTGAGAACTCCTCCCAGCTCTAGTAGTGACATCATCACAGGGGTGGAGAAACAGAGCTGTGAGAACGTCCCAAAGCTCTGGTAGTGACACTTGTTCACACGAACGTGCCGTGTTTTGAAATCCGGCAAGTGTACTGGAATTTTGGCCGGAGAAAATGCCACCGCAGCATGCTGCAGTATGTTCTCCGGTCAAATACCGTAAAAGTGACTAAACTGAAGACATCCTGATGCATACTGAACGGATTACTTTCCATTCAGAATGCATTAGGACAAAACTGAAGCGTTTTTTTTCCGGTATTGAGCCCCTAGGACGGAACTCAATACCGGAAAACTTTAACGCTAGTGTGAAAGTACCCTAAGGAGGGACAAGATCAGAATGTCTCATGCCCTTAAAGAGGACCTTTCATCAATCCAAACATTGTAAGATAACTATCAGGCTGTGTAGAGCGGTGCCCCGGGATCTCACTGCACTTACTATTATTCCAGGCCGCAGCTTTGTTCTCCCGCTATGTCCCCCCGCTATGTCCCCCGGTATTTTCGCTGACTTGCCCTTTTACTCCTGGGCGTCTCCTTCTCCCAGGCTGTAGCGCTGCCCAATCGCAGCACAGAGCTCACAGCCTGGGAGAAGGAGACGCCCAGGAGAAAAAGGGCAGGCTCCTCCCAGTATAACCCAAGTCAGCGAAAATACCGGGGGACATAGCGGGAGAACGAAGCTGTGCCCTGGTATTAATAATAAGTGCAGTGATATCCCGGGGCGCCGCTCTACACAGCCTGATGGTTATCTTACAATGTTTGGACTGATGAAAGGTCCTCTTTAACTGCAGAAGTTTTCTCACTAATCATTCCTTACATTACTTTTATCAAGGCAGTGCACTTAAAAGTGCAGAAAAAAAATAAAACGAGGTGGAGGGTCATCTAAGCAGAAACCATTTGGATCAGGGAGAATAGTGTCTGAATTGAGAGGTATTCAATCAGATAGTTCAGCTGTGGGGTTGTTCTTATGTAGACTTTTTCGCAACCAGCCAAAACAAAAAAAATGCAGGTTTTTCTTTTCCCTAAATCCAAGAGACACTCCGTTAGGGCTCATGCACACAAACGTTTTTTGCGTTCCGTATACGGAACCATTCATTTCAATGGGTCCGCAAAAGATGCGGACAGCACTTTGTGTGCTGTCAGCATCCGTTGCTCTGTTCTGTGGCCCCACAAAAATTATGAGGCATGTCCTATTCTTGTCCGTTTTGGGACAAGAATAGACATTTCTATAATGGGCCTCCTGTTCCGTTCAGCAAATTGCGGAAGGCACACAGACGACATCCGTTTTTTGAAGATCTGCAATTTGCATAAGCCCTTAGGGATAGACGCCTTCTCTCTTCCATGGCCGGATCAGCTTCTATATTCCTTTCCTTCTTTTAAGACTTCTCCTGAAGGTATTTCAGAAGCTGAGGCAGGAACAGATGAGGCTCATTCTAATTGCACCTTTCTGGCCAAGAAGAACCTAGTTCACTTGGTTGAGGAAGCTGTCACTTTCAGATCCATGGATTCTTCCGGACAGGAGGGATCTGTTATTTCAAGGGCCTGTCTTTCATCCAGAAGTAAAAAAACCTTCATCTAGCAGCCTGGTATTTGAAGGTGAAATCTTATAACTTCTTTGGATAGACCCGTACGTTGTATCTACTGTATTTTACGCCATATAAGACTACTTTCTAACCCTAGAAATTATTTTCAAAAGTCGGGGGACATCTTATACGCCAGGTATAAGGCAGCACATGAGAGAATGAAGCAGGTCTCCCCCCTGTGCTGCCCGCTGCCACCAATGATGAGAGAGGGGCGGAGGTGGGGCCTGTGGTTTATTTATTGCAAAAAAATGATTTTGTAGATATACAAATTACCAGTACTGGTACCTTTGTGCCCAAGAGGTTGTCGCCGTTTTGTGCCAACCGCACCCCGAATTCTGGATCCCAGCGCCGCCCCTCTCTGAATTTATTCACTGCACTTCTGTTTTTTTTATCTTCTGAAGCCGCTCGTAATCTCCCGCATGCGCAGTTATTTGGGGCACTCGCTTGTTCTTGCGGAGGGAATAGAGGAGACAGCGCCAACTAACTGCGCGTGCGCTAGATTACGAGTGGCTTCAGAAGTTTAAAAAAAGACGACGTGCAGTGAATAAATTGAGGGGTGGCGCTGAGATCCAGGATTCTAGGCGCGGCTGGGCACAAAACGGGGGAGGGACCCAGTGTAATTGCTGGGCTCCAATCGGTTACCATGGCAGCCATGACGCTAGTGAAGCCCTGGCTGCCATGGTCCGTTCCCTGGACAGGAGAAGATCGTCTTGGAGACAGGGAGGGCTGGGCAGGTAGGGGTAGTCTTATACGGCGAGTATAGCCCAAACCCTATATTTTAAATGGAAAAGTTGGGGGTCATCTTATACGCCAGAAAATACGTTACTCTTTTTATCTTGTCAGAAAGAAGTAAATTCCACTATTTACCTTAGGGTCTAGAAGACTTTCTTAAAATTCACTAGGGCCCTGGTTGATCCTTTGAGTCCTCCTCCTATGCCTAAGATTCTGGATTTCCTTCAAGAAGGTCTTAGGCTACTTTCACACTTGCGTTGTTCTTTTCCGGCATAGAGTTCCGTCACAGGGGCTCTATACCGGAAAAGAACTGATCAGGCATATCCCCATGCATTCTGAATGGAGAGTAATCCGTTCAGTTTGCATCAGGATGTCTTCAGTTCAGTCGTTTTGACTGATCAGGCAAAAGAGAAAACCGTAGCATGCTACGGTTTTATCTCCGGCTAAAAAAACTGAAGACTTGCCTGAACGCCGGATCAGGCATTTTTTCCCATAGGAATGTATTAGTGCCGGATCCGGCATTCAGAATACCGGAATGCCGGATCCGTCATTCCGGTATGCGCATGCGCAGACTGAAAAAAAGGTGAAAAAATAAATGCCGGATCCGTTTTTGCCGGATGACACCGGAAAGACGGATCCGGCATTTCAATGCATTTTTTCGACTGATCAGGCATTTTTAAGACTGATCAGGATCCTGATCAGTCTTACTAATGCCATCAGTTAGCATACATTTTGCCTGATCCGGCAGGCAGTTCCGGTGACGGAACTGCCTGCCGGATCTCTCTGCCGCAAGTGTGAAAGTAGCCTTAATAAGAACTTGAGACTTGGCACTCTTAAAGTACAGAACTCTGAGTGCCTTTTTTGATTTCCCTATTGCAAATCATCCTTGGATTAAGAGGTTCTTTAAGGCAGTCAGTAGAATTAAGCCAGTAGTCGGGTCTAAATCTAGTTTTGTCAAGGATGACGGAGCCTCCTTTTGAACCACTACAGGATTTATCTATTAAAACATTATCTTTTAAAACTGCCTTTTTGGTGGCCATGATGAGATTTCTGCCTTTTCAGCTTCTCCTCCTTATACAGTTGTGTTCAATAATAGCAGTCAGACATCACTAACCTGATCAATCACTGTTTTTGGTAGAAATTTTATTTCTACATGCCAAATAATTTACTAGCAGGTGTAGTAGAGTAATAGAAATCCAACAGTCATGGCATGCATGCTGCTGATTCTGTGTAATTGAATCACTAGTTGAAAGGGGCATGTTCAAAATATTAGCAGTGTGGAGTTCAATTAGTGAGGTCATTCATTCTTTGAAAAACAGGTTGCAATTATTGCCCTTATTTAAGGAAGGAAGGCAGCAAATGTTGTGCATTTCTCTCTGAAATTCTGAGGAAAATGGGCTGTTCCAGTCAGTTTATATAGTGAATATTTGAGTTTGTAAAGAAGAATACAAACACTGCTATTTTTTTGACCAGTCTAATATTCACTCTTCAATTTTATTTTTTAGAGGAACACAAATTGGATATATTTTTCTTCATGTTTTGCTTTGGAATAAAATGTGTAGTGTTCCCAATGCATTTGTGTGTACGGAAATAAAAGCTATTAGAAGGATTTTGAGCTTTATTCACTTTTTTAAACACACTATTATTTTGAACACATCTGTACTAAAATCCTGCAGGACAGAGTGCTCATTAAACCGGACCCATCTTTTTTGCCCAGTCTTTTTCATAGGTCCCAGGATATTGTTCTCCCATCTTTGTGTCAGTCCCCTAAGAATGAGAAGGAAAGGAGGCATGCTCAACCTGTGGCCCTCCATCTGCTGCAAAATTACAACTCCCATCATTCCCTGACAGCATGCAACTATCATCCTACAGCAGGCATCCTTAAACTGTGGCCCTCCAGCTGTTGCAAAACTACAACTCCCAGCATGCCCGAACAGCCTACAGGTATCATCCTACAGCAGGGCATTGTGGGAGTTGTAGTTTTACAACAGCTGGAGGACCACAAGCTGAGCATCCCTGGTCTAGACGTTAAAAGATGCCTGACTGAATGTCACCAGTCAGTGGAGGAAATCCTCTAGACTGTTTGTCCAGTTTGGGGGGGAGGGGAGGGAACAAAGGTAATGTCACGTGCCGGAGGCCCAAGGCAGACCTCCGGGACGTCAAGCAAAAAGGACACAGGCAAAACAGACCAAGGACCAACAGAGACAGGTTGGCAATAGTGGTAGCACTACCACAGAACCAAGTGCACTGGCAGACCAGAGGCAAAACCCGGAGAGCCAGTGAGCCCCATTCTTCACAGGGCCCCTGGTGGTGGGGAGGAACTGGGCCGAGGGCTCACTGGTCGCACTTGCAGGAAGGTCCCGGTACACTTGGCCCCTACCTGCATAGAACCACGCAGGTGCAAGCACCAGTGGAACAGACCGCAACAGAACTGGAACCCATACAAACACCAGACATGAAACAGACAACAAGATGAACGGGAACCAGCACAGAACCAGATGCCTGGACCCCAAGCTGGATGGAAGCATGGCGGGTTTCAGGCAGAGCTGCACACAGACTAGAGATTACAAAGACAAGAGATTCACACAAACTTGAGATTCCTCCTTCGGGGAAGCAATGGACCCTCTCACGAAGGCAGGACAAACATGGGATAGGAACAGGCGCAGAAAGGAACTACAGGAAGACAAGAACAGACAAGGATCAGAAGCAGTAGGCACTGCCAGGCAGGACATAGGACAGGAAATAATCAGAAGCAGTTTAGCACTGCCAGACTACCAGATGCAGTAGAGCACTGCTAGGCAAAACAAGGAACGGACAAGGATAACATAAACATCATACAGGACAGGTACAGATCAGACAAGGACATAACACAAAACACCTTCACTAACGGGTACCAACAACATCAGACAAAGCAGTAACAACGCCAGGTGACCCCACAAACAAGGGCAGATAGGAAAAAACCCCTGGGTGAGTAGCGAGGTGCTACACCCAGCAAGACACAAGAAAGACTGACCACAAGCCTCACAGATGGATACAGCTGGATAACGATGGCACCTGATAAGCCACACCCAGGACCAGTGTTCCCTCTAAGCTGCGTGGCTGTGCAGCAATTATTGTGCCCCCGCGCACAAGTTTACCAAGTCTGCTCAGCGCCCGCTCACCCTGCTTCCAAAATGCCCACACTAGTGATGAGTTCTTCCAAACTTCCTCCTTTTGTGTGCGTGGTAAGCGGGCTGCCGCCTACCACATATTCCAGCGGTACTGCTGCTGCCTCCTTCTTTTTCTGACCGAAGAGCAGCAGTGCGCAGGGAGAGGTAACGTGGAGGCATTGTTGGCGCCATCTTAGAAGCTAGACTTCTCCTGAGACTGAGAGCTGCCTGCTACATAAGTATGTTAGGGACAGTCCTGGAGGGCATGCTGCTGCAGAACACAAGGGGGGGGGGGGGGGGGGGACTTTGAAAGTACCACTGGCAGGAACACACTATCCCATCCCAGTGTTAGTCTATGACTGGTATGGTGTGTTCCTGCTATTGGTTTCACCCCTTGGCAAGGGTCTTTGTGCTCTGCAGCAGCATGCCCTCCACCTATGTACAGCCTGCACCGTGTAGACTTTATATAGGTATAAGGCTGTGTATTGGTGTAGGCTGTATAGACTGTGTATAGGTATAGACTGCATATAGGTCTATCTATCCCACAGGGGTTATATTGCCCAGCATGGTGTAACCTCCATACATTTTGCTGTACAGTATACATTATAACCCCTGCACCATGCCGTACAATATACATTATAATTCCTGCACCATGCTGTACATTATACATCATAATCAATACACCAAGCCGTCTAATATAGAGTGTAACACCTACACTGTGGGGTTATGTTGTATATTGTACGGCATGGTGTATGGATTATAATGTATACTGTACAGCATGGTGCAGGGATTATAATGTATTCTATACAGCATAGTGTAGGGATTATAATGTATATTATATAGCATGGTGCAGGGATTATACTGTATTGTACGGGATGGTGCAGGGGTTATACTGTATGCTCTTTCATGTGACAATTATCTTTAGGTTTTCCTATCACTGACCTTGCTCAGCAGCTGCCAAGGCTTAGAGGGAACACTGCCCAGGACCAGACCAGGGAATGTTAACCCATCAGAACAGGAGCACCAGAACCACAAAACACACAGGCTGCAGTGCAGGACGTTGCCCTGGCAACCAGCATACACTGAGTCCACTGCAGCCAGTACTCCAGAGCACAAACAACCCATGTAACACTGACAAACAGAAGCATCACCTGGAGAGCAAACCTTCACAGTTAGCAGTTCACATAAGACACTGCAGCCCCAAGCAACCAGCCTGCACAGGAGGTAACCTGCAGCCAGTACGCAAGAGGGCATGCAGCCAGCCAACACGGACACAACTGTCACAGTGAACCACACTGTGACAGGTAATAATGTTTCTTTTAGAACCCTTGCCAGATGGATAGTAGGGGCTATCATTTTAGCCTATTCCTCAGCAGGGGAAACTCCACCTTTGGGTTTTGGTGCTCATTAAACCAGATCCATTTCTACTTCATGGGCAGAAAGGGCCAATGCATCCTGTAGGGCGACTACATGGAGGTCTCCATGTCCTTATTTTCGACACTACAAATTAGATTTGGACTCTAATGATCGTTTATCCTTCAGGAGGAAAGTGTTACAAGCGGTAGTGCCCCCCTCCAAGCTAGTTTCTAGTCTTCTCTCAAGGGTGCTGTCATGGACGTAGGGGAAATTCAGGATTACTTACAGGTAATCGTTTTTTCATGAACCCATGACAGCACCCGGGATTTATTCCCACCCTATGTTTTCATATCTATGAAATACATATGTAAATAAATATATGTAAAAAAAAAAAAAAATATATATATATATATATATATATATATATATATATATATATATATTTATTTATATTAGTTTAGGACAAGTTCTCGCAATTAAATGGTGCTACAGGGGCAGAGCCCCTTAAGACCTCTCCACGAAAGTTCCTGTTTCCTTTCCTGGATGGAGGCGGTCTCTCAAGGGTGCTGTCATGTGCTCATGGAAAAACTATTACCGATAAGTAATCTTTTTTTTTTTTTTTTTTTTTCTTCACACAGAATGTCCCTCATAACAGCAGCACAGGAGGTTGTCCTTCTAGGTCTCTCTAGTGACAGGAAGACAGAGATTAAAAGGCCCCTCCACGACCTTCCGTCTCCAATGTTCTTCCTGTCCCTACTGGGGATAGGAGCAGAGAGAATACCTGCTTTGGGATGAAGATTACAGGCGCCCTTATGGGTTTCCTGTTATTAGGCCTGGGCTATGTCGGGTGGTGTCCAGCCTCTCCTCCCAGTCCCAGTGTATGCCTAGCTAGCACCTCCCTGTGAAGAGGTTCTTTGGGTCTCTTTCCATTTCTAACAGCCGCGGTATCACTTCTGCCATGCTGCAGGCAGACGCGCTGTGGGCTTCGTGGTTCGTCACTTCCAGAGGCAGAGGAAGTGGTGAGATCGGCTCTACACAATGACTCGTCGCACGGCAATTTGTTGCAGTAATGTAGCACGACATTTTTCGTAATGGTAGTACAGTCCTGGTCAAAAGTTTAAGACCACTTGAAAAATGGCAAAAAATCATATTTAGCATGGAAGGATCTTAACAAGGTTCCAAGTAGAGCTTTAACATGCAACAAGAAGAAATGGGAGTGAGACAAAACATTTTTTGAGCATTCAATTTAATGAAAACAACGAATAAACTGAAACAGGCTGTTTTTCAGCTGATCAAAAGTTTAGAACCACACCTCCAAAAAAAATCCAACTTCCAAACATGAACTCAGTAATGAGTAGCTCCGCCGTTATTGTTTATCACTTCAGAAATTCGTTTCGGCATGCTTGATGCAAGCGTTTTCATGAGGTGAGTGGGAACATTTCTCCAAGTGGTGAAGACTGCCGCACGAAAGCCATCTACTGTCTGGAATTGTTGTCCATTTTTGTAAACTTCCCTTGCCATCCATTCCCAAAGGTTCTCAATTGGGTTTAGATCAGGGGAACACGCAGGATGGGCCAAAAGTGTGATGTTATTCTCCTGGAAGAAGTCCCTTGTCCTGCAGGCATTGTGTACTGTAGCGTTGTCCTGTTGAAAAACCCAGTCAGTACCACACAGACGAGGGCCCTCAGTCATGAGGAATGCTCTCTTCAACATCTGGACATAGCCAGCATCCGTTTGACGCCCCTGCACTTCCTGAAGCTCCATTGTTCCACTGAAGGAAAAAGCACACCAGACCATTATTGCGCCCCCTCCACTGTGGCGCGTAGAAAACATCTCAGGTGGGATCTGCTTGCCATGCCAGTAACGTTGGAAACTATCAGGACAATCGAGGTTAAAAAAAATTCTCATCAGAGAATAAAACTTTCTTCCACCTTTTGAATGTCCCATGTTTGGTGATCTTGCAAAGTCCAAAAGAGCAGTTCTGTGGCGTTCAAGGAGACGAGGTCTTTGAAGACTTTTTTTGTTTTTGAAGCCCTTCAGTCTCAGATGCCGTCTGATGGTTATGGGGCTGCAGTCAGCACCAGTAAGGGCCTTAATTTGAGTCGAGGATCGTCCAGTGTCTTGACGAACAGCCAATTGGATCCTCCGGCTCAGTGCTGATGAAATTTTTTTGGGTCTTCCACTGGACTTTTTTGTTCCATAACCCTCAGGATCATTTAAGAAATTCCAAATGACTGTCTTACTGCGTCCCACCTCAGCAGCGATGGCGCGCTGTGAGAGACACTGCTTATGCAGTTCAACAACCCGACCACGTTCAAAAGGAGTTTTTTTGCCTTTGCCATCACAACGTGTGACTACCTGACAGAAAATGACAATCCACATCTTTGCACAGATTTGGCCTTTTTAAAGGCATGTGGTCCTAAAATTTTGATCAGCTGAAAAACAGCCTGTTTCAGTTTAATCGTTATTTTCAATTAATTGAATGCTCAAAAAATGTTTTGTCTCACTCTAATTTCTTCTTGTTGCATGTTGAAGCTCTACTTGGAACCTTTGTTAAAATCCAGCCATGCTAAATATGATTTTTATTTTTTTTGCCATTTTTCAAGTGGTCTTAAACTTTTGATCAGGACTGTATATGGTGTCATGCTGTGACTGTGATAAGACGGTCTTACAAAAATCCATTCAAGTTGGATTTTTGCTTAACTGTCGCGTCGCAGTGCAACACCATTGACTAACATTACAAAAAATGTTGCGTGACATGTCGCAGTGTAGTTGTACCTATTTTGATGTGTGAAAATGTTGTTGTGCAGACGTACCCTTAGCGAAGAAGTTCAGGCGTCTGTGTCGGACCTGATTCTCTCAAGTATCTTCCCCTCCTCCACCTGCTAAAAAAAAATAAAAAATCCAGAATCTAATTCGGAAGGGGAAACAGCAGGTAATGTATCAGGTGGTGGAATAGAAAATGCGGAAAGAAGTGTTCCATCCACATCATCTGAAGGCTCTGAAAAATATTTATTTTCTATAGAGGCTATAGATTCTCTCATAACTGCAGTAAGGGAGGCTATTGCGGTAGAGGAACTCCAGTACACCACAATGTGACAGTATGAGGTATTTGGTGAATTAAGAGCAAAAAAAGAAATGATCTATTCCAAGGTAAGGGTACTTTCACACTAGCGTTGTTAGAATCCGTCAGGCAGTTCTGTTGCCGGAACTGCATGCCGGATTCCGGAAATCCGTATGCAAACGGATTTAAAAAAAAAATAATAATAATTTCGGATACGGATCTGTTAGACTCATTCATTGAAATACTGGATCCGTCTTTCCGGTATTGTCACGACTGCTATCCCAGCAGCAGTCGTGTCGCACCAGACAGAGGGGTAGGGGGACCCCTATCTACGGATGGGGAATAGAACGGCCACCCCTGACTAACCCTAAGCTGGCACCTGTCTGCCCTGATACCCTAGACGGGGTGTGAACCCGTGCGGCGAGCAGGATGCCTAAACCCTCAGTCACCCTAACAAGCCTAGTGTGGGGAAAGGCCGATGGGAGCACTAGTCACCATCACTCGTGTCTAGGAGAACAACAGGGGAAGACAGCAACAAACAAACAATCTACAGCAGAGATAGACTTATCCAGTCACGAGCAGAGAAGGTGATCCCAATGACGACAGTCCACGCCAGACAAGAGCTCCACAGCAATACCGTCCAACGATCTCCTTCAAAGGTCAGAATAGCACTGGAAGTAAGGACTATATCTGGCAATGACTGCAAGTGAAAGTGAAACTAATATAGTAGCTGGGAGTGGCAGACAGGACTCACCTGAGAAGGATGCCTACAAACTCCCAGTCAGGACAAAAAGGTTCACAAGGCAAAACCCCGATGACATACCCTGAACCACGGAGCAAACTCACAAGCTATCGCGAGTAGCAAGTCGCTGCGACCTTCTCCTCCCAGACCTGTCTGGATCAGTCATAGTCGTGACAGGTATCATCCAGAATAACTGATCCAGTATTTAATTTTTTTCAAAGCTAGAAGCTGGAAAACCGGCAATTTCAGGAACACTTGGTACCGAATCCAGCATTAATACATTTCAATGGAAATTAATGCCGGATCCAGCAAGTGCGGTAGTGTTACGGAATTTTGGCCGGAAAAAAGCTGCGGTATTTTGTCCGGTCAAATACCGTACAAGGGACGGAATGGAAGACCTCCTGATGTATACTGAATGGATTGCTTTCCATTCAGAATGCATTGGGACAAAACGGAAGTGTTTCTTTCCGGTATTGAGACCATTTACCGGATTTCAATACCGGAAAAGGATAACGCTAGGTAGGAAAGTACCCTCATTTAGGAATAGATTTCTGTTTAAAGGGTTTCTATCACCTCGTTTTGACATAATTAGCTATCAGACACTAGCGATCCGCTAGTGTCTGCTCTACCAAACAATGCTATTTTAATACCTTTTGTGTGCAGCCGTTTGCCTAAAAAATGAACTTTTGTTGATATGCTAATGAGCCTCTAGGTGCTATGGAAGCGTCTTTTCAGCACCTAGAGGCTCGGTCTACTCACACAAAATGCCGCCCAGCACGTCCCTCCAGCCCACCCATCTCCTCTGGAATGCGATCCTCCCTCTGAGCCAGCGGACTAATTCTCGCGCCTGCGCCGTGCACGTCTGTATTCGGCGCGGTGAATGTCTGACCGCTCCCTGCACAGACCTCTCCACTGCGCCGATGACCGAGATGTCTGTGCAGGCAGCTGTCAGACATTCACTCCGCCTGCGCCGAATACAGACGCGCAGGCGCGAGAATACGTCCGCTGGCTCAGATGGAGGATGGCATTCAAGAGGAGATGGGCGGGCTTAACGGACGAGCGGGGCGGCATACAATGTGAGTAGACCGAGCCTCTAGGTGCTGAAAAGACGCCCCCATAGCACCTAGAGGCTCATTAGCATATCAATAAAAGTTCGTTTTTTAGGCAAACGGCTGCATACAAAGGTATTATAATAGCATTGTTTGGTAGAGCAGACACTAGCGGATCGCTAGTGTCTGATAGCTAATTATGTCAAAACGAGGTGATGGAAACCCTTTAACAAGGAACAAACAAAACTGTGGTAACTGATATATAAATTTTTGGAATTTCTGGCCAAAGTGCTAAAAAACATAGCCATCCTATTTAAAGATTTCTATTCTCTTAAAGAACCTTTTGGATCGCAAATCAGATGGTCTACTCCAAAAAACATGGAATATGCAACAGCTTTAATAAACACTAATATAGCCGCCACATCCGTAGCAAGATTCATGCTATTATGGTTGAACCAATTAGACAATCACTTACAGGGGTTTTCTGGGATTTTAATATTGATCTATCCTCAGGAGCTGGTTGAAGAGAAGGCCGCACTCCATGCAAGCACAGCCTTCCCGTCATTGTTTATTCAAGTATGTAGGAACGCATAAAAAGTGAATGGGACAGCTTGTAATTAAACCTGCTCACCGCTGCAATGTGAACAGTGAGCAGGTAAACAATGAAGAGAAGGCTTGCATGGAATTTGGCTTTCTCTTCAACCAGCTGATCTGGGTGTCAGACCTCCCCGGATCTGATATCAATGTTAAAATACCGGGGGGCGGAGCCTGGCCGCTGAAGTGGATGGCTGTGTGAAGCTTCAGCTCCTCCACACCTAAACGCTTAACACCAAATCGGAAGCAGTGACCTGAACCACAATGGTCAAGTATGGCAGGGAGAGGGGGCTTGACCCTCCAGACACCAAGAACGCCAAAGCAGGACATGCAGTGTTTCTTTAAAAAGAAAGGCACACAGTCACCGAGCATCAGCGCCAAGATGGCAGCGGCGTGAACTGAGGAGGGAGAGGAGTCGGAAGTGGATAGCATACAAGGAGAGGAGACGGAGGCTCAGGACTGTTCACCGGTGTCCAAATCCTTCTTAACCAGGGTACTGGGACAAGCGCTCAAGCGAGCAATTAGACCTGTCCTCACAGAATTGTCGGACATTAAAATAGAGCTCATGCAAATAGGGCACAGAGTAGAGACCACAGTCCAGGAGATTGTAACACACTCTGCAGGAATGGCGAAATATATGGAGATGCATACAGAGGAGTTCAACAGAGCGATGATTATGTTAGATGATCAGGAATATCGTAGCAGGGGGCGCAACATGCATATAAAAGGGCTGCCAGAGACATAGGCAGCTTAATCGCTAAGTAAAGTGGCCATAGAGGTATTTACTGAGTTGCTGGGCCAAGAGGCTGCTTCAGTGATAACAATAGAACGCATCCACAGAGCATTTAGACCAGCACCAAAACCGTCTGAAATACCCAGAAATGTGGTGTGTGGCATTTTATCGTTTGTGGACACTGCACGTATTTTATCCACGGCCAGAGAGAGAGACATAGCCATATATCAAGATATTGCACCATTTACTTTGGCAAAACCGACGCATCATGAAGCCACTGCTAGATGCCCTGAGAGCGTAAAAAATACTGTACTCGTGCCTATATCCATTTGGTATCTCCATCCCTAAAAATGGAAAGAGGATAGCAATCCATACACCTGAGGACTTGTAAAGTGCCTGGTCAGTCCTAGGAATCCAACCTATTGATGTACCCACTTGGATGCCAGTAGTACAAACGGCCCTGGCAAAAGGTGTCTAAAGCCAAGACCACTAAGATGGTAAAATCATTGATCAGACCAGCAACTACCCCAACTGGAAGAACCGGAGCGGGGAAAGAGCTTTATACAGTCAGGTCCATAAATATTGGGTCATGAACACAATCGTAACATTTTTAGCTCTATACACCACCACAATGGATTTGAAATGAAACGAACAAGATGTGCTTTAACTGCAGACTGTCAGCTTTAATTTGAGGGTATTTACATCCAAATCAGGTGAACGGTGTAGGAATTACAACAGTTTGCATATGTGCCTCCCACTTGTTAAGGAACCAAAAGTAATGGGACAATTGGCTTCTCAGCTGTTCCATGGCCAGGTGTGTGTTATTCCCTCATTATCACAATTACAATAAGCAGATAAAAGGTCCAGAGTTCATTTCAAGCGTGCTATTTGCATTTGGAATCTGTTGCTGTCAACTGTCATGACGAGACCAAAGAGCTGTCACTATCAGTGAAGCAAACAATCATTAGGCTGAAAAAACAAAACAAACCCATCAGAGAGATAGCAAAAACATTAGGCGTGGCCAAAACAACTGTTTGGAACATCCTTAAAAAGAAGGAATGCAACTGTGAGCTCAGCAACACTAAAAGACCCAGAAGACCACGGAAAACCACTGTGGTGGATGACGGAAGAATTCTTTCCCTGGTGAAGAAAACACCCTTCACAACAGTTGGCCAAATCAAGAACACTCTCCAGGAGGTAGGTGTATGTGTGCCAAAGTCAACAATCAAGAGAAGACTTCACCAGAGTGAATACAGAGGGTTCACCACAAAATGTAAACCATTGGTGAGCCTCAAAACCAGGAAGGCCAGATTAGAGTTTGCCAAACGACATCTACAAAAGCCTTCACAGTTCTGGAACAACATCCTATGGACAGATGAGACCAAGATCAACTTGTACCAGAGTGATGGGAAGAGTATGTAGAAGGAAAAGAACTGCTCATGATCCTAAGCATACCACCTCATCAGTGAAGCATGGTGGTGGTAGTGTCATGGCGTGGGCATGTATGGTTGCCAATGGACCTGGTTCTCTTGTATTTATTGATGATGTGACTGCTGACAAAAGCAGCAGGATGAATTCTGAAGTGTTTCGGGCAATATTATCTGCTCATATTCAGCCAAATGCTTCAGAACTCATTGTATGGCGCTTCACAGTGCAGATGGACAATGACCCAAAGCATACTGCAAAAGCAACCAAAGAGTTTTAGGAATGTTATGCATTGGCCAAGTCAATCACCGGACCTGAATCCGATTGAGCATGCATTTCACTTGCTGAAGACAAAACTGAAGGGAAAATGGCCCAAGAACAAGATTCTTCTGGTCCTGACTATCTTTTTGATTGAGGTTATATAGTGCTGCATAATATTCCTGGAAGGCTTTAGCTATTGCTGGGGTTTCATTTTGTATGGAGCCATCTGCTCCTTTAACTTTGGATATAAATGTCACATTTCTTGCTTTTTTAAGTAGAGAGGACATTAACTTCCCTCCTTTATTGCTATGTGCATATATTTTATGTTGAAAATATAATATCTGCTTTGCAGCCTTCTGTGATAGGAGCTTGTGTAGTTGGAGTCTGAGTTCTGTTTGTTTAGTTTTCCACAGTGGCCATCTGTGCAAGGACCGAATCTTTGGCCTTTTGCTGGTCTTTTTTTTACTTTGGTGCCCAGGGATATAAAAATAACCCTAATCTAAGCCTTATGGGCCTCCCAGATTATTGGGTGTGCGCTGTGTGCAGGAGAGTTAGTCTCAAAGTAAGCCTTTAACCGAGTTCTAACCTGTTCCAAATGTTGCTGGTTATTCAAAAGAGATTAATTGAGTCTCCAGTCTCGTCTAGGCAGGGAGGCCAGGGTGAGAGTCACATTACATCGAGCATGGTCCGAGATGGTGATACTTCCTATCCCAGTGGCGCTAAAAAGAGGCAGGAGAGAGGCAGATGTTAGAACATAGTCCAGTCTCTGATAAGATCTATGCGGGTTGGAGTAAAACGAGAAGTCTTTCACTGTTGGGTTGAGACATCTACAGACATCTACCAGGTGGAGGTCTTGGAGTTTCCATTGCAGCTTGCCAATATGTTTTTGGGCGAAATGTGACTTAGCAGTGGATGAGTCTATTACAGGGTTTAAAACTAAATTGAGGTCAGCACTCTGTATTATGAGCCCCTCTGCAAAAAGCTTGCCAGTATCCAAGGTTTTTAATAAACCACTGTACTGTGGAAGTGTTTGGAGCATATAGATTGACTAGTGTGAATTTACAAGAAGCTATTTCTCCTTTCAGTACCAACATTCTACCTTCGGCATCAGATAACTGCTGTTTCAATACAAATGGGACAGAATGGTGTATGGCTATGGTTACTCCTTTGGAGGCCAATGAGGGATGTGTGCTATGGAACCATTGTTTGTATGGATGGGCTGGTAGCTTTAGTATCTTTCCATGACAAAAATGAGTTTCCTGCATAAACACTATGTGGGAGCGTAATTTGCACATGGTAAGCATCACCTGACTACGTTTGCAGGGGGAGTTCATTCCCTTGACGTTAAATGTGGTAATCTTAATATCACTCATAGTAGACCAGTATTCTTGTAATCTACAGTAGGAGAGACTGACTATTGAGAAGAAGGGTTTTCAGATAAGGGTGATGGAGGGAGGGGAAGGGATCGGTTCAAACGTATGAAGTAAAGGGGGGATAGACAGTAGAAAAAAAAAGAGGATCGTCAGCAATTAAGGAGGTGAAGAACAGAAAGACCAAGGCAGTTTTATACAAAAATAATTAACTGCAAGCCCGGCTAGGGTCTCCTCTGCTGGTATAAATATATATTATAAATATATATTTTGCCTGGTCAGAAACCCCTGTAAGTTCAAAGCTTATTAAAACAGATTCATGAATTGAAAATATAAAATCAAATTTGGAACCCCAGTCTAAACAGGGAGGAGAGTCTCCACCCAGGTTAAGTATCTAACAGCAGAGGGTGGGCTATAGAGGTATTATCGAGTATTCCCCGCCTAGTCACTTACCCCAAGCGTGTCGACCAGACCCTTAGATATTTGCTGTAGAGTGACCTTATTCTTCTGTCCTCGGGGAGAGAAAGGGGATGGGGAAGGAGGAGGAGGGTGGTGAGGGGAGAGGAAAGGGGAGAACAGAAGGGAAAGGGGCAAACACCTCCCACCCGCCCCGCCCCTCCCCTCCGCCCCATGAGGACCCACAATGTTCCACCCAGTGGAAACATTCAAATGCAAAAAGATTTAAAACAAGAACTATAAAAGTGTAGACTATTTACAGAAATTGTGATAACCTTGAACCTCTCAACAGTTTTTTTTTTTGTTTAGCACCAATAGACAGTTGACCAGTGTCCCCTTGCATTTGTTAACTCTGCCCACTAATTCCTCCTTCACTTATCTGATCTAGTGGGTCAGTTATACATGGTGGTGGTCAACGTCCCTTAAAAGGTACAGTCAGGTCCATAAATATTGGGACATCGACAATTCAAAAATTTTGGGCTCTATACACCACAATGGATTTGAAATTAAACGAACAAGATGTGCTTTAACTGCAGACTGTCAGCTTTAATTTGAGGGTATTTACATCCAAATCAGGTGAACGGTGTAGGAATTACAACAGTTTGCAAATTTGCCTCCCACTTGTTAAGGGACCAAAAGTAATGGGACAGAATAATCATAAATCAAACTTTCACTTTTTAAATACTTGGTTGCAAATCCTTTACAGTCAATTACAGCCTGAAGTCTGGAACGCATAGACATCACCAGACGCTGGGTTTCATCCCTGGTGATGCTCTGCCAGGCCTCTACTGCAACTGTCTATATTTTCAACATAAAATATATGCACCTGGCAATAAAGGAGGGAAGTTAATGTCCTCTCTACTTAAAAAAGCAAGAAATGTGACATTTATATCCAAAGTTAAAGGAGCAGATGGCTCCATACAAAATGAAACCCCAGCAATAGCTAAAGCCTTCCAGGAATATTATGCAGCACTATATAACCTCAATCAAAAAGAGAGTCAGGACCAGAAGAATCTTGTTCTTGGGCCATTTTCCCTTCAGTTTTGTCTTCAGCAAGTGAAATGCATGCTCAATCGGATTCAGGTCCGGTGATTGACTGATTCGCGGATGAATCTTAGACAGGACAGGAGCTATCACCTGACATGGCGTCCTACCTAACCAACCTAATTACACCTGCTGAAGTGCAGCAGATAATACACAGTTTCCCCCCGGGTAAAAGCCCAGGACCAGACTGTCTTCCTTTTACTTTACTATAAGAAATTCCAGGAGATCCTTAGGCTCCATTCACACGTCCGCAATGTGTTTTGCGGATACACGGAGACACGGATCCGCAAAACACGGAAAGCGGCAATGTGTGTTCCGCATTTTGCGGACCGCACATTGCCGACATAATAGAATATGCCTGTTCTTGTCCGCAATTGCGGACAAGAATAGGACATGTTCTATTTTTTTGCGGAAACGGAAGCACGGATGCGAAAGTGCGGATCCGCAAATGTGGATGCGGACAGCACATTCCGTCCCCATAGAGAATGAATGGGTCCGCACCCTTTCCGCAAAATTGCGGAAAGGATGCAGACACATTTTGCGGACGTGTGAATGGAGCCTTATCCCCAGATTTACGGATGTGTGCAATGCATTATTACAAGGAGACTCCCTCGCCAGACAAATGGAATCGTTTGTGACTTTAATACATAAAGAAGGCAAAGGCCCACAAAACTGTGATAACTATAGGCCAATATCTCTATTAAATTTAGATCTAAAGATCTGGGCGAAAATACTAGCTGTTAGACTAGGCAAAGTATTACCTTCTCTGATATGATGTGAACAATTGGGCTTTAAGGGTAGGGAAAGGAAGGATAACTCACAGGATATTTCATTCCATCTATCTGGCACATACAAGGAGGATACCGCTAGTTTTATTGGGTATAGACGCCGGAAAGGCGTTTGACAGGGCTAACTGGGAATTCATGAGATCGACCCTGAGAAAGTTTTCCATTCCGGATCCCTTTATACAATCGATATTTTCCTTTGTATGGACAACCACATGCCAGACTGAGGGTGAATGGCACACTTTCCCCGACATTTGACATCACAAACGGGACAAGGCAGGGGTGCCCTCTTTCCCCATCCTTGTTTATCCTAGTAGCAGAGACTCTCATACAATTGGTTAGACAAGCTAGTGAAATCTCAGGGATTAGGTATGGGAAAAGGAGAGCTGAAGTGTACAGCATTCGCGGATGACTTACTGTTCCTGGTGACGAACCGGGGGGAGGGGCTGGGTCTTTTGGAAAAGAAGATAGAGGATTTCAGCAAGATCTCAGATTTTAAAGTAAACCCCACCAAGTCGGAGATACTGAATATCACTTTACCCGAGACACAGGTGGCACAGTTAAAAGCCCTTCTACCCTTTCACTGGTCCACGGGACCCATAAAATATCTCGGGATACAGATCCCAAGATGTCTTGACCTGTATAAATACAACTATTTACCCCTTCTCAGGGCTCCAGATGGCGACCAAAACGGTCGCCAATGCGCCTTAAAATTTGCAGATGGCAACAAGACTTTTTAGTCTTGTCGCCATTTGTGACTGTACCGCCGTGATCCTGCGCAGCCTAAGTTCTCTTCAGTAGCACAGTAGAGAAGGAGGGAGTCCCTCCCTCTCCACTGTGACGCGGCCGCCCCTACCACCAATGGGGAGATAGCAGGGGAGGAGCTGTCGCCACTGCGCCACCAATTAATGTAAAACATAAGTATAGGCAGCGGTATCACAGACCCGGCATCCGGCCTCAATAACAGGGCATGCGATCCGCGGCAATTAACCCCTCAGGTGCCACAGATCGCATGGCCTGTTATTGAGGTCGGGTGCCGGGTCTGTGATACCGCTGCAGACACTTGTATAAATGAGTTAAAGAGGACCTTTCGTGGGTCCAAAGAATATGAACTTAGTAGCAGGCTGCATAGAGCGGCACCCAGGGATCTAAGTGCACTTACTATTATTCCCTGGGCGCACTTAGATCCCTGGGCGCCGCTCTATGCAGCCTGCTACTAAGTTCATATTCTTTGGACCCACGAAAGGTCCTCTTTAATTACATTTATTGGTGGCGCAGTGCCGCCCCCCCCCCCCCCAAAGCCTCTTCCCCCCCCCCCCCAATTATCACTGGCCACAAGTGTCGTCGTCGCCCCTCCCCATTATCGCTGGCCACAAGTGTCTTCGTCGTCGTCTCCCATTGTTATATGGTGATCACAGGGTCCCATCCCCTTCATTGGTGGCAGTGGCAGATTACACTGCTGGGGCTCAGATCGTTACCATGGCAGCCAGAACGCTACTGAAGCCGTGGCTGCCATGTTCAGCTCCCTGCTGCTGTGTGTACAGAGCACAGGGCAGCAGGGAGATGTGCGAGATCCTGTTCACCCTGATAGCTCTCTATCAGGGTGAATAGCACAAGGGATGAAAAGATCCAGGTTTTAGTCCCTAAGGGAAGAAATGGTTATTAAATAAAAAGTAAAAAAAAACACCCAGAATACTAAAAGTTTAAATGGCCCCCTTCCCAGTTTTACATATAAAATTTACAAACCATAAAGAATAAACATATTACATATCGTCAAAAAGTGTGAGCTATTAAAATATTAAAAAATATTTCCGCTCGGTGAAGACCGTAACAGAAAAAAAAACTCTAAACCACGCAATTCGCCATTTTTAGTCACTTTGTCTCCCAGAAGATGTCCCTGGATGTGAGAGGTATGTGGTGCTGTTTTCTCCTATATGTAGTGCTGGCTCACTACTGTGACCTGCCTCATCTTCTCAAAGTCCTTTTTTTTTAAAATTATATGCATCTTAAATTTGGCGACTAAAAAATTTAATTTGGCTCCTAAATTTTTTTAGTTTAGGAGCCAATGGCTCCTGGTCATTTTTTTTTTTTTGTCTGGAGCACTGCTTCTAGAAGATATCAAACAACTACTACTACAGAAATATAATCTGCCATTCTTGTCGTGGATGGGTAGGAAGAATGTCCTTAAGGCATATGTCTTGCCTAAAATTCTATACATACTAATGGTTCCCATACACATGCCATCAAAGTTCTTCCTAGATATCAAAAAGATGTTCTCTCGGTACTTGTGGAACAGAAAAAGATCTTGTATTCCTTATAATATCTTGCGAAGGCACAGGGAGAAATGGGGACTAGGACTACCAGACGTGGCCACATACTATCAAGCTATACAATTAAATGGATGGTTGGAACTGGTGGAACCAAAGAGACAAAGTGATGTTAAGGAACTATGTGAATATAGCGCAGGTCCTTTATTTCAGAGCCACTTATGGCTACCGAATAAAAATTTACAGGAGACGGAACTGGACCCCATGCTCAAAGGTGTATGCAAAACGTGGAGGACCTTGGGTAGGGTTCTGGCTCCACTCCCATCCCCTCTGATTCCAGGGAGTCTTCTCCCAGATCTGCTGGGACTCACAAGGGAAGGCTTAGCTGAAATATGGACACCTCTATCGCGCATTAGAGAAGGGGACCTAGTAACAGATTCAGAAAATTCTCTGAGGGAGGGGATCCCTGAACTAATAAGACAGTCACCAGCCTTCTTCTTAGCAGGAACTCGCGTGCGGGAGAGTTAGGGAAAACCTCCCAGGCTGTGAGCTCTGCTCTGCGATTGGCCAGCGCTACAGCCAGGAGAACAAGGGCAGTCTCCGATCGGAGCCCCAGCAGTGTAATCCTGGGGCTCCGATCGGTTACCATGACAGCCAGGATGCTACTGAAACCCTGGCTTCCATGGTAATCTCTCTGCTGCTGTGTGCACTATGCACAGGGCAGCAGGGAGAGTGTGAGATCCTATTCACCCAGATAGAGCTCTATCACGGTGAATAGTACAAGGGATTCAAAGATCCTAGGTTCTAGCCCCTAAGGGGGGAAAAAGTTATTAAATAAAAAGTTTAATTTTTTTTACAAATATTAAGTATAAATCACCCCCTTTCCCAATTTTACATATAAAATATATAAACAATAAATAAACATATTACATATCGCTACGTCTAAAAAGTCCAAACTATTAAAATATAAATAAACTGTCCTATGCGGTGAGCGCTGTAACAGAAAAAATAAAGACTGCGCCAAAAGATAGGATCGGACTGTTCTATTATGGGCCGGACGTTCCATAAAATGCGGAATGCACGCGACTTTTTTTGTGTTTTATTTTTTTCGCATGATATCGAGTATCGCAATACTTTTTTATGGTATCGAAACCAAATCCAAATTTTGGTATTGAAGCAACCCTAGATTAAGAAGATGATTTCAAGATCACTCTGGAGATGGTTGTTTTATCTAAATCATCCAGTCAGTACTCCCCATCTAAGAGAAATGTAGTAACCCATCTCATTGCAGCAGCAAAAGCTCTTATCCCCCTTTATCTAAATCCTAGATACTGTAATAGCAGGCACTCTCTGATTTGGAGTCACATATTGCTTATAATGATGGACACAGATGATGATGGGTTATCAATATATTGGAATAACAGGATAAAAAGTATACAAATACTTAGTACGACAATGTAAGGCTAATAAATATTGATAAAATGGATAATAAGCCGTCTCAAATCGATGAAAGATAAAAAGAGATTATAAAAAAAGCCAAAAAAATAGTAGCTCCAAGTGTCCAATGATCTGCAGAAAAAATGGTGTACAAAAAAGTAAATCACATAGTCCTTTCATTGGAGAAAGTAATATAATCTCGATTGTTATAATATTCGCTGGCAAATTTTCGGGTTGTAGCTGATCCGAATTTATAATTCCAAGTACAGGTCTTAATAGATGTTGGTATAAAGTTAAAATTGTGTTCAATAAAAATACAGAAGACCCTCCTGTCGATTTAATACAGTGTCAGAGGCAGTCTGTTAAGGAACTTGCGTGCAGGGTGAATATTTTCGGGTAGCTTGTGTCTTAACGCGGCGTCCCGTGTCTTCTTCGGCACCTAAAATCGCTTACCTCTTTTTGTTCTCCCCTACGCAGCTCTTTCAATTGTTGATCGATTGTAGCCTTACCCGGACTAGGCCTCGGCATCCCACGTGGAGTCTGGTAGTGCGCTTTGCCTGGATTAGAGGGTGTGATTTGTTTGCGCTGTCTTCACCAAGTATTCTACACACGTGACCGGAATGTGGTTGAACCGGGAAAAGGGCAAAGCCAGTGACTCAATCAAGTCACTGATTATGTAAACTTTCGTGCTGGAGCGCTCCGATTATCGAATTGAATAGCGAAAAATAATAAAGTTCAGAATAGTTCCAACTTAAGTCGAGGTTATAGTAAGTCCCCAAAACTTCCTCAAATGCGTTTCGGGATGTTATGTCCCTTTATCAGTGAGATGTAAATCATCCCTCTGTACAGAAATGGAGTGCTAAAGTGGGTTGGATACTCCAATTTGAAGAGATGTCTAGCTGGTTGACTAGGAGCTATGATACGTACTTGAAAGTGTCGCAAGCATGAAACTCCATGTAGAGTAATATGGGATAGATTATATGGGTATAGGACACATAGCAGAACTGGTTATGATGTCAGAAGCAACCCCCACCCCCCTCTCTTACCTCATGACTTTCTTAACTCTCTCCCCTTACATTCTCTCCTTAAGTGAGTAAGAGGTTTCTTGAAGGTTCAGCAGGCGCAAGGGACGGGGCAATTTTGGAAAGAATGGTATTTCTTCTTTTTTTCTTCGTTATACGTCTTTTATGTACTAAGCATTAATCAGTAGAGACCTGAATCGTTTATTCAGCTCTCATTGTGGTCTGTGAGATAATGTTTACTGTTTATCTAACAATACTGTATCTGTTATCTTATATATCACATTCTACCTGTTTATCGTGTCAAAATGTATCTTGATAGGAAAAATATATATAAAATAAAGAATTTATTAAAAAAAAAATTTTTTTTTAAAGAATTCGAACTTTGAGAGAAAACATCCTGGAATTCTTTCCTTTAATGAAAATGGCAACAGCATTCCTAGCAGGTGCATATGCGGAATCAAGCCGGTTTTTAGGCCTAAAGAGGAACTCTATCAAGTACAGCCATGCGTGCTCTGTGGCTCATGCAGGGGCGTAGCTATAGTGGGTGCAGAGGTAGCAGTCGCTACCGGGCCCAGGAGCCTGAGGAGGCCCAACGACCCTTGTGCTGCATATGAAGACACCAGTATTATAGAAAGTGCATGCTGGTCAAGTTAGATCTCTGACTGGAGGGAAGGGGATATGTCAAGTATTTGGCATGGGCCGAGGTACCGTTTCAATTTCTGCCTCAGGCAGCATGAAGGCAATGGGCTTCCCTGCCCCTGGCCACAAAGCACTGAGGGAAGGGGGGCCCAATCTGAACTCTTGCACGAGTGTTCATGAGCATTTAGCTACGCCCCTGGGCTCATGTCTTGGAAGGATGATATAGCTTCCTAAAATAAATGATGTGCCATTCCTTTCTTAGGTATTTGGCTCAGAGTTAGACAAGATACTGGAAAGAGCAGCTGACAAGAAAAAAGGGTTCCCAGAAGAAAAACCCAAGAAACATCAGTGTAATGACCGGCGTCACGCACAGGGAGGAAAAAGGGAAAGCCCTGCCCAAGGGAGAGGGAAAGGTGGTGACCCCTAACTCGCCTTGCGGCTGGCACCTGACTGCCCTGACGTCCCTAGACGGGTTCCTCACCCGTGCGGCGATCACGTGCCTGAACCCTGGCTTTCCCTAAAATGAGCCCTAGATAGTGAACGGGCCGGTGGGATCGCTAGTCCGCACCACTGTCACTAAGAGGGAAACACCAGGGAGAGGACAGACAAACACATTCACCCAGGTGGGCGACCACAATAGACCACAAAGGTCCCACAGGGATCCGGAGGGTAGCGTTCTGGACCAACTACCAGAGAACGCAGCAACACAGCTCCAGAAGGTCAGAATAGATGTCCAGGCAGGAAGCTCTATATCTGGCAACCAGAGAAGTGTGAGAGGGGAATATAAGGAGGTTGGGAGTGCTGGACAAGGAACAGCTGAGGAGAAGGAGCTACGGATCCCTGAGTGAGCCAAAAGGGTTTGCAAAGCAAACCCAGAAAGCTACCATAAGGAAACAGTCCTATCTACATAGAGCGTGCAGCCAACCGCTGCGACTTCCTGACCCCGGGTATAACGGAGTCAGGCGTGGTTCTTGACACCCTCGTGACACTCAGTCATTTTGTAAATCCTCTGGATAGTTTCAAAATACAGTGGGGAGAGGGAAAGGAAAGACAGGCACATGGAGCTATCCCAAAGGGGGTAGAGGAAGAGGGTTCTTTCTTAACCTTAACAACAAGAGACCAGGAGAACAATGATACCACAGCAGTTGAGGACAAGATTTTGGTCTTTTTGGAAGGAATGGGTGGAAGTGACGGAAAATCCTTGGATCGTACAGTTAGTCCAGAAAGGGTACAAAATGGAGTTCCAGTCTCTCCCTCATCAAATATTTATCTTTCAACAAAACTGAATTTACGACTAACAGAAGAAAAATTGTATCTCCTACAGACCATTATTCCAGTCCCCTGTCTTCAGGAAAAGATAGGCTATTACTCAAAACTTTTTCTGGCGAAGAAGCCAAAAGGAACCTACAGAACCATCATAAATCTAAAATATTTAAACAACTGGATCAAATATCGGAATTTTAAAATAGGATCTATCAAGACTGCAACACCCCTTATACACTGCCTGTCAAAAAAAGTCACCACCCCCCCCCCCAAAAAAAAAGGTCACACACTCTAATATTTTGTTGGACCGCCTTTAGCTTTGATTACGGCTCGCCATCGCTGTGGCATTGTTTCAATAAGCTTCTGTAATGTCACAAGATTTATTTCCATCCAATGTTGCATTATTTTTTCACCAAGATCTTACATTGATGATGGTAGAGTCTGACTGCTGTACAAAGCCTTCTCCAGCACATCCCAAAGATTCTCAATGGGGTTAAGGTCTGGACTCTGGTGGCCAATCATGTGTGCAAATGATGTCTCATGCTCCCTGAACCACTCTTTCACAATTTGAGCCCGATGAATCCTGGCATTGTCATCTTTGAATATGCCCGTGCCATTAGGGAAGAAAAAAATCCATTGACGGAATAACCTGGTCATTCAGTATGTTCAGGTAGTCAGCTGACCTCATTCTTGGAGCACATACTGTTCCTGAACCTAGACCTGACCAACTACAGCAACCCCAGATCATAGCACTGCCCCCACAGGCTTGTACAGTAGGCACTAGGCATGATGGGGGTGCATCACTTCATCTGCCTCTCTTCTTACCCTGATGCGCCCATCACTCTGGAACAGGTTAAATCTTGACTCATCAGACCACATGACCTTCTTCCATTGCAGTAATTATCTCCAATATGAGACTCATAACTATTCGCTTAGTTAAATCCAGGTGGCGACCTTTTTTTTTTTTTTCTTTGGACAAGCAGGGTAGTTCCAGAAGCAGTTATATGCACATTGAATTTGAAGATGCATATTATCACCTCCCCATTCATCCATACTACCAATAGTATCTGAGATTTGTGGGGGAACTGGAGGGCAAAAATCTGCAATATCAATTCCAGTGCCTACCGTTTGGATATTTACAAAACTGGTAGTGGAAATAACGCCTATTGAAGAACCTGACGATAGTACCATATCTGGACGATTTCTTACTAACAGCAGATTCAGAATATTGTCTACAGATCTACTTACAGATGACACTGTCTGTACTATCCCTATTTAGGATGGATCATCAACTATGGGAAATTGGATTTACTCCCCAATACCAAGAACGTTTTTCTAGGTACTCTACTGGACTCGGAAAAACAGATGTCTTTCCTCCCAGCCACCAAACAGGAGATGATGGTATAAAAAATAAAAACATTTCAGGAGAAAGAAAATATGTTCCTTAAGGGAAGCAATGAGTGTACTGGGGCCCATGACCTAATGCATCCCAATGATTTCATGGGCCCAGTTTCACTCCACACTGTTACAGGGGACAATATTATCAAATTGGAACTGAAACCACCATTCCCTAAAAAGGGAACATATCTGTGATGGCAACAACAAAGAAATCCCTATTATGGTGGATACAACCAGAGTACTTGAAGAAAGGAGTTCCTTGGAATCCAACCCCTTATATAGTAATCTGCACTGATGCCAGCAAGAAGGGATGGGGCGCCCAAACAAGAGACACCTATTTTTAGGGCAGTTCACTTCAGGCAAAAGCAGGAAAATCCTAGAACTTCAGGGAGCTAAAGGCAGTGCTAGTATCCCTAAAGAAAGGCAATCCTCTCCTAAAAGGACAACATCTGAAAATCCTCTCAGACAATGTAACAGTGTCTTAAACATCAGGGAGGAACAAGAAGTCCTATATTTCAGGAACAAATATCGCAGAACAAATATTCTGTTGGGCAGAAAGAAATGTCCTTTCAATATCTTTCCTGATGGAAAGCATTTAAAGGTTTTTTGAGATATTGATACTGATGACCTACCCTTAAGGGTATCTCCTACCATGCAACAAGTCAAACATACCATGGCCTTGGTTGGGTTGAATCCTTGATTAGACCACAAGTTCTCTTTTATGCAATCTTTCCTTAAATACCATATCCAACTTCGGAATCTCAACCCCCCAGTATTTGTGCACTCTTGGCAATCCTAGTCATATCTCCTTTTCTCTCCTGTGGCTTTACCATATCACACTATAATGCAGTAGGAGAGAATAGCGTCTCAAACATCTGAGACTGGAGTCTGGTCTTTCTCAGTCTTAAAAAGAGAAGGGTTTTTTATTTTTATTTTTGAGATCACTTCAGAGGGCTGCCTCAGCTGTGGTCCTGCTGTGCCTTCTTGAGGGTCCCTCATCAGTGGATGGTGAGGAAGATGAATAGAGGAATGTGGCATCCTCTTCTCCCTCACTGGCTGTATCGCTATCAGAGGCAATAATGGTGTACGCATCCTCAGCTAAATACACTCTTTGGGACAAACAAGACATATTTTTTTTATTGGAGAATGGTATTAGACATGTGTAAACTGTGTGTAATTTTATTTATTCAAAGGGGTGTGGATATTGTGCTGTAACACGTGAAGGGGCTTGTAATAAATTTCAAATCAAATTTAGGAGGAAGTAAAAATTAAAAGGAAAAAAATTAAGATAAAAATTTAGTAACAGAAAAGAGTCCTACAGTAAAAATAACCAAAAACGTTGTGCTGAAAACTGAGCACAGATGTGATCATTAATGAATGGCTCCCAGTGGTAGGACCCCCACCGATCTGACAGTTATCCCTTATCCTGTGGATAGAGGGTACCTTTTTATAACCAGAAAACCACTGTTACAGTAGCTTCCTCTAATAAAAATGAAGTTGTCAAGGATCAAGCAATTTATCGGAAGACAACAAGCTTGCACAGAGGTGGTGTACAATAGTCTGGGTTTCCCCTTTCTCAGTGTTATATACATAAAGACAAACAAAGCCAATGAAATGTTTATGGTATAGGACACTGATCCAATCCGATTAGAAGAAAGAGCATGATAGCCTCATGTCAGGACAGAGCAGGTTATGATGGAATGTGTGGACAGGGTCTGCCTGGCTTTAGCCCCTGGCAATCTAAACAACCCTTGTAGCTTACCATCCCCTTCCCATACCCTGTGTTTGAAGTATGGAAAAATGTGTTCAAAGAAAATATTGAGTCTGTTACATTAATGCCCCTTAAAGACCAGCGCCGTACATGTACAGCAGGCTGATTGGGCGGGTGCAGGAGCTGCGCCCGCCCGATTAGCAGCACGGACACGGCAGTCACTGACAGCCGAGCCTCTGCTGCATATGCTGGCATCGGTTAAAACACTGATAACGGCATATTAGCCTCTTGTATGCCGTGGTCAAAGCTAACCGCAGCATGCAGCAGGTTTGCGGAGGATACGGGTGCCCTCCGCATTTCCATCCGTCCCCACACTGCAGTGACAGGGACCCGATGGCAGCCCAATGCCTTCCATAGGCATCGTGGCTTGCCTTCTAAGGAAGCCTGTGAGATCCAGCCCCTTAGCCTGGGTCTCACAGGTAGGCTGTCGGCATACAAGCTGACAGTCAATGCATTACAATACAGAATGTATTGTAATGCATTGCAGAGGGGATCAGACCCCAGAAGCTGAAGTCCCAGAGTGGAAGAAAAAAAAAAAAAAAAAAAGCCCCTTTCCCAAAATAAAACACTTAAAATTGTAAAAAATAAAATGACATATTGGGTGTTGCTGCATCCGTAACGACCGGTTCTATAAAAATATCACATGATCCACTCCCTCACCTGAACACTGTAGAAAAAAATAAAATAAAAACCTGTGCTAAAACAACCTTCTTTTTTTTTTTCTCACCTTACATCACAAAAAGTGCAACACCAAGCAATCAAAAAGGCGTATGCCGCCCCAAAATAGTGCCAATCAAACCCTCCCCTCATCCCGCAAAAAATTAGCCCCTACATAAAACAATCGGGCAAAAAAAATAACAAATGTATGGCTCTCAGAATATGGAGACACTGAAACAAAAAATTTTTGTTTCAAAAATGCTTTTATTGTGTAAAACTTAAATAAAAAAAAAGTTGACATTTTGGGTATTGCCACGTCCGTAACGTTCTGCTGTATAAAAATATCACATGACCTAACCCCTGTCAAAAAAAGCCATCTTTTTTTTCCCAATACATCACAAAAATTGTAATACCAAGCGATCAAAAAGTCATACGCACCCCAAAATAGTAGCAATCTAACCGTCATCTCAACCCGAAAAAAAATTAGCCCCTACATAAGTCACCCAAAAAAAAAAATATATGGCTTTCAGAATATGGAGACACTAAAAAAACGATTTTCTTTCAAAAATGCTTTATGTAAAACTGACAAAAAAACTAAAAAAATAGTCATATTTGGTATTGTCACATCCGTAACAACCTGCTCTATAAAAATAGCACATAAAAACTGTGCCAAAACAGCAATTTTTTGTTACCCTGCCTCACAAAAAGTGTAATATGGAGCAACCAAAAATCATATGTACCCTCTCGCAATTTTTTTTTTTTATGATCTGCTCCTCTGTTGCACCGCTGTGCCCTTCGTTCTGTTTAGGCACCCTGTATGCTAATTAATAGCATCGGGACAGGGAGGAGGAGACATCAGCTTTTCTCAGTAGGCGTCGTCTATCTGGCTGTGGCGCTGTCCAATCACAGCGGAGTGTGTCACAGCCATTGAGAAAAAACCTTCTCCCCGGATGTGATGCGCTCCACTGTGATTGGACAGTGCCACAGCCAGATAGATGCCCACTGAGAAAAGCTGATGTCTCCTCCTCCCTGTTGAAATGCTATTAATTAGCATACAGGGCGCCTAAACAGAACGAGGGGCACAGCAGCGCAACGGAGGAGCATATCATGAAAATTTGCTATATGACATCTAGGGAACATGGGCTACAGTGTGAGGTATCGTTTTTATAAAGTAAAAACTGGTGAAAGGTCCTCTTAAAAATTATGCCAGTGAAATCTGCCTCCAAAAAACCATATGGCGCTCCTTTCCTTCTGTGCCCTGCCGTGTGCCCGTACAGCAGTTTACGATCACAAATGGGGTGTTTCTGTAAGCTACAGAATCAGGGTAGTAAATATTGAGTTTTGTTTGGCTGTTAACCGTTGCTTTGTTACCGGGAAAAAAAAGATTAAAATGGAAAACTGAAAGTGAAATTTCATTTACATTTTCCTTTAATTCTTGTGGAACACATTAAAGGGTTAACAAAGTTAGTAAAATCAGTTTTGAATACCTCGAGGGGTGTAGTTTATAAAATGGGTCATTTTATGGGTGGTCCTTAAGGCTACTTTCACACCTGCGTTAGGTGCGGATCCGTCTTGTATCTGCACCGATAATGCAAACGCTTGTATCTGTTCAGAACGGATTTGTTTGAATTACCATTTTTTTTGTTCATGATAATGCAAACGGATCTGTTTTGACTTACACTGAAAGTCAATGGGAGGCGAATCCGTTTTCAATTGCACCATATTGTGTCAGTGAAAACTGATCCGTCCCCATTGACTTACATTGTAATCCGGACAGATCCGTTTGGCTCCGCATGTCAGGCGGACATCAAAACGCTGCAAGCAGCGTTTTGGTGTCCGCCTCCAGAGCGGAATGGAGGCTGAATGCAGCCAAACTAATGCATTCTGAACGGATCCTTATCCATTCAGAATGCATTGGGGCTAAACTGATCCGTTTTGGGCCGCTTGTGAGAGCCCTGAAACGGATCTCACAAGCGGACCCAGAAACGCCAGTGTGAAAGTAGCCTAAAGTGGGTTTTGAACATTTTTAAGATTTGCTTCTACACTTCGAAGCCTTCTAATGTCCCCAAAAAATAAAATGGCATTCACAAAATGATCCAGACATAAAGTAGACATATGGGAAATGTAAAGTAATAACTGTTATATGAGGTATCATTATCTGCTTTAAAAGCAGAGAAATTGAAATTTGGAAAGTTTTTCCCATTTATTTTTTTTTTTTGGGGGGGGTAAATTTGGTATTTTTTTTAAATTAAAAATATTGGCAGAATGTACTTCTTGATAGAGGTAACAATCTCAGAATGGCTTGGATAATAAAAGCATTCCAAAGTTATTGCCACATAAAGTGACAAATGTTAAATTTCCAAAAACAGGCTGGTCCTTAAGGTGAAATATGGCAGGGTTCTGAAGGGGTTAAAGGGCTTATCCAGGACTTGAGAATGATGACCTATCCTGTTTTAGGGAGCCACCATGCTCCATGGAGCTCTGGTGAGCGCAGCAGCTTTCCAAGCACAGCACTACCTTTGTATAGCGGCAGTGCTCTGTATTGTACACTGCTCAAAAAATTAAAGGGAACACAAAAATAACATCCTAGATCTGAATTAATTAAATATTCTTCTGAAATACTTTGTTCTTTACATAGTTGAATGTGCTGACGACAAAATCACACAAAAATTAAAAAATGGAAATCAAATTTTTTAACCCATGGAGGTCTGGATTTGGAGTCACACTCAAAATTAAAGTGGAAAAACACACTACAGGCTGATCCAACTTTGATGTAATGTCCTTAAAACAAGTCAAAATGAGGCTCAGTAGTGTGTGTGGCCTCCACGTGCCTGTATGACTTCCCTGTGCATGCTCCTGATGAGGTGGCGGACGGTCTCCTGAGGGATCTCCTCCCAGACCTGGACTAAAGCATCTGCAAACTCCTGGACAGTCTGTGGTGGTGGATAGAGCGAGACATGATGTCCCAGATGTGCTCATTTTGGATTCAGGTCTGGGGAATGGGCGGGCCAGTCCATAGCATCAATGCCTTCGTCTTGCAGGAACTGCTGACACACTCCAGCCACATGAGGTCTAGCATTGTCTTGCATTAGGAGGAACCCAGGGCCAACCGCACCAGCATATGGTCTCACAAGGGGTCTGAGGATCTCATCTCGGTACCTAATGGCAGTCAGGCTACCTCTGGCGAGCACATGGAGGGCTGTGCGGCCCTCCAAAGAAATGCCACCCCACACCATTACTGACCCAATGCCAAACCGGTCATGCTGGAGGATGTTGCAGGCAGCAGAACGTTTTCCACTGCGTCTCCAGACTCTGTCACGTCTGTCACATGTGCTCAGTGTGAACCTGCTTTCATCTGTGAAGAGCACAGGGCGCCAGTGGCGTATTTGCCATTCTTGGTGTTCTCTGGCAAATGCCAAATGTCCTGCACGGTGTTGGGCTGTAAGCACAACCCCGACCTGTGGACGTCGGGCCCTCATATCACCCTCCATGGAGTCTGTTTCTGACCGTTTGAGCAGACACATGCACATTTGCGGACTGCTGGAGGTCATTTTGCAGGGCTCTGGCAGTGCTCCTCCTGTTCCTCCTTGCACAAAGGCGGAGGTAGCGGTCCTGCTGCTGGGTTGTTGCCCTCCTACGGCCTCCTCCACGTCTCCTGATGTACTGGCCTGTCTCCTGGTAGCGCCTCCATGCTCTGGACACTACGCTGACAGACACAGCAAACCTTCTTGCCACAGCTCGCATTGATGTGCCATCCTGGATAAGCTGCACTACCTGAGCTACTTGTGTGGGTTGTAGACTCCGTCTCATGCTACCACTAGAGTGAAAGCACCGCCAGCATTCAAAAGTGACCAAAACATCAGCCAGGAAGCATAGGAACTGAGAAGAGGTCTGTGGTCACCACCTGCAGAACCACTCCTTTATTGGGGGTGTCTTGCTAATTGCCTATAATTTCCACCTGTTGTCTATCCCATTTGCACAACAGCATGTGAAATTGATTGTCACTCAGTGAGCTTCCTAAGTGGACAGTTTGATTTCACAGAAGTGTGATTGACTTGGAGTTACATTGTGTTGTTTAAGTGTTCCCTTTATTTTTTTGAGCAGTGTAGTTTAGCACCATTGACTTGAATCAAGCTGAGCTGCAACTAGGCCATGTGACCGATGAATGGTGATGTCGTCATATGGCCTATGAATAGGCGTGCCAGGCTTCACATCAGTATGGTAGGCAGAGACTAATGCCTAGCAGGGAGCCCGGTGATGTCACTGGCACAAATGGGCGGTGTATAGTGCTGTTCTGTGTGGTTTTAGAAGTTGGAATCACTAATACCTGCCTCTAAAACAGCCCAGAACAGCGCTATACAACCATTTGTGATGGTCACCGGGCTCCCTGCTAGGCGAAGTCTCTGCCTAGCATGGTGTTGTGAAGCCTGGTTCGTCACCGGCTCACAATAAACAGATTTTGCCCTGCACGATGCAGCGCAAAGCAAGGGGAGCATCGGAGAAAGGAAATACTCTGAATCTCCACTCCTATATGGTAAGGGAGAGGCGCTTACAGTGGGATGCGAAAATTTGGACAACCTTTCATCATGATTTTCCTGTATAAATCGTTGGTTGTTACGATAAAAATCGTCAGTTAAATATATCATATAGGAGACACACACAGTGGTATTTGAGAAGTGAAATGAAGTTTATTGGATTTACAGAAAGCGTGCTATAATTGTTTAAACAAAATTAGGCAGGTGCATAAATTTGGGCACTGTTGTCATTTTATTGATTCCAAAACCTTTAGAACTAATTATTGGAACTCAAATTGGCTTGGTAAGCTCAGTGACCCCTGACCTACATACACAGGTGAATCCAATTATGAGAAAGAGTATTTAAGGGGGTCAATTGTAAGTTTCCCATCTCTTTTAATTTTCTCTGAAGAGTAGCAACATGGGGGTCTCACAACAACTCTCAAATGACCTGAAGACAAAGATTGTTCACCATCATGGTTTAGGGGAAGGATACAGAAAGCTGTCTCAGAGATTTCTGCTGTCTGTTTCCACAGTTAGGAACATATTGAGGAAATGGAAGACCACAGGCTCAGTTCAAGTTAAGGCTCGAAGTGGCAGACCAAGAAAAATCTCAGATAGACAGAAGCAACGAATGGTGAGAACAGTCAGTCAACCCACAGACCAGCACCAAAGACCTACAACATCATCTTGCTGCAGATGGAGTCACTGTGCATCGTTCAACCATTCGGCGCACTTTACACAAGGAGATGCTGTATGCGAGAGTGATGCAGAGGAAGCCTTTTCTCCGCCCACAGCACAAAAAGTGCCGCTTGAGGTGGGCTAAAGCACATGTGGACAACCCAGCTTCATTTTGGAATAGTGTGCTGTGGACTGATGAAACTAAAATAGAGTTATTTGGCCATAACAAGGGGCGTTATGCATGGAGGAAAAAGAACACAGCATTCCAAGAAAAACACCTGCTACCTACAGTCAAAAATGGTGGTGGTTCCATCATGCTGTGGGGCTGTGTGGCCAGTGCAGGGACTGGGAAACTTGTCAAAGTTGAGGGACGCATGGATTCCACTCAGTATCAGCAGATTCTGGAGACCAATGTCCAGGAATTAGTGACAAAACTGAAGCTGCGCCGGGGCAGGATCTTTCAACGAGACAACGACCCTAAACACTGCTCAAAATCCACTTTATGCAGAGGAACAAGTACAGCGTTCTGGAATGGCCATCTCAGTCCCCAGACCTGAATATAATTGAAAATCTGTGGTGTGACTTAGAGAGCTGTCCATGCTCGGAAGCCATCAAACCTGAATGAACTAAAGATGTTTTGTAAAGAGGAATGGTCCAAAATACCTTCAACCAAAATCCAGACTCTCATTGGAACCTACAGGAAGCGTTTAGAGGCTGTAATTTCTGCAAAAGGAGAATCTACTAAATATTGATTTCATTTCTTTTTTGTGGTGCCCAAATTTATGCACCTGCCTAATTTTGTTTAAACAATTCTAGCACACTTTCTGTAAATCCAATAAACTTCATTTCACTTCTCAAATATCACTGTGTGTGTCTCCTATATGATATATTCAACTGACATTTTTTATCGTAACAACCAACAATTTTATACGGGAAAATCATGACGATTAACAAGGTTGCCCAAACTTTCACATCCCACTGTATATCCAGGTTCAGCCCTGAACCCGGACAACCCTTTTAATTTTTTCTAGTCAAAGGCTAGCTACCCAACAACATCACCCCTCCCACATTTGGGCCTGCTTTTACTCCGTATCCACTTATGTACGGTGAGTGGCCAATGGTAGTTAGCACTAGCGGATGCAGTATAGAGGCAAAGTACACAGTTCTTGAATCAAACAGTGCCAATTAGCAATAGCTGCTGCTGACACCTAAAATACCGGCTCTTACTTCACCGAGGCCAGGAACCTCGGTGACACATACCTTCCATCCACGATGATTCCAGGTACCTTCTTACATACCCAGCCCCCACCCACCCACCCTTTGTTCAACCCTGATGGGGTGAACACCTGCCATACAGTATACCCGGGACAGGGCAACCGCGTCTCCCTGCAACCAGCCTGCCCTGTGTTACATGAAGAACTTAAAGTTCTGTAAGAACAGGAACCACCTGGTGACTTGGGCATTTCTCTCTTTGGCCTGGCTCATCCACTTGAGAGGGGAGTGGTTAGTCACCAGGCTGAACTTTCTCCCCAACAAATAGTAGCGGAGAGACTCGAGTGCCCACTTGATAACCAGGCACTCTCTCTCCACTATACTATGCCTGGTTTCGGCTGGGGTGAGCTTGCGTCTTAAAAAGACAACAGGATTCTCCTCCCCGTTGACTTTCTGAGAGAGTACAGCACCGAGGCCTACTGTGGAGGCATCTGTCTGTATCACAAACTCCCTATTAAAGTCGGGCGTCACCAAAACCGGTGACCCGCACAGGGCCGACGTCAAAGTGGAAAAAGCCTCTTCCACCCGCTCATCCCAGCGAGCCATAACTGATTTTCGTCCCTTAAAGAGCTCTGTCAAGGGCACAGCTATAGTGGCAAATGTCATGTAATAGCTTATCATTCCTAGGAACGACTTTACTTGTTTAGTAGTGACAGGTCGGGGCCAATTTCTTATCGCCTCTATTTTGTTTACTTGGGGTTTGATCACTCCGCACCCAATGACCTTCCCCAGGTATTTTGTCTTCTCTAACCCTATCGTGCATTTTTTCTGGGTTAGCGGTTAGTCCTGCTTTTTGAAGGGAGTCTACTACAGCCTGCACTTTGGGCAGGTGACTTTCCCAGTCGGTACTGTGGATGACAATATTGTCCAGGTAAGCCGAAGCGTACCAACGATGTGGTCGCAGCACAATGTCCATTAGCCTTTGGAAAGTGGCGGAGGCGCCATGCAGACCAAAGGGTAACCCCTTATACTGGTACAGCCCCTCCGGTGTGATAAAGGCCGTTTTCTCTTTGGCAGCCTCTGTTAAGGGTACCTACCAGTACCCTATAGTGAGGTCCAAAACAGAAAAATACCGGGCTTGTCCTAACCTTTCAATCAGCATCATTTCAAAAATGCAACGTCCCGTCCGGTTTTGGTATCAGTACTATAGGGCTGGCCAATTCACTTCTAGACTCCTCGATGAAGTCTAGTTGTAGCATTAGTTGTACTTCCTCTGAGATGGCCTGTCGCTGAGCCTCGGGTACCCGGTATGGTTTCAACCGGATTTTGGCCTGAGGCTCAGTGACAATGTCATGCTGGATTATGGAAGTGTGTCCAGGGAGGTCTGAGAACACATCCGTGCTCCTGCTGACGAATTCCCTGGCCTCCTGAGTCTGTTTAGAGGAGAGGCTGTCAGCAATCTTCACTGTGGCAACTGCTTCCCTTACATCAGACTTGGGGCCGGAACCTCTCCCCCTGCGGGCTATCGTCAGTACTGGTCTCCCTATCCTTCCACGGTTTGAGTAAACTGACATGGTACACCTGCTCCTGCTTCCGCCGCACTGGCTGGTGTATCTTGTAATTTATTCTCCAACCTTTTCGAGTACCTCGTAGGGTCCCTGCCACCTAGCCAGTAACTTACTGTCCACTGTCAGTACCAGAACCAAAACCCGATCTCCCGGGTTAAAGATATGGACCCGAGCCTGCCGATTTATACACCCGACTTTGAACGCGCTGAGCTGCCTCAATATGTTCCTGTACCAGTGGCAACAATGTCTCCATACGTTCCTGCATCTGGGTAACCTATTTAACAACACTTTTTTTATATGGTGTGAGTTGTTGCTCCCACGCCTCTTTGGCTATGTCCAACAGACCATGTGGATGTCTGCCATATAGAAGTTCGAAGGGCGAGGACCCAGTAGAGGCTGGGGCACTTCTCACACTGCGAACATAAGATAGAGCAGAAGGAGGTCCCAGTCCTTTCGATCCTTAGCTACTATTCATTTTAACATAGTTTTTAACATTTGATTAAACCTTTCTACTAGGCCGTCAGTTTGCAGGTGATAGACGGATGTCTGTATCTGTTTGATATTCAGCAACTTGCAGAGCTCCAGCATGACCTTGTACATAAAGAGTCCACTGGTCAGTCAAAACCTCTTTGGGTATCCCCACTTGGGAAAACATCTCCATTAACTCTTTTGCTATGAGTTTGGCCGATGTATGTCACAGTGGCACCGCCTCCGGGTACCGAGTGCATTGTCCAGGATGACCAAGATGTTTTGGTTCCCCCTAGCAGACTTCGATACTGGGCCTACGAGATCTATAGCGATTCTCTCAAATGGTACCTCGATAATCGGGAGGGGCACTAAGGGACTGTGGAACAGTTGCTGGGGGCTAGTGGTTTGGCAGCTCTGGCAAGACTTAAAAAAAAAAAAAAAAGTCATCCACCTCTCTAAAGACACTGGGCCAGTAAAACCGTTGTAGTATCCGGTCCTGTAACGTCTGCAGTCCCAGATGACCCCCAAGAACATGTTGGTGGGCTAACTCTAACACAAGTTTTCTATAGGCCCCGGGCACCACCAACTGTTCAACAGGTTCACCCGCAGCTGGTTTACCAGATATAGCATATTTTGGTGGACCACAAAACTGGGAAACATCGACTCGGCCCCAGATTGTTGGGGTACACCATCAAGTATTACCACATTCCCCCAGGCCCGGGATAGGGTTGGGTCTCTGTGTTGGGCTGTACCGAAATTCTCCCCAGAGACGTTGAGTTCTGCCAACCCAGGACCTGATGGCAACTCCTCCACGTCTCCCACCATTACCCTACGCAGGGTTGTCTCCCCCTCTTCCACCGAAGTGGCGGTCACCCCTACTGCTGACCCTTCGGCCTCAGGTTCCTCTGAACAAGGCCAATCTCCTGGGTTTATTCCTGTATCAGGGGTATCCGTAACTCTCACATCTGGCCATAGGGCAGGGAAACCTGGAAAGTCTCTCCCTATTTTGAGTTCATAGTGGAGATTTGTGGTGACTGCCAATTTGTGGGTCTACCTGCCGGCCACCGTGGTTAAGGCACCAGTGTGGTGGGGTAGTCTTTTTTTATGTCTCCATGAATGCACATCACTCCAACTTTCCGGCCAGTATACTCAGCGGACCGCACCAGGATTTTGGGAGATCCCCCCCACCCCAGGCCCACCGGTATGAGCCAATGAACCCCCCTCCGGGAGGTTCCCCCTATGGGCCGGACCCAGTTAACCTGCTGGCGGTGTCAGGAACCTGGCCACACCAGGGCTGAGTGTCCTCATCGGGTTGACCCCATGGACACTAATTGCTATATGCTAGGAAACAGTGTGCCACAGGTACCCCGGAGGCTCTAGACCACTTGTGCCAGGTGGAAGTGGGAGACACTCAGGCGGAGGCGCTGCTGGACTCAGGGAGCTTGGTGACCCTGGTAAGGGGGGGGGTTTCATTGGCTCATACCGGTCAGCCTGGGGTGGGGGATCTCCCAAAAGAACCCCTCTTGAGATTCTTGGTGGCCTCATAGCATTCCAACAGGTCCACCATTTCTAGGAGATACCTGACCGATCCAGTGCTGGAGAGGGGGTGGCAACGCCCCCCAGAATATGTCAACCAATAGTCTATCCAGCATAGCCATGGGACTCTGCACATCAGGCTGTAGCCACTTTTGCAAAAGAGTCATAATACTGGGGTCTCGCGGGCTCAGCCGGCTTAAACCCCCACTGATGTACCTGCTGGGCCCGGACCAACACATTCACCCCCAGTCTTGCCAAAATCTCACCCTTTACTTTTTGGTAGTCGGCCGCTTGATCGTCCGGCAAGTCGAAATACACCCGCTGGAAATCAGATGCCAGGAATGGAGCGACTACCTCAGCCCACTGGTCTCGGGGTAGCTTTTCCCTGATGGCCACCTTCTCATACATCGCCAGGTAGGTTTCAATGTCGTCTGCGGGTGTCATCTTAGGGATCGCTGTCTGGACTGCTTTCCGGGCATCGTGGATGCTTGCGGTTGCTCCTGCCGTCACGTGTTGTAGTAGCAACTGGTTGGTCTATTTCTGCTGCTTATTAGCCTCCCGTTGGTGCAGGTTGGTCTCCCGCTGCTGCAAATTAGCCTCTATGAGGGCCTTCACAACCGCCTCCATTTTGTCTTGGTGCACGGGTTGAAAGGTTTGATGCACGACATACAACTGTGCCCAAAAATGCAAACCCAAAAATATATCGGCGTTCACGCCAGCCTCCCTGCACTTGCCCGCATCCTCCTCCAATTGTGTTGATTCGCTCTAGTAGTTAGGACTAGTGAATGCAGTATAGAGGCAAAGTGCACAGTTCTTGAATCAAACAGCAGTGTTTATTCACACATTGGTGTATAACAAAATGCAGATAACCTGTATCACAAAACGCATGTGGCTTGGTGTTTGTTCACACACAAGGAAAGTTTATAAACAAAAGTCGCCTTTTCTCCTGGGTGTTAATTCACACCCTGTTAGCAGTTCAGCCTCATCAAGTCCATAGGCGGCCTGTTCTCCTTTAGAGGGGCCTGAGTCCTCCAGCCCGGCTCAAACCTCAAATCCCAGCACAGCCCTCAGTTTACAGCACACAGACTCCTGAGCTCCACTGTCAGAGGGAGGTAAATCCAACACACCTGGCAGTGCTGGCTGGTTTTTTAGGCCTAGCAAAACCCGGCTTGGAACATGGGGAGTAGTCACCCACCCAGCACTTTGACTACTGCCAGTAAGAGCCGTCCCGGATCAGCTATGACAGCCATGCTAAATCTCAAGGTGCCAATTGGCAATAGCTGCTGCTGACACATAAAATACCGGCTCTTACTTCACCGAGGCCAGGAACCTCGTTGACACATACCTTACATCATGATGATTCCAGGTACCTTCTTACAGAGTATGTTGAAATATGCAGCAGAATTTTTTTTGTCCGTTCAAAAGCTTGCATTTATGCCAAAACAGGCTACAGATAGAGCCTGCTGGATTTGAACCTCAACTGTGAATGTACCCTAACTGCAGACTCAACAAATGCACAGACATTGACTGGGCCCTGAAATATGGGGACTATAAGAAGTAGTCAACAAACAAATAACTTTTACTAGTCTTGGTTATGGTTTTCTGTCACATTGCAAGCTCTTGTATACTATGATGTTACAGTGAATAAACCTTATACGTACAATGACTTGCAAAGTTATTCACCACCCTGATATGTTTTTCGTGGATGGATCGTGGCAGTGAGGAGTACCGCCTACGAAGGGAACGCAACAATATGGCTGTGAAGAAATTTTTTATTTTTTTTTGCATTAACCCTTAGGTTTTTTCATTTTTGCGTTTTCATTTTTCTTCCCTATTTTCCGTGACCCATAACTTTTTTTTATATTTCGGTGTATGAGGGCTTATTTTTTGCGTGACAGGTTGTACTATTAATGCCACCATTAATTATGTCATCAAATGTAGTGGGAAGCAGTAAGAAAATTCCAAATGGGTTGGAATTGGAAAAAAAAACGCAATTCTTCCACCGTTTTACGGGCTTTGTACCCTCAGCGTTTTGTTTATAGAAAAACTTATGATTACAATGATACCCCATTATGTGTAGGTTTTTATTTTTTTCTAAATAGTGTAAAAATAAATGTAAACTTTGATAAAAAAAAATATATTTTTACATCCCCATATTCTGACCCCCATAACTTTTTTTTATACTTATGTCTATTGAGCTGTTTTGGGGGCTCATTTTTTGCGTTACAATCTGTAGTTTTTATTGATACCATGTTGGAGTGTGCATGACTTTTTGATCATATTTTATAAACTTTTTTTATGTAAGAGAAGCAATGAACAAATGGCAAATTGGCCTTTTTCCTCCTTTTTTCCGTTACGCCATTTTAGATTTTTTTTAAAAATATTTTAATAGCACGGGCATTTTCGGTCACGATGATACCCAGGATGTTTATATTTGTAATTTAGGTATTTATTTTTTAATTATACGGAACTTCCTGGCTGATGTTTTGGTCACTTTTGAATGCTGGCTGTGCTTTCACTCTAGTGGTAGCATGAGACTGAGTCTACAACCCACACAAGTGGCTAGAAGGTTTGCTGTGTCTGTCAGCGTAGTGTCCAGAGCATGGAGGCGCTACCAGGAGACAGGCCAATATATCAGGAGACATGGAGGAGGCCGTAGGAGGGCAACAACCCAGCAGCAGGACCGCTATCTCCGCCTTTGTGTAAGGAGGAACAGGAGGAGCACTGCCAGAGCCCTGCAAAATGACCTCCAGCAGGCCACAAATGTGCATGTGTCTGCTCAAACGGTCAGAAACAGACTCCATGAGGGTGATATGAGGGCCCGACGTCCACAGGTGGGGGTTGTGCTTACAGCCCAACACCGTGCAGGACGTTTTGGCATTTGCCAGAGAACACCAAGATTGGCAAATTCGCCACTGGCGCCCTGTGCTCTTCACAGATGAAAGCAGGTTCACACTGAGCACATGTGACAGACGTGACAGAGTCTGGAGACGCTGTGGAGAACGTTCTGCTGCCTGCAACATCCTCCAGCATGACCGGTTTGGCATTGGGTCAGTAATGGTGTGGGGTGGCATTTCTTTGGAGGGCCGCACAGCCCTCCATGTGCTCGCCAGAGGTAGCCTGACTGCCATTAGGTACCGAGATGAGATCCTCAGACCCCTTGTGAGACCATATGCTGGTGCGGTTGGCCCTGGGTTCCTCCTAATGCAAGACAATGCTAGACCTCATGTGGCTGGAGTGTGTCAGCAGTTCCTGCAAGACAAAGGCATTAATGCTATGGACTGGCCCGCCCGTTCCCCAGACCTGAATCCAATTGAGCACATCTGGGACATCATGTCTCGCTCTATCCACCAACGTCACGTTGCACCACAGACTGTCCAGGAGTTGGCAGATGCTTTAGTCCAGGTCTGGGAGGAGATTCCTCAGGAGACCGTCCGCCACCTCATCAGGAGCATGCACAGGCGTTGTAGGGAGGTCATACATGCACAGGGAGGCCACACACACTACTGAGCCTCATTTTGACTTGTTTTAAGGACATTACATCAAAGTTGGATCAGCCTGTAGTGTGTTTTTCCACTTTAATTTTGAGTGTGACTCCAAATCCAGACCTTCCATGAGTTGAAAAATGATTTCCATTTTTTTATTTTTGTGTGATTTTGTTGTCAGCACATTCAACTATGTAAAGAACAAAGTATTTCAGAAGAATATTTAATTAACTCAGATCTAGGATGTTATTTTTGTGTTCCCTTTATTTTTTTGAGCAGTGTGTGCGTGTGTGTGTGTGTGTGTGTGTGTGTGTGTGTGTATGTATGTGTGTGTGTGTATATATATATATATATATATATATATATATATATATATATAATTAAACTTTTTTTTGTTTTTTGTGCTAATTTTGAAGGTCATATGAGCCAATAAATGTTTTTTAATCTTTGATTTTGTTCTATAAGGGATTTTTAAATTGACATTTAAACCCCCATTTGCTCATTTCTTATTCTGGCCTGCCATCTGGAGGCCAAAATAAGAATTGCAGCATGAACACTTTGAGCATTATCAGCGAGGCTGAAAGTGTTCAGCGCAACTACCGATGCCCGAATTGGCCACACGGGGCATCTGTAGAAGGCCCGGAAGTGCGAGCTTAAGGGTTTTTGCGCATGTAGCTACCGTGATCTCGCTTGATCACGGCATCTAAAGCTTTCAATTACTGCGATCGGCATTATTGCCGGTCAAGGTAAGTAGCCGCAGGTCTCTGCTGTATGAAACAGCAGAGATCTGCCAGCCATGACGCCCGCTGCACGGGCGAGCGGACGCCATGTTTACACATTGCTGTTAGCGAAGGTGTTAAAACCTTGAAATAAAATTAATTCCCCCCCTCCTCCTATTTGATTCACACATGCCAACCAGTTTGAAGACGCAGTTTTTTACTGTTACAAAAATAAAGACAAAAAATAGAGAACTTTACTGTGCATTCACCCCCTGCAAGTCATTATTTTTTCCTTATGACTCTTTGATGCTTCTTAATGCCTTGTTTAAAAGCATTTCTAAGACTTTAATACTGTCGACCTGTCCTCAAGATAGGTCATTGGTATCTGATCGGTGGGGGTCTGACACCCAGGACAGTGAGGCTTACCAACATTGTTGTACATTGTATAGTGACTGTGCTTATCATGCTCAGCCCCATTCACTTCTGTGGGGCTGAGCTGCTCCTAGGCTACGTGACCGATGAACGTGACGTCACTGGCCTAGGAAAAGCTGAGGGAAAGCTGCAGAGCTACTGCGAGTGCCACATCCTTTTCAAACCGCTGATGAGCGGGGGTCCTGGGCGTTAGACCCCTCCAGTCAGATACTGATGACCTATCCTGAGGACACACTTACCAGACTTGTAAACAAAAGATTACTTCCCTTCGCTGCCTTTCCACTCCTTCTCCCAGCATGCAATACTTAGGTGGGCTCCCTCAATATCAACATCTGGTTTTACCATTCGTCATGACCAAAGGGGAGCCGGTCACTACCACAACCAGTAATTGGCTGCAGCAATGTCAAACTGGATGTTGACATTGAGGGAGCGCAGCGGAGCATCGCAGACAGAGAGGTTGCCGCCCCCCCATTCTTGCACAACCACTTTAAAGTATAAGATGGCTTTAAAGAAAAATGCCAGACAACATTATTAAAATGGTAATGCAGTTAATATTGTAATATGAATAACACAAGCAGGATATTACATAAATGCCTTAAAAAAAATAATTATATTACTTGATATAGTGATAATTGTAAAAATTCTGTAATTTCACTGCAGGTTATCAAGCATTTTTGCATTCACAACACTTGAAAATGAATATATCTCCATCTTCTTCAGATGATGGTCTCAATAATTCACACCTGAGTAGTCCTCCAACTCCCCAGCTTGTTCCATTAAATCCAGAAGGAGGTGGAAAAGCTACTCCTCCAAGTAAAAACAAGAAAGTACAGAGGATGGATCGTGGCAGTGAGGAGTACCGCCTACGAAGGGAACGCAACAATATGGCTGTGAAGAAAAGTAGACTGAAAAGCAAGCAAAAAGCCCAAGATACACTACAACGGGTGAATCAGTTAAAAGAGGAGAATGAGAGGCTGGAGGCCAAAATAAAGCTATTGACGAAAGAGTTAAGTGTATTGAAGGACCTTTTCCTAGAGCATGCACACAACTTAGCAGAAAGTGTACCACAAGAGACTTCTGCAGCAGGGCAGGAGAAATCAACGTAATTTGTAGTACATTATATTAATTGGTGGCAGAATTCAAAACAGACTTTTGTAAAGAAAAAAAGCCTTGAGAGTTAATGGATTATTCACAAAGTAGTACTTCAACTTGTATATATTGTATGTGACTAGACCTGGGAATTTGGATGTTATAAAATTCTTAATTCTTTTTTTTCAAAGAGGTTGTCCAGGAATAATTTAAAATGGCAGCAAGCAACCTTTCTTAGAATATGTGCAGGAATGGTTGCCACTACTTGCAGAGCTACCTGGGGGGTAATAGAAACATAGAAACATAGAATGTGTCGGCAGATAAGAACTATTTGGCCCATCTAGTCTGCCCAATATACTGAATACTATGGATAGCCCCCGGCCCTATCTTATATGAAGGATGGCCTTATGCCTATCCCATGCATGCTTAAACCCCTTCACTGTATTTGCAGCTACCACTTCTGCAGGAAGGCTATTCCATGCATCCACTACTCTCTCAGTAAAGTAATACTTCCTTATATTACTTTTAAACCTTTGCCCCTCTAATTTAAAACTGTGTCCTCTTGTGGTAGTTTTTCTTCTTTTAAATATGCTCTCTTCCTTTACCGAGTTGATTCCCTTTATGTATTTAAAAGTTTCTATCATATCCCCTCTGTCTCTTCTTTCTTCCAAGCTATACATATTAAGGTCCTTTAACCTTTCCTGGTAAGTTTTATCCTGCAATCCATGTACTAGTTTAGTAGCTCTTCTCTGAACTCTCTCTAGAGTAATGGGGGAGGGGGCAGGCCTCACTATACACTAAATTCTAGCACTTGCTTATACTATACAGTGGTGAGCGTACTTGCCAGGCTGCTTAGCAATGATGGCATATCGTAGGCAGGATTGCATCATCTCTATTTATTGTAGAGCAGTGTAGCAAGGCCCCATCCCCTTATTGTAGAGCAGTGTAGTATAGCCCCACCCCCTTACCCACCTAGTCAGTTCTGCAAGTGGAGGTAACCAGTCCTGCTCACATTGTAGGACAGGTTGTTACTTGCTGTTTCAAATCATTCCCAGAGAATCCCTTTAAGGGTCCATTCACACGTCCGTTGTTTCTTTCCTGATCTGTTCCGTTTTTTGCTGAACAGATCTGGACCAGATCTGGACCCATTCATTTTCAATGGGTCCTGGAAAAAAACGGACAGCTCAATGTCAGATTTTTTTTCAGGACCCATTGAAAATGAATGGGTCCAGATCTGGTCCAGATCTGTTCAGCAAAAAACGGAACAGATCAGGAAAGAAACAACGGACGTGTGAATGGACCCTAAGCAAAACAAAAAATGTATGTTGAAAACTATTTTGAACTTCAAATTAAGTTATGGTTCACATTTGTGTATGAGGCTAAGTTACAGATTTATTCCGATTTTAGAGGAAAAACATGAATGGTGTTTTTCCTGTTAGGGCCTCATGATCTTCTTTGTCAGACAATGGGTCTGTAAGTGCCTTGTGTTGTTTGACAGATCCAACACTGTGTTGTGGCTTCCATGATAAACAGAAGCTCTAAAACCCAACTTAAAGGTATTTTCTGGTTTGCATCAATACCCTTTAAAATAATTGATGACGGTAGCTGTAATTTTGTAATGTATTTTTTACCTTTTAATGCATTTATCTTCCGTTCTGGGCTATAGTCACATGACCATGGCCATGCAGCTCTATCTTACTTCTTGTTATGTTATATACATGAACATGTCAAAGCAGCAACAGGGGCAGTGATCGGGGAGTGTGTCTATGTAACTAGATGAGCTATAAACTAGCTGGGGCAATGCTGGAGCTGTGACAGAGACATCATCATAAGTTTGCTTGGATACAGCAACAGGAAGTGCTACATGCAAGATGTAATCAAACCAAAGTGATTTGTCTACATATTGAAAATGGGTCAGGAGAGTCTAAATTGAAAAAAAAATTAAAAATCACAGGAAAGGTGTCCATGAGGTAAGCAACTACATGTCATATATGTTAAAAACTGTAGCAAACCCAGAAAACCCCTTTTAATTATTGTGCATTTGGCATATCAGAATGATAAAAATTTAATTTAAATGGCTTAACCCCTTCCTGTCACACCAGTATCTTGTTGTTTCTTCAACCTTGCCTTCCAAGACCCCTAATTTAAATTTTTCCTTCAGCATCTCAGTGCTTGTTTTAGATGGGGCAAGTTGTGTTTTTAATGGCACCATTTAATGTACTGTATAATGAACAGAGAAACTTTAAAAAAAATATTTAGGTTAGGATGGAGGCAAAAACACAAATGTGCCATTGTTTAGTTTTTAATGTCATTCACCATTTACATTAACTTTCTTCTGTGGGTCAGTACAATTATGGCAATACCAAATTTTATGTAGTTTTTTGTTTTAAATTTGTTTAATTTTAACATTTAAAATGACATTTATTTAAAATAAATTGGCTTTTTTGCCATATTCTGACACTCATAATTTGTTTTATTTTTCTGTCAAGGGCTCTTGTGAGTTGAACTTTAGTTTTTATTGATACCATTTTGGGGGGACGCTGAGAAGTTCCTGGCTTTACCCCCTTTCAGTTGGAATTGAAAAATGAATTTGGTACCATATGAAAGCTTCGTATCTTATGTACCTGTGCAAATATAAGATGTTGACGATTGTTATAACCATTTTCGTTTTCAGGTAGAACCTGAGATGGCAGAATCACAAGGAAGTTTCACGTCTGTGGAGTTATGGGCTGTCATGAAGTTTTTGTTTCTCCATGGAAAGTCTGCAAAGGACATTGACAATGAGATGTCACAAACACTAGGGGGGAAAGTGTCCTCAGTGTGAATGTTCTTTCCCTGGAGAAACAAAAACTTTATGACAGCCTGTAACTCCCAGACGTGAAACTTCCTTGTGCCTCTGCCATCTCAGGTTCTACCTGAAATTAAAATTATTTATAACAATTATAAACATCTGATATTTGCACAGTTACATAACAAGATATCAAGCTTTCATATGGTACCAAATTCATTTTTCAAATCCAACTGGAAGGGGCCGGTACAAGGATTTTTGTCAACACAAGCGAATCTACATTTTGGCGCCCCCCCCCCCCATCATTTCGCATTGCTGCCCCTCATGATTCATGTCCATTTCTTGCCCCCCCCCCCCATCAGTTCACATTTCTGCCCCTCATGATTCATGTCCATTTCTTGCCCCCCCCATCATTTCACATTTCTGCCCCTCATGATTCATATCCATTTCTTGCCCCCCCATGTGCCAATATTATAGTGCCATCCTCTCCCCCTGCCCTCTAATGTGCCAGTATCAAGTGCCTCTCTCCTCCCCCCTCCATGTGCCAGTATCATGGTGCCAATAGCCCCCCCTCCCCCGTGGCAGTAATAAAAAAAAAAACACTTTTATACTTACCTCCATGTCAGCGATGCAGGCCTCTTCCTCTTTCTGTGTTCCCACCAGCCTCTAGTGTTGAAGATTTGGTGCTCGTGTTCTTATTTAGCCTGTCTTTCAGAAAAGTTTATGATGGGATTCGAACCCATGACCTTCTGTATCAGAGGTAAAGCACTTGCCCAGACAGCTATGAGAGCTGTATAGCCAGTTACTTAAAAAAAATATATATATAAGACTTCTACTGTAGATAACTTTGATACCTAGTGTACAACCATACACATGACAGTTGCCCCAACACACCCAGCTCTGCTACACCCATACACAGTGTGCTGGGGGCAGCTGTCATGTGTATGTACACTAGGTATAAAAGTTATCTACAGTAGAAGTCGTTTTTTTTTTTTAAGTAACTGGTTATACAGCTCTCATAGTTGTGTGGGTAAATGCCTTGCCTCTGATGTGAAAGGTCGAGAGTTCGAATCCCAGGAGAAACTTTTCTGAAAGACATGCTAAGTGAGATTTAAATACACCAGGGTCTCGTAGCTCAGAGTGTGTGTTGCTACGGCTGCTGTCTCAGCCTGTCAGCTGCGTGCCACTCTGTGAATGAGACAGTCGCGGCCGAGCCGTGTGTGTGTGTGTGTGTGTGTGTGTGTATATGTGTGTATATATATAATATAATTTTTTTTTTTTAGTAAGGCTGCATTCATCATCTGGCAGCCTGATCCGGCTGCTTTCAGGCATAAATGGCAGCTGTAGGCCTGACAAAAAAAATGCTACATGCAGCGGTATTTGTCAGGCCCATGGCTAGCATTTATGCCGGAAAGCAGCCAGGTCCCATTGTATTGAATAGAGATGTGCCGGTGACCTGTTGAATCCTGCAATTCCATAGCCAGTGAACACTATTGAGCAAAGTATTTAAGTGTTTAAACAGCCGTGATCAGAGTTATCAGATCCCAGATGTATGCTGCTGTGCAGCACAACCCAGATGTGCGGTGTCTGGAGTGGGCTCAGCGACTCATCCCGCTCCATACATCCTCTGTGGCATTATGATGTATATATTCATCAAATGTTGTGCATGGGTTAAAAACTGTGTAAATCTTTGCAACCAATTTTATTTTTCTGTTAAAAAATGGAAGCAAGTTTGTAATATGTCTTAATTAAAGTGGGTATGCCATGATTAATGTAAAAAAAGAAAATTTACATATTGTGCATGACAATATCTAACAAAACTAAGACCAGCCCTGTACCTCACATTGATCTAGAGGTCTCTCCACTCATTGCTCAGATTGCTATGCTAGATTTTCAGCTCTTTCCCTGTAACTGTCCTAGCTTCTAACAGTAGATCTGGCTCGTTGCAGCTGAGGGGTGGAACTCAGCATGTACCACCTGAGCGATATTTCTGAGATGGATGGAAAAATAAAGAGAAATAGCAGGTGGTGCTGTAAAGATATATTTTATTGAATACTTCAGTGGCTATACAGTGGTCCTTCAAGTTATAATATTAAATTTGTTGACCATCGTATTTTGAGTCCATAGTATCTTGAAGGACCACTATACTAAACTTTTAATTACATGCAATTACAAATGTTTTCACTTCCAGGTGCTGGTTTGAAAAAGGTGAAAAAAAAATTGAAAACTGCTTTAAACATTTCATATAGGATATCATGGCAGTATTTGGTGTGCATAGAAACTGTAGAAACAAAATAACTGCAACAAATTCTGTGTAGGGTAATCCTGTAGTTTTGCAGTGCAAAGGTGGACATAGCGTTGAAAATAATTGTAGTATACTTGTACAGGAATAACAATGTTATAAGAATGCCTCTAAAGGCTCATTTACACTTGAATGGCTAAATTTGTTCCGTCTGCCTCTATAAAGAGGCTGGTCTGATGAAAACAATGGACTCCATAGAAAACATGAAAAAGAGTCTTCCTTTTGGCTTTTAAAGATTTGTTTTCTCGGACAAAAAGCCAACTCTTATGATGGATACATTGTAATACTTTTGTACAGCTTTGGTGGGAGCAAAAAAATTGGAGGTATTCACATTGGCCAAATCAGACATTTTCTTTTGTGGAATCCACGTTTAAAATGACACCAGCAACTTCACATTGACTTGAATTTAAAAACTCGACCATGTGCATGTTAGACTTTTTTCAACAGCTACACTTTAGAAGTGTAGTGTTACTACATTTGCACAGTTGATGCAGAGTGTATTTCCATAGAAGTCAATAGAGAAAAAGAAAAACTTGTCTCGAAAATGCCACCAAAACAACTACAGATTTTTTTGTTGTTGCACATTTTGCCACAATTTAAAGCAATTTTTCTTCTGCCTAAAGGGTACATGCACAGAAACTAGGGTTCCCCATGCTCATATTGCTGCCCACATACAGCAGGTCCGCCAGAGGTCCCATTAAAGCCTGTACAAGCATCATAGATGCCTGTTCAGGTCATTTTACTCCCTGGAAAAATACTTGTGCGTATTTTTACGCATGGTCTTTTTCTAGTCAGAAGCCCTGTATCAGAAGCTGCCAGGTCTGGCACACATGAAGCCACACCCCTCTCCCGAGAAGTTCCGCCCCTCACAGACATCTCTCCCACCAGGAGCAGCTCCAGAGTCTGGACTAAAAACTACTTTGTGGTTATAGGACCTGTGGTGATCTCGGCTCCTTTCTCTTCTTTTGTACACGTGCTAAAAAACCTATTTAGGGGAAAAACCTATTTAGGGGAACACAGTCCTGTGTAGGACTGTGCTGGTGGAGAATGCAGAGGTACTTTATGTATGGAAGGTGTTTATAAAGCAGGGGTATGTCAGTGTAACCAGTCTATTGTACAGTTTTTTTGTGTGTAATTCTATCTGTGTAATGGACATGTACCAGAGCTGTGTGTGCAATGTGTATATAGTAAACTATCTGTGTAATGGGCATGTGATAGAGCTGTGTATGTAATATGTAAATAGTAGTGTCAGGTGGGCGCTATGTATGGCAGCAGTGGTCTTATGTTTAGTCTATGATGTTGGATAAATGTAAAATTTCTGCATGGGAGACTAGCAATGGTTTTCCTGCAGAAATATCAGCCTCATAACATTATGTGGACCTATGCATTATATATGAATTACCGCAAAATTTGTATTCCTCTTCGGTTAAAAATACTCCTCAAAATTGTTAAGAGGAGTATTTTTACTTTTCTGGAAAAAATGTAGTGCGACCTCTGGTACTGTCCGCAACATACGGGCATCGGCCCTATGCACTCCGTATCGCGGACCCATTGACTTGAATGAGTCCGCAATCGGCAAGATACGTAGTTGAGGCACAGACCAAATGCCTACGGAAGAACTACGACGCACTTCCTGTGCCTCCCACCACAGATTGACAGCTTTCTCCCTATGTATAGTAAAAGCAAGAAAGCTGTCAACCATTCGCTGGAGGGAAACACTACAGCATGCTGTCTTCAGAACAGCAAAACATCCTGATGGGTTCTTTAGAACACATTAAACCCCAATCAGCTGTTCCAAAGTAGCTCTAGCACTGGAAATACACAGTTCTGTTCACTGTGTAATGGACAGAGCTGGTTACTGCAGCGTTTCTCCCATTGAAGTGAATCCTGGACAACTCCTTACAGGGTAAATGCACACGTTAAGGATTTGTGTGGACAATTTCCCTGGGTTGAGGGCAGCATTTCAGGGCATAGACTGGGAGCAGCTACTGTCACATAATACTTAGGATACTGAGAGCTTAAAATCCACATTGAGTAATTGCACCAAAAAATTAATCCCTTTAGGTAACAAGTATAAACGGCTAAAATTAACCCCCCCCCCCCCCCCCCCCATGGCTTACAGCTACTGTTAAAAGTGCAATAAAAGACAAAAAGAGGGAATTTAAAAATACAAATCTGAGGGGTCAGCTGTAGCGTTTGAAGATTACAATGGGCTTTAATAAAATCTGCAAAAAGGAAATAAAATTAGCAAAGACACAAAACGAACAGCAGGTAGCAAAAGAAAGCAAAACAAATCCCAAAAAGTTTTTTAAATATATAAATGCTAAAAAACCTACCATAGGTCTGAGCAGGTAGGTCTACTAAATAATGGTAAAGGGGAAGTAGTTACTGAAGATAAGGAAAAGGCAGAGTTCCTAAATTATTATTATTTTTTTTTAGCTCCGTACAAAGAGAAAGGAGCTGATATCTGTGGCGCCGAGGCTGTTAGTACATCCAGTGGTATACTCAATTGGCTAACTGTAGATATGGTCCAAGAAGTTAAATAGGGTAAATGTGAACAAAACTCCGGGTCCAGATGGATTACACCCAAGAGTGCTTAAAGAGCTCAGTTCAGTCATTGCTGTTTATAATTTTTAAAGATTCTCTAGGTACTGGTAACAGTGCCACGTGATTGGCGCAAGGCAAACGTAGTGCCCATATTCAAAAAAGGATCAAGGTCCTCCACAGGTAATTTATAGACCTATAGGCTTGGAAAGTATAGTTTGTAATTGGATTGAAAACTGGCTGAAGGACTGTGTCCAGAGAGTTGTGGTCAATGATTCCTATTCAGACCGGTCCCAGGTTATAAGTGGTGTACCCCAAGGTTCAGTACTGGGCACTTTATTATTTAATTTATTTATTAATGTCATCGAGGATAGGATTAATAGCACCATATCTATTTTTGCAGATGACACTAAGCCGTGTAGAATTGTACAGTCTATGGAAGATGTCCATAAACTACAAGCTGACTTGAACACAGAGTGATTGGGCATCAACTTGGCAAATGAGTTTCAATGTGGACAAATGTAAAGTTATGCATCTTGGTAGTAATAATCTGTGCTTCATATGTCCTAGGTCAGGGATGGCCAACCTGAGGCTCTCCAGCTGTTGTAAAACTACAACTCCCACCATGCCCTACTGCAGGCTGATGGCTGTAGGCAGTGTGGGCATGCTGGGAGTTGTAGTTATGCAACAGCTGGAGAGCCTCAGGTTGGCCATCCCTGTCCTAGGTGATGTAGCACTGGGAGAGTCAATTATATAGAAGGATTTTGGTGTCCTTGTGAATGGTAGATTAAATTGCAGCATACAATGTCAATCATCTGCTTCTAAGGCACCCAGGATATTGTCATGCATTAAACGAGGCATGGAGTCGCGGGGCAGGAATGTGATATTACCACTTTACAAAGCATTGGTGCTGCCTCATCTGGAATATGCAGTTCAGTTCTGGGCACTAGTACATAGGATGCACTGCAGCTGTAAAAAGTATAGAGGAGAGCGACTAAACTGATGAACGGAATGGAGGGTCTTAATTACAGTATGAAGAAAGCTTAAAATAATTTAATTTATTTAGTCTGATAAAGTAGCCCTAAATTAGAGCATTTGAGATACACTCTGGTGCTCCAAATCAATGTACCCCCAGGGGGTTAATATCCACGCGTGGTTGAGAGACTGGACACTGACACAGAAGCTAGTCAAAGCAATCTCTAATTTTTATTACACAGAGTAAGTGGTATATGTATCTTCAGAAAAGGGCAGTACTTTTTGAGGCCCAGGCATTATTCCATTGGCTCAAAAGGAAGAAGAGATAAGAGCGGAGATAACACCCTGGCATCTGCGCACTGGGCACTACTTTGGAATGTGAACTAATGTAAACATCTGGTTACCGTCGCCAATTTGTAATGGCGTTTATTCTAACTATAATACTGCATACGTCATATGTGACACTTCAAAGAGGTGCTTCTCTATAGGCAGTGAATAATATATACATATCATCAAGCCATATGATTTGGCTTATGCATTCCTTCACACTCTATATACCTCCCTTGGGACACCTGTACAAGGATGAGAAAACAGACACTTCTCACAGCACAGCTCTTTGCCCCCCCCCCCCCCCCTCTCTTCTCCAGCCTTGAAACAAAGAGGGGGGTGGGAAGCACTTGAAAAAGAAAAAGTTAACTCATTACAGTCCTAGAGATACAAAATATAGAATAAAATTCACACATCTTTAACAGTCCCCCCTTGAATTTCATTCTCTCCCTAAACCTAAACATCTGTCCCAATGCTCCGACATCCTCTTCACCAGCTTCCACGACAAGCCATTCCTAGCGAACAGCCTCCCGTGACACTGGATTTGAGCACGGGGAAGTCAGATGATCTTTCCCTAACTGGCGTTGACATTATATGGGGGAGACTGGACCGAAGTTTTCATACAATTTTCCATATTCTTTTGAGTCATGATCAACAGTCACACAAGGGAAAACCAGTCTCAACACTTCCTTGAAATCAATCCAATTATGCTTTTCTTTGAGCTTCACTGTGCTTGTGGTCAACAACACTCGGAATGGACCATCAAACCAGGGTTTTAGGACTTTTCTAACATGTCTTTTACCACCCAATCTCCAGACACAAGTGGGTGGGTTCCTGGTACTTTATCAAAACCTGGAAGTGAAGCAAAAACTCGAAAATGTACTTTAGTCAAATGCTTGTACAAAACTGATCACATAATCTGTCAGACAACCATGTTGCATCTGGAGCTGCTCTGGGAACTAAAATCCTATCCTAGGGGCTGACCCAAAAAGGACCTTATAGGGACAAAGTCCTGTCTCACGGTTAGGCGTATACCTTACTAAAAGAGGGCTACCAGCAGGCACTGTATTAAGGCTTTTGAATCTTTAACTTAGTGTCCCGTTCAGTTCCTTTTCCCTACTCTACTGCTGCTTTGTGGATGGTACGAAGCATGTAAGGCCTGTCCTACACCCAAAACCTTCATCATCTCCTGCATCACTTCACCTGTGAAGTGAACACCTGTGTCACTTTCAATGATGTAAAGTACCCCATACCTGCCCACAACTTCGGCCATAATCTTCTTTACTTCTTTGGGTACGGTTTTGGCCATCCTGAAAACAAGTCATCACATATCAATACATACTCATACATGCCCACCTTGGGTAGTTGAAGGTAGTCTGCAAACGTTGACAGATACAAAAAGCAAGAAGTGTTTCTTGGGTACCTTAACCACCTTGCCCACATTGTTCTGGGCACAAATCATTTATCCTTGAGTATGTCTGACTGTTAAAGTGCTGAACCCTGGGGCGTACCATATGCTACGTACTGAATCACACATAGCAGTTTTTGTCTGGTGCATCACTCCATGGGTTGCTTGTGCCATCGTGGAGTAGAGGGACCTGGGAAGGTAAAGTTTCCCTTCTTATTTGTAGTCCCCCCTTTTCCATCCACCAGTCCCTTTCCTCCTTCCCCATCTAGTTCTGTAATGTCTTAAGAACTTTCGGGAGACAGGAGGAGTTACTTCAGGGACCTGAACTGTGGCCACTTAAGACAGGGGTCTACTTAGGTAATTTGGCAGCCATTTTTGCCGCCTGATCTGCCGTGGCTTTCCCCTTTGCCTTCTCTGCATCTGTTTACAGTGGCCTTTCGTTGCTATCATTACCTCTCATGTTAGTGACGAGGGCTTCCATCCGAGACCTCACTGCTTCCCCATTTTCGATGGGTTTACCTGAAGTGATCAAGGAGTCTCTGGCTTTCCATATGGGCCCATAGTCATGGGCTATCCCAAAAGCACACTTGGAATCAGTGTAAATGTGGGCTGTTTTTCCATCTGCATATCTGCAAGCCATCTTCAGAGTCTTTTAGCTCCACTCTTGAGCAGACATGTGTGGTAGTTCACGTTTAATCACCACTGCCCAACCTGTGTAGTACCTGCCACCCTGACCATACCTCGATCCATCCACAAAGAGCACATGATCTAAAGTACCTAATGGCTGATTTACCAAATCCCACTACCTCTTGTGACATCATCTGCAAACAGTCATGAGCCTCTTCCTTTGAATCTGGAAGAAAAGGTTAAAGTGCGGTGCCCTAACTCTTCCCTCCCCCCTTGATCCAGAGGCAACAGGGTGGCTGAGTCCAAAGTATTACACTTTTTGGAGAGCAACATTGTCAGGCAACAAAATGGAACACTGCATTCTCAAATAACGGGCAACAAAACAATCATTTGGATTGTACGTTCATGAGGATAGATGTAAGATCACCATCACTTTGTAGTTCAGAACTATCTCAGAGCTTTCATCAAGCATAGCTAGTACAACTACTACAGCTCTGATGCAGAAAGGGGCACCTCTGGCCACGGGGTCAAGTCTGACTGAATAATATGCTATGGGGCGTTATTGCTGGCCATGCAGTTGGGTGAGGACAGCTGAGTCATGGCCACTCACTTCATAACAATACAATCTAAATGTAATAATCTGATAGGCCCAGTGTGGGGGAACACAAAATTGCCAGCTCTAGGCATAAAAAGCATCTACCACCTCATCTGTGAGGCGGTAGGGACTAAAGGACAAATCAATCACAGTGGAGTGAGTAGGGGTAATGGGAACCTGAGCCAACAAGGTGTGTGTGTGTGTGTGTTGGGCACAATGTGGGTGTTAGAAACTGTGGCTTCATTAACGGCATGTAGGTCATGTACCATCCAATGGTGAGTGGTTTTGCTTTTCTCAGCTTCTGGGAGTACTGATACAAACATGGACCAGGGAATTTTATCACTAATGGCCAACAAAGTTCCTGGTCATTGAGGGCACCTGTAAGCTTCACAGTGCCGTCCTCCTGATATGAGATACCAGCATGTACTTTTGCAAGCAAATATGCACCCAGGAGGCAACAAGGGGCGTTACCACTGACCAGAAAACGGGCAAGCACATCTTGGTTAGGGGCAAATCTAATATGGATGGTTTCTGTTGAAAAGGGAGCGTACTACTTTCCCATCCACTTCTACCCAAAGACTGGTGTTCTTGGAGAGTAAATCAGGGGAGGCCATGTTTGCTGTGCACAACTGTCTTGGCTGCTCCAGTATCAATCAATAACGGGACTACTTTATCACCCAGAGTGAGGGATATCATTGGGCCAGACTGAATCTGCTAAAAATGTTTAAAAGTAGAGCCGATACTGGATTTCCTGTTTCCTAATCTTGATCTAACTCCCCCCCCCCCTCACCTTTCTTTGTGTTTTCCTTATGACAAAAAAACATGGGTGTCTGTGAGGACGGACAGTGATCCGGGCATGGTCAACATAGAATACAATCCTCTCGTGTGGTGTGGACGAGGAGTACCACACACAGCACAACACTCTTCTGGGATCTGGGTCCCACAGACTCTGCAGGCCCATCTCCCAGGACCATTATAGGGTGGCAGACTTACTTTTTCCTCACTTCAATGAGGCGTTTGACATCAGGGCTGAAGCAATGCCAAAGGAACACTACCTATGGTTGGCACCACTGAACAACCCAATGCTGCTTGATGTTACTCTGCATTTTGGCTTACAGAAGTATCCAACTTTCCCTATCGCGGAATTAATAGACTGGAAAACAGGACTTCTCATCTTCCATGGGAGTGTCTTATAACTAGGGGATGGTCACAAGGGCTGTCGTTGTCTGTAACGTCCACCCCTATCCTCCCTCCGCTCTGAGTCATCTAAGTCCACACGCTGTGGTCCTCCTTTTGTCCGTCAGTAGTGTCCCAGCTATCCATAAGAACAGAGCTCTGATGTTAAGCACACACAAAGGGCCCATAAGAAACTTTTCATTGACTTCAATTAAAAAAAAAAAGTACAGCTCAATCAAAACTGTTGGCCCCAATAAAAAACCAAAAATCTTCCAAGAAAAATAAAATAAAATTCTCAATGCGCATATTATATGAAAACAAATATCGTACTCCATACATATTCACATTTTCATGTACTCATTTTCACAAACAGCTCATAACCACGCCCTTATACATAAAATATGAATTGCATTCACAGCACTGCTAAAAACATCCATCAGTCTTCACACATTTTCGACTCAACTACAACTCAAAGCCACACCCATTCACATTCCACTGAATCATTTGTCTTCCAACCCAGCCACATAGTTTACTTTGTTTCATCCCAAAACTTGCAGCACAGACAAACACAGCTTTCCTGGAAACAGATAACCACACCCAGAATTGCTGTTGGTGTGTCGCTGTTGTGCTGTGTTTTCCAATGTCTTCTGGTCTTCACTCTGTGATTAATCAACTCTTATAAGAAGACAATATACATGTTATAATCATACAGTCATTTTGTTAAAAGCTGGATTCACACATTACACTGTTTGGGAAAGAAGAAAGAAAATTATTGAACAATTCTTCGTCTTGTATAATATATTACACATCACTTACTCTGATTCCCTCCCCCCTTCTCTTTTGCCCGTTTCTCTTATCTCAGGAATGTTTCTGTGTGAAGGCAGGGGGAAGTGAATCTCTGTAGCTCACACTAAGTACTTTTTTTTCTTGCTAGTGCCATCAATTAACATCCTGACACTGCTCTGTTTTCTCACTCATTAGAACCCCCCCTCAACATCACAGGAGTTCTGATGCCCACAGTCTGTAAGCTCTAACTTCACAGTTTCTTACAGGTTTTCATCCCTGTTGCCAGCCGGGCGACCTGCTGTCCGGGGCCACACTTTCTCTAACATTCTTTTTCACATTTTAACTTTCAATTCTCCATTAATATCACATCCTGCAATCTTCATTAACTTCTTATAATTTTTTACATGTTGACTTCCTTCTTCTCTCGCTACAAGCTGAGGAGCAGTATATTCTCCTTCTTCATGTGAGTGGGACTGACCCATCTCAACCGCAGTATTTCAGACTGACACACACACACAAAACAGAGGAGTGATCAGCACCTTTTAACCCTTTCCTCCGCAGACAAAGGATTCACCCTCCCCTCTGGTTGGCTCAAAATCTGACTATCACGTCTGACTAGTCAGCTGGGACTCCCCGCACGTCTCAGACGGCTCCGTCGCGTCTTCCTTGGGTCAGGTCAGGTGGAGAATATCTCCGCAGTCTTCCCTGCTAAGGGTCATGAGGCCCCACGCGTCTTCCTGGCCAGGTCAGCCGGAGTTTACTTTGTCCCACACCTCGGCGCTACAGCGCCCCCTTCCAAACCAGGAGGTTACTGTCCCCTCCCTTTGTCTGTGGTCTTACCGTCTGTGCTCAACTCACTCCTCAGATAAATCACAGACACACACAAAACATATACACACCAGAGTGATCTATAAATTCAGACTATTGGTTCTATAGACTCCAAGCTTTCAGCATTACAGCCGACTGTCATCGGTACCACCTCACAGCAGACTGAACTATCTGAGCATGACAAAGTAAATAGCAGAAAGGCAGATGAGATAAAAAAGTTTTCTCACCTTTCTTTTGAGGCTGCGGTCCTCTCCCCTCTGCCGTTCGTCAAGCTCAGGGCTCGTCTGGTCAGCTGTTGGATGCTACATTCGCTCAGAGTCCCATCTGGGGTGCAATTTGATAAAGTAGCCCTAAATTAGAGCATTTGAGATGCACTCTGTGCTCCAAATCAATGTACCCCCAGGGGGTTAATATCCACGCGTGGTTGAGAGACTGGACACTGACACAGAAGCTGGTCAAAGCAATCTCTAATTTTTATTACACAGAGTAAGTAATATATGTATCTTCAGAAAAGGGCAGTACTTTCTAAAGGCCCAGGCATTATTCCATTGGCTCAAAAGGAAGAAGAGATGAGAGAGGAGATAACACCCTGGCATCTGCGCACTGGGCACTACTTTGGAATGTGAACTAATGTAAACATCTGGTTACCGTCGCCAATTTGTAATGGCGTTTATCCTAACTATAATACTGCATATGTCATATGTGACACTTCAAAGAGGTGCTTCTCTATAGGGAGTGAATAATATATACATATCATTAAGCCATATGATTGGCTTATGCATTCCTTTACACTCTCTATATATACCTCCCTTGGGACACCTGTACAAGGATGAGAAAACAGACACTTCTCACAGCACAGCTCTTTGCCCCAACCCCCTCTCTTCTCCAGCCTTGAAACAAAGAGGGGGGTGGGAAGCACTTGAAAAAGTAAAAGTTAACTCATTACAGTCCTAGAGATACAAAATATAGAATAAAATTCACACATCTTTAACAGTCTTTCAGAAGAGACTTCTAAGGGGGGACATAATTAACCTATTCAAATATATAAATGAGCCATACAAAAAATACTGTGAAAAGCTGTTCCATGTAAAATGTGCTCAAAAGACAAGGGGGCACTGCCTCCGATTGGAGAAGAAAAAGTTCAGTTTCCAGAAGTGTCAAAGCTTCTTTACTGTAAGAACTGTGAAGCTGTGAAATAGACTTCCTCAGGACGTGGTCACAGCAGAAACAGTAGACAGTTTTTTCAAAAAGGGTTTAGACGAATTCTTAACCACTTAGGGACCGAGCTCATTTTCACCTTAAGGACCAGGCCATTTTTTGCAAATCTGACCAGTGTCACTTTATGTGGTGATAACTTTAAAACGCTTTGACTTATCCAGGCCATTCTGAGATTGTTTTTTCACAACATATTGTACTTCATGACACTGGTAAAATGGAGTAAAAAAAATACAAAATTTGCAAATTTCCAAGTTTCAATTTCTTTACTTCTATAATACATAGTAATACCTACAAAAATAGTTATTACTTTTACATTCCCCATATGTCTACTTTATGTTCGGATCATTTTGGGAATGACCTTTTATTTTTTGGGGATGTTATAAGGCTTAGAAATTTAGAAGCAAATCTTTTAAATTTTTCAGAAATTTTCAAAAACCCACTTTTTAAGGACTAGTTCAGGTCTGAAGTCACTTTGTGAGGCTTACATAATAGAAACCACCCAAAAATGACCCCATTCTAGAAACGACACCCCTCAAGGTATTCAAAACTGATTTTACAAAGTTTGTTAACCCTTTAGGTGTCCCACAAGAATTAATGGAAAATAGAGATACAATTTCAAAATTTCACTTTTTTGGCAGATTTTCCATTTTTTATTAAAAAAAATCCAGTTACAAAGCAAGGGTTAACAGCCAAACAAAACTCAATATTTATGGCCCTGATTCTGTAGTTTACAGAAATACCCCATATGTGGTCGTAAACTGCTGTACGGGCACACGGCAGGGCACAGAAGGAAAGGAATGCCATACGGTTTTTGGAAGGCAGATTTTGCTGGACTGTTTTTTTTGACACCATGTCCCATTTGAAGCCTGATGCACCCCTAGAGTTGAAACTCCAAAAAAGTGACCCCATTTTAGAAACTAAGGGATAGGGTGGCAGTTTTGTTGGTACTAGTTTAGGGTACATATGATTTTTGGTTGCTCTATATTATATGTAACGGGCGCACTCGGTCTCTCATCAGCCGCAGACCTGCTGCTTAGCTTCGGGAGCAAGGATCTGTGTTTGGCCTCGTTCCCAGGGCGGCTTTGCTAGCTGGGAGGCTCCCTGCTCCTAGGTCTGCCTTGAGCGCCGAGCTGATCACTCGGTGCTCGACCTGTCTGTCGGTCATGTGACGCTGGCCACGTCACATGACCCTCACTCCCCACTATAAATACAGGCGGCCTGCTGGCTACAGATAGCCTGTGATTTTCGTCCTATAGGCTGTCTACTTTACTTTATGGTTATTAAGCTACCTCTGGAATTGAACCTCGATCCGCCTCTTGACACCTCTTCTGCCTGCTCCCTGTGCCTTGACGCTACCTCTCGGATTTTGACCTCTGCTTGTTTACGGATTTGTCTTTGCCTCTTCCCTTGTTCTGACGTGACTTCCTGGACTGACCTCGGCTAGTTGACCCGCCTCGCCTTCCGTTTTTGTTCTACCTCTTCTCTGCTTATTGTAACTTCTCAGTGGCTGTCCTCTTCCCTGCTGTCTCTTTCTCTCTGTTTGCACTTAGTAGGTTAGGGACTGTCGCCCAGTTGCGCTCCGTCACCTAGGGCGGGTGGTGCAAGTAGGCAGGGACAGGGGACCGGGTGGCAGCTCAGCTGGTGCCCCTCCGCTCTATCTTGATTCCCGTGACTCTACCCGTGACATTATACTTTTTGTGAGGCAAGGTAACAAGAAATGGCTGTTTTGGCACCGTTTTTTATTTTTTGATATTTACAACATTCATCTGCCAGGTTAGATCATGGGGGTATTTTTATAGACCAGGTTGTCACGGACGCGGCAATACCTAATATGTATACTATTTTTTTTATTTATGTAAGTTTTACACAATGATTTCATTTTTGAAACCAAAAAAAATCATGTTTTAGTGTTTCCATAGTCTGAGAGCCATAGTTTTTTCAGTTTTTGGGCGATTATCTTGGGTAGGGTATGATTTTTGCGGAATGAGATGACTGTTTGGCACTATTTTGGGGTGCGTATGACTTTTTGATCGCTTGCTATTACACTTTTTGTAATTTACTTAAGTTTTACACAATAACAGCTTTTTTAAAACAAAAAAAATTATGTTTTAGTGTCTCCATATTCTGAGCCATAGTTTTTTTTAATTTTTTTGGGCGATTGTCTTAGGTAGCGGCTCATTTTTTTGCGGGATGAGGTGACTGTTTGGTACTATTTTGGTGGGCATACGCCTTTTTGATCGCTTGCTGTTGTACTTTTTGTGATGTAAGGTGACAAAAAAATGGTTTATTTAGCACAGTTTTTATTTTTTCACGATGTTCATCTGAGGGGTTAGGTCATGTGATATGTTTATAGAGCCGGTCGATACGGACGAGGCGATACCTAATGTAAACTTTTTTATTTATTTTTTTCTTAATTTAAAAAAAAAAATTTTTTTTACTTTATTTGGGGAAAATGACGTTTTTGTTTATTTTTACTTGAAACGTAATTTTTTTTTTGGGGGGGGGACTTTATTTTTTAAACTTTTTTTCAACTTTTTTTTTCACTTTTTTTTTTTAAAACTTTTTTTTTTTTTCACTTAATTTTTTTCCCACTTTGGGACTTCAACTTTTGGGGGTCTAATCCCCTTTACAATGCATTCCAATACTTCTGTATTGGAATGCATTAGCCTAATGAGTAATACAGTGTGTATTACTCACTCATACAGCTTCCGGCCTGTGAGATCCAGCTTCCGGCCTATGAGATTACAGCCGCATGGAGACCCGATGGCGCCGCCGTAACCTGTAAAAGCCGCAAACCGCAGGTCTTAATTGACCTGCAGTTTGCGCCGATCGTCCACACGGTCCGTCCGCCGATCGTCCCCCCTGCGCATTGTCCCCAGGTGCCTGCTCCAGACTTATCTGAAGACCAGAAAGACCGGTAATTTCCCATGTTTGGGTTGCTGTAATTGTGGGAATATGCTGAAAGGGAACACTTTTGTTCACCCATACAGTGGCAAGAAGTTCAACATTGCATAATATTACACGTTCCGGTCTAGGTTTGTCATCTACATGATCGTTTGTCCCTGCAGTTTAATCTACGTGGGAGAAACGACCATGGAAATTAGGGAGCGCATTAACATACACAGAAGTACTATAAGGAAAAAAATGATGGATAAGCCGGTGGCTAAACATTTTATTGATTGTGGACACTGTCAGCCCACTGAGATTCCGGGTCATCGATTCTGTTCAGGTACCCAAGAGATGAGGGGATAGGGGGCGTATGTTAAGGAAGAAAGAGCTGAAATTGATTTTTACACTACAATCCCTACAACCCCAGGGACTTAACATTGAATTTAATGTAAACAGTGTGGATAGGTAGATTTTCATTTACTGTTGTCCGATTCGGTATATAATGTTTTTACATGGTACTTTAAGGTATATATTTTTAACACTCTTTTTTGCACTTTAATTATTTGTCTCCTTGATATAGTTTTTTTTTTTTAGGGTCACTAGCTCCATATTATATGCCGAGACTCATTGTCTCATCCATTGCCTTCTCTTTTTCCCTTAAGCCGATGTCTATTGACAATTTGATTGTCATTTGTCCACCGTGAGATTTGTAGTGATATGGCAATAAGTTATATCTGAAATGTATTAAATATTCTATCCAATCTTCCATCATATGATTGGATATGAGTGAGACATTATTTTGGTCCCCATATATATATTAGGGGCATTATACAATAGATATTCATAAGGCCGATTTACTCTTTTTATGTCTAGGTGGATCTAGGACCTTTTGCCGGTCAGGTGATGATCACGTGGGCTGATGACGCGCTCGGCACGTGATTTGCTGTATGAACGCCAATTGGTGGTATGTGCCGTAGTCATAGAGAGAGATGTGGCCGCATCGCTGATGTTCGTGACGGCGGTCCGCCTATGTCGAAGGGCGATGATGTCACTGACATCCGCAATAGGTCTGTTGAGACGCCGGCGTGCGAAAATGACATTGCTGAGGCATTTGGATGATTTTCAATGAGGATCAGGTACACATAGCTTTTATTTATCATTACTCTGATTGGAGCTCAGACCATTTTAATTAATACACATGTGTTGATGAGATTGAGCTTTTAGCTGATTGGCCTCACTATGTCACATGGGTGGCCACTCTGGTGTATATATGATTGCTCACTTTCTTGTATCTGTATACTTGATAAAGGCTACTGCGTAGCCGAAACGTCGTATCTTTTTTTGTGTGCACTCTTGGTTCCCAATAAACAGTCACACCGGACATGCTGCTGTGAACCTTTCTACCTTCTACTACTATTTGTGGGACTGCTGTGGATCGGTGGTCCTATCGCGGCTGGTGCATTCCGGATTGGTCAGGAGGTCCATTTGTGCTGCTCTGCAACTGTCTTATCGCAGGTGCCTGCTCAATGATTTGTGAAAAATGCATATGAAAACTTGTAGAAATCTGAGAGTCGATTTCCTTTTGGGATTCGCATCCCTACCTATCCCTTGGTTGAACTTGATGGACGTATGTCTTTTTTCAACCGTATGAACTATGTAATCTGCACTGAAATCCGCAGGTGTTCACAGGGAAATCTGTGCGGTCAATCCGCATCTATTGCTGTGGATTTTCCGCATGCAGATTTTACTGTTCCCGTTGAAGTGAATGGAGAAAATCCGAATAGGAAAAATAAAATAAATTGACATGCTGCAGATTTTAAAATCTGCACCGTAGTTAAAAATCCACATGAAAAAAAAAATAATCTGCATCGTGTGCATGAGAATTTCAAATTCTCATAGAAAACAATGTACATGACCTACGGTGCGGATTTTCCACACTCAAATCCGCGTGGAAAATCTGCACGCAATCCTGATCGTGTGCATTTACCCTAAGAAGCTCCTTGATTTGATTTCACAGAAATACAGTTGTGTGTCAAAATAATAGCAGTCGTACGTGATCAATCACTCCTTTTTGGTAGAAATTATATTTCTACATGGCAAATAATTTACTAGCAGGTGTAGTAGAGTAATAGAAATCCAAAAGTAATGACATGCATTCTGCTGATTCTGTGTAATTGAATCAATAAATGAAAGGGGCATGTTCAAAATAATAAGTGTGTTTTTCAATTAGTGAGGTCATTCATTTTTTGAAAAACAGTGCATTTCCCTCTGAAATTCTGAGGAATATAGGTCGTTCCAGACATTGTTCAGAAGAACAGCGTACCTTGATTAAAAAGTTGATTGGAGAGGGGAAAACATATAAAGAAGTGCAGAAAATTATTGGCTGCAAAGCTAAAATGATCGCAAATGCTTTAAAATGGCAACCAAAACCTGAAAGACGTGGAAGAAAGCTAAAAAACTACCATTCGAATGGATAGAAGAATAGCCAAAATGGCAAGGACTCTGCCAACAATCAGCTCCAGGAAGATCAAAGAAGGTCTAAAGTTACCTGTGAGTACTGTTACAATTAGAAGACGCCTATGAGAAGCCAATCTACCTGCAAGAAGCCCCTGCAAAGTTCCACTGTTGAAAAAAAGACATTTGCCAAAGAGCACATTGGCTGGTCTAAAGAGACATTTTGTGGACTGATCAAAAGTTCTTTTTGGGTCTAGTGGCCGGAGACAGTTTCAGATGACCCCCAAACACTAAATTCAAGCCACATTACAGTGGTGGCGCAAGCATCATGATATGGGAATATTTCTCATACTACGGTGTTGGGCCTATTTATCGCATGCCAGGGATCATGGATCAGTTTCAACACATGAGAATACTTGAAGAGGTCATGCTGCCTTATGCTGAAGAGGAAATGCCCTTGAAATGGGTGTTCCAACAAGACAACGACCCCAAACACACCAGTAAACGTGCAACATCTTGTTTTCAGACCAACAAGATTGACGTTATGGAGTGGTCAGCCCAATCCCGGATCTTAATCCAATAGAAAACTTGTGGGGTGACATCAAAAATGCAGTTTCTGAGGCAAAACCAAGAAATAGAGAAGAACTGTGGAATGTAGTCCAATCATCCTGGGCTGGAATACCTGTTCACAGGTGCCAGAAGGTGGTTGACTTCATGCAACACAGATGTACAGTAGTTCTCAGAAACAGTGGTTATACAACTAAATATTAGTTAAGTAATTTAAAGGAAAGCAAAATCTTCAGTTTATATAGTGAATATTTGAGTTTGTAAAGAAGAATACAAACACTGCTATTTTTTTGAACTGTCTAATATTCACTTAATTTTTTTTGAGGAACAACACAAATTGAATATATTTTTCTTCATGTTTTGATTTGGAATAGAATGTGCAGTGTTCCCAATGCATTTGTGTGTATGGAAATAGAAGCTATTAGAAGGATTTTGAACTTTAATCACTTTTTTAAACACACTGCTATTATTTTGAACACAACTGTAAGTCCCTGTTTTGATGCTGAGAATTATAAGTCATTGGGGTTTTTGGAGCACCTGGTGGGATCATTCTGATTACAGATCTGAAAGAATGCTGTGATTTGGATTATACATGCAAGACACAACGTAGATGTCAACGGATATGTGTAATCCAAAAAGGATTTTATTTATTTATTTTAATTTATGTCACTATATGTAGAAGAAAAAAAAAATCCTGCAGTTTTCAATCGGAACACTTCCTGTTCTGTAGCTATAATATTTAAATAGTTATCTCATTATCACAGGCACGATTACAGTGAAAGGTAACCCCGCTAGCTTGATAACAGCTGATGGTTATAATATGCAAATGAGCCTCTAGGAGCAGGGGGGGCGTTGATCCTGTTACTAGTGGCTCTGTTCTCCCACCTCTGGCCATGCCCTGCTACACTTGATTGACAGGGCCAGGCAGTGTTGGTCTCCTCCTGCCGGCTCTGTCTGCAGTGGAAATCTCATGTCTGCACCCTCCCGTTCAGTAGTCGACGCAGGCGCAGTGAGGGAAGCTGGTGGGCATCCTTCACTCACTGTTCCTGCGCCGAATACTGAACGGGACAGCGCAGGCGCAAGGTTTCCACAGTAATTTGCAATTACAGGATCGCGCTTGAGTCCAACGGCGCATGCGCCGCCTGTACAAGCGCGGTCCCAGCGACTGAGCCGGGTGTCAATTAGACTGCATAGAGGCGGGGTTAGGACAGGGGAGTTACAGCCTGGAATGAGGGAAGGGCTACCCCCTTTACTTCTACCGGGACTTGTGGAGCTGGAGAAGAGTACTTTATAAAGCGATTTTTCCATGCATATACATGACAGAAAAGCGGGACAAGACCGTGTGCTAACACAATGAGGATGATCTATAAGGTACTTTTGATAGTTCATTAAGTGAAATCCAGGTGAAAGGTTCGCTTTAAGGTGAAAAATGACCCGGTCGTTAAGGATACTGTGTCCTTGAATGGCTCATATGTAGCTTGTACGTATGTGTGATCGAATTAATGTTACAATTTCAGAACTCTGCAAAGAATCCCATAAAGCTAATGGTAGTATGAGGACCAACTGTGGACAATGTAGGAGATGTCTGCACCATTGGCTCCCAGCTGAAGGTCTCCAGTGTAGACATAGTAAAGAGGTTGTGGAATGGTTTACTTCTCAGCCGTCAGAAGCTTTCTCTCAGGTCCTTTCTGCTCATATCTATAAGACCTCCCTTATCTACAACTCCTTTTACTTCATCTCCTGCCTCATCTCATCTGGATGTCGATTCTGTCTCTGATCAGCAGGATTCTGAAGATCTTTGTTTCATGATGGCGTACCTGCATTATTAGAAGCTGTGCTAGCTCACCTTAAAATGGTTTCACCTACAGAGGAAAAGCCCAAAAAAGGATAGAAAATAAAACAAAAAACGCAAACACTAGGATATTGCCTGATGCCATATTAAAGGGATGTATGGTCCCAGCCAGACAGGTAACATTATTGGGAGCTAGATTACAGCAATGTGTTACAGAGCCTGCAGTCTCAGCTCAGTGGGGAGACCTTCTAAGGTAAGTAGTCCAGTGGCCAATCTGGCTGAGAAGACTATTCTCTGTCGGGGAACTTATAGTCAGAAAGATTGTTTCCCTGCTGAAACAGTAATTCCATGTCTATGGCAGAGTGCAAAGCTGCTTTGGCTTCAGTTTTCTAGGGACATAGGGATAGCTTCTCCATGAAGTTTCGCTTAGTCACTAAGATTGGTGTCCATTCACAGAACTATTTCCGATTTTGCGGACCACAAATTGCAGATCCATGGATACCGTTGTGTGCATTCTGCATTTGCGGATCAGAACATACTGCCCTATGAAGGCAATGCTTATTCTTGTCCGCAATACAGACAAGAATGGGACATTTTCTATCCCATTGAAATTAATTGGTCTGCATGAGATCTGCAATTTGTGGGATGTGTGCGGAAAGAAAGTTGTGTGAATGGGCCCTGAATGTGCCTCTGAGTTCATGTGATCCCCATAGGCACTCTCAGAGTGCAGAGGGACATTAGCACCATTTTGTTCCTTACTGTTTCATCTGTCTAGGATGTCGCCAAATTTAATACTATTTTTAATCTATCGTACCCGTACAGAGGGGTCTCCTTTCCACAATATACCTCTAGGTCTAGATTCGTTCTTGTCATTTTCATTCCAAAGATCACTGTAAAAGGGAATATTAATTATTGATATTTTGGTTAATCTCAATTAATATTCATAAATAGGCGTGAGTCGTCTAGTGATTACTCCGCCTATTTATACTATAAAAGGAACCAACTCTGTTGCCTTACCTAATTCTCTGAACTAAGTGCAAATTACTACTGCTGCTACGATATACTACGGCAGTGCCCAAAAACACTATACACTGTATTATGAATAAAATATTTATTACACAATACAAATATACAAGTCATACAATATATAGTAGGGGAGTTTCTGGAGTGGTAGTGGATGGAAGATACGTGCCACCGGGGGTCGTGGCCCCGGTGGAGTAAGAGCCGGGACTTTTGCGTTTTGTCAGCAGTGAGTGCTGTTCACACAGTGGTCCAGGCCGGCTCTTACTGGGAACAGGCGAAGAGCAGGGTGGGTGTCTGTTCCCCACGGACCACCATGGGTTGATGGGGTAGGGGGGAGGAAACGCTGTACCCCTGTTCTCAACAGACAGTTTTCGGTTGTTGGTGTCAGTCTACACTGATCCGGGCAGGTTGGTTTCTCTGGCCCTAGTCAGGTAGTGATGAGTTAATCCTTCACCATGCTCGGTGGGTGTGGTCCTCCTGCTACACCCAGAGCATATGAATATAGGTTTGGTGTTCACTGACTCTGGGGACTGATGAAGTGCGGTCTCTCTGCAGGAAGCTGATCGGAGGGTCGGACTGAGCTCTGTAGTCCGCTCCGTCTAACAAAGACTGCACAACTGATGCAAGCGCAGAGAAGGACCAAAAGAAGGGATCCTGTGGCCGGAGCCAAACCCTTGTCCAGACGAACTTAGACGAACCTGCCCCACGACAAGGTGTAGTACCAATCACTGGTGGGAGAGACTGTGTGAACAGACACCAAGACGCCTGCAGCGTTTGGGGCTCCGTTGTGGGAGGTGGGGTTTCTGAACATTGCTATTGTGTGAATTGCACAGTTTTTGATGTCACGCACTGAAGTGAATTAAAAGAGCACAGTTTGAACACAAAGCCTGTCTCCTGAGCCTCTGTACTGCCACCGCTACCGTCTGCCGACCAGAGCAAAACCCCCACAATATATATCTCTATATCAATGGTTCTAAATTTATATACATATAGACGCACACACCGCAATATAACACAATACACTATAATAATACGCCTAAACTACACTACACACAGTACAATATTCCTCCCCAAATCTAAATATTACACTTCACATACACACATAAATAGCAGCCCACCCTCCTGGCTCTATACGCTGTCCCTATGGGGAGACAAAGGGGTAACAATGACTGCAGGGGATATTAGCCCAGTAAATAGTTAATACAGGGCTATTTCAAGGGTGGTAGGGGTTGGTATACAGGGCAGAGGTTAATGGGATATTGGAATGCAGGGGTGGTGTCACGGCGGACGTGCACAGTTAAATAGATCAGTTCCAATAGTCTGGGACTATAATTCCTGTTTCTGGCCTTTTCTCTAATTGTTAAAATATAACCTTTATTTCTCCTTTAATAAACGATATAGCCACAAAAAACATATAAATTTAAAACAACATATGGAGGGCAATGCTATTTGGGGGCTATAGGCTTAGCATCCTCTGCTTATCTGTAGGTGAGCTAAGATCTCTATTTATCTTTTTTTATCTTTTGCAAATTATTATAGAGTGCGTGTCTGTAATGTCAGCCGACATCAGACACCTTGCAGCTAAAACTCTTAGGAATATTGCCCAACCTACAGTGCTGTATGTATTCAGGTAGGATGTATTTTAACAAGTACTCATAGCGGCTCTTACCGCCCGCATTTTTGCCTATTTTCTGCCCCTATAATATATGTCTATAAGCGGCGTCTGCAGATCGCCGTCCAATTAATCATTCCTTTGCCCTACCATAATCATTAAAAACTAATGGTGCAGCTCCCCCGACATGTTTCACCGCGAGATGCGGCTTCTTCAGGGGGGTAAGGAGCTACTAACAACACAAATGTTTCATTTGTAAGGACTTATATATCCGTAAGGCGGATTTCCGCTCAGTAATGTCCAATAGAGTTATTTCTCGTGTTAAAGAGCATGTGAATAGACCTATCCAGATGCGGTTCCGTCGGTCACGATGGTCAGATTGTCAGCTAATCACAATGTTTCTTTTGCGCTTGCGTTCGATACTTAGTTATTTTTCTATTATTGATGTTATATGCGCTTGCGTCCTAACTTAGTATCTTTTTTTGACGTGACTATTCTGTGCGCTTGCGTCGGGACTTAGTGTCTTTTTATAACTATTATATGCGCTTGCGTCGGGACTTAGTGTCTATTTCCTATATATAGTGTTACATGCGCTTGCGTCGGGACTTAGTGTCTTTTTATATATTGTGGCTGTTTTTGTGCGCTTTCGTCGGGACTTAGTTTCTAGATTATTGTGACTATTAAGTGCGCCTGCATCGAAACTTAGTGTGTTTTTTATAATTATTATGTGTGCTTGCGCCTGAACTTCGAATTCCTTAGTTTCGTTGTTATAGCTATTATATGCGCCTGCGTCTGGACTTAGTGTTTTATTTATTATAACTATTTATTTGTTATAACTATTATGTGCGCTTGCGCTTAGACTTTTAAATTACTACTGATTTTAATATCATCAGTGCGCATGTATAGTCACTTAGAATTTTTCCGTTCTCGTATACATGTATAAGGACTTAGACTTTTTTTCTCCTTTAGGGATCTATTTGCACTGAAGGGAGTAAACAGAGAACCATTCCCCCGAACCGCCAGGTATAGGTCACATATGTCGGGACTTAATTTATTCTTAATAGTTTGTATGGATATAACCAATTAAATATCGTGCCCATGTCTTAGAATATATTATGTTCTTACAACTATACTCATTCCTCAATATAATTATGCTCATATAAGAACCGACTCTGACCAAACCTACCAACTTAATTCTAGTTGTTTACCAATATAACCGCATATTTTGGATAGGTATGCTCTATTGTATTTTTTGCTTTTCATATTAGTTTATTAGTTATTATTTTCATTATTATCCTATATAGAATTATTTTTGATAACTAGAGTGATACTTTATCTTATTCTGATTATTTATTTTCCTTCAGATTTTATTTATATAAACGCTGTGAAGGTAAATCCTTCATTCAGTCCATTTGGACTCATGGTATTCAGCCTCTGAATCCATCTAGCTTCACTCTGTAGGAGTTTTCTATCCAGGTTGCCTCCTCTGGGACCCATACTTAGTTTTTCTATGCCCCAGAAACGTAGGACTTTATTATTATTGCCATGCATATATCTAACATGCCTGGCAATTGGTGTGTCTTTCCCTGTTTCTATAGAGCTCATATGTCCAGAGATACGGAGCCTCAATTCCTGGATAGTTTTGCCCACGTACAATTTAGGACATGGGCATGATGCAATATATATCACTCCTTTGGTCTTACAGGTGATCAGTTGCCTGATTGTATATTCCTTTCCATCTGATGGATTTGTAAATTTTTTAATACGTGGGATATATCTACAAAAAGAGCAATCCCCGCATGATGTAGATCCACAGTATTTTTCTCTAATTAGATTTTTTCCAATTCCTTTTTCTTTTAGGTGGCTATGCACTAGATGATCTTTTAGATTGGAGCTCCTTCTATATGTAACGCTTGGATTGACGGTAAGTACTTCTCTCAGATCTCTCTCTGTCTGAATGATATACCAGTATTTTTGAAGTATGCTGTATATTTCCCTGTTATATCCGTCAAAGGTACCAATACACCGAATAGTCTAATTTTTCTTGGGAGGACTGGTTGTAAGTAATTCATCTCTGCTTATAGCTTTTTCTCTATTATAAGCTCTTTTTAAGGGGGCTGTAGGATAGCCTCTTTTTTTTAAACTGGTATAGAGGTGTCTGCTCTCTTTTTCAAAAGTTGTTACATCAGAGCAATTTCTACGGGCCATCAAATATTGGCCCGTAGGTATTCCTCTCAAGTGGCAGAGGGTGCCAACTCTCCCAGTGTAAATAACTATTTGTGGAGGTTGGTTTTCTGTACACCTCAGTACCGATATGTCCATTGTCCATAATCTTGATTTTCAGGTCTAAAAACACAATTTCTCTATCCTGTAGTTCGTACGTAAATCGCATTCCTATGTTGTTATCATTTAAAACCTGGGCGGATTCCCTGAAAAGTGTCCGTGTGCCATCCCATAGGATAAGGATGTCGTCGATATACCTGCCCCAAGATAAATAGAGATCTTAGCTCACCTACAGATAAGCAGAGGATGCTAAGCCTATAGCCCCCGAATAGCATTGCCCTCCATATGTTGTTTTAAATTTATATGTTTTTTGTGGCTATATCGTTTATTAAAGGAGAAATAAAGGTTATATTTTAACAATTAGAGAAAAGGCCAGAAACAGGAATTATAGTCCCAGACTATTGGAACTGAAATATTTGACCTCCTGGGTCCAGTGGATCACTTGTAAATATTATAGTCTAAAGTGAGGTAAACCCTCTTTATTTGATCCCCAATCATAGAGTGATTCTTCAGCTGATTTTCCAGCCAACTACTATATTAATCTGTATAGTTTTTTTAATCCATCAACATATTCCTTTCCTAATGCTTTGTAATGGCAGGATTTCTCAAGCAGAAACCTAGCCTGGAAAATTTGTCCTTAGAGGCCAGCCAAGTATTCTCTAATACTAATATTCCACTAAATCAAACCGACATAAATATTGCGTTCAAGAATTTGAACAAAACATATAGTCAGCACATTAGAGCTTGGTGGGAAATGGCGAGCCTGGACACATATTTACAGCAGGGTATAGTATATAGAGGGCTATGTATCCCCCTACGACCAAATACAAATTTGGAAGACACAGTATTTACCAAAGGCTGGGAGCAATTATTAACTGAGTGCTCACAAAGATTAATAAGCTATCTACTAGAATATGAGAAGAGTTCCTTCACTAAACTAGACCAACAATTGGAGAAGGAAATAAGAGATACAGGACTTTAACCAACACTCAGAATTTAATAATTTAGAACAGCAAATTAAGAAAAATATAGAGCTCCTACAAAACGAAATCAAGGAACGTAAACATAAAAAATATATTAGAGATCGTCAGGATTTTGAGTCTGACAGAGTATACATTTGGAAAAATAGAAATACCATTAGGAACACCTATCAGAGAAATACTGAGTACTCTGACACTGACACCTCTGGGGCAGAGGGTTCAACATACAGTGGAAATTATTCTAATTCAAGAACAGGGACAAAACGGAAAATTAAGAAAGGGAGATATCAACCACCAAATAAAGTTAGTCAAGAAAATAGACAAACGTCAAAAATATGTCCATCAATAATGGGAAAACAGTACCATACAGGTCTAAATACAACAATGACCAACACAACCACTGGTCCATCTACTGGATCCTACTCCATCTCTACCTCTGCACAACCGTTTGCTTTTGGACAGACAGTGAATGGGGCAACCAATGTGAACCCAAATCCTTCCAATTCTCAAATAACATCAACACAGATGAATACCCAGATAAATACACCCATAGCCCCCCTTTTTTTAGGACAGGCAGGGATACAACTACGGGATCGGGAGAAATGGGGATACAGCAAATAGGAGATAATGCACTAACAGAGGAAGATAATGATAGACGGATTATAAATCTGTCCATACACCCCCTAACAATAGCACAGAGAACACTCTTGGATAGAGGTCTGACTTTCTATCCAGTTCCACAGAGCGACAAGTTCTTGTGGATAAAGGATATCAATCTCTTTGCGCGCAAATTAGCTTTACATAAAGTACACAAACAAGCAGAGTGGGATCTGAGAAAAACACAAGAAAATGAGGAAAAATGCATTCAGACTCTAGAGGACCTCTTGAGGGAGAATGAAGGACAAGGTATTATTCCAGACCCCCCTTTCTCCACCTTAAAACCAAAATCAAAGACCACTCTGCCATTTGCACAATTCAAAGAGATTGATACCTTTGTTAGCCTGGTTACTCAGGATATAAAAGCATTAAAAATAAGAAAAGATCATATAGACCAAAATATGAATATCCAGGAGTTAAAAGCCTTGGAAGAACTCAAGAACAATGAGGATATTGTTATTAAGCCCAGTGATAAGGGGGGGAACATAGTCATTCAGGACAGAGATGACTATGTAGACATGGTGCAGAGACTCCTAAAAGATAGAAAGACCTACCAAATACTCTCCAATGACCCGACTAGTGAATACACTATTGAATTGAAGGATTTCCTGCAAGAGGCGAAGTCCAAAGATATAATAACAAAAGATGAATTTACGTATCTCCTTAATAAAGACCCTACCATCTCTACCTTTTATGCACTCCCAAAAGTGCATAAGGGGAAAACTCCTATCCCAGGGAGACCGATAGTTTCCGGGAATGATAATCTGACACAGGGGGCAAGCCAGTATGTTGACCAAATACTGAGGCCTTTTGTAATCACCTTACCGTCCTATATTAAAGACACAAAAGATCTACTCCTAAAAATCAACGACATGATTATGACACCAAACACTATATTGGCTAGCCTGGATGTCGAATCCCTGTATAGTAATATACAGGGAGTGCAGAATTATTAGGCAAGTTGTATTTTTGAGGATTAATTTTATTATTGAACAACAACCATGTTCTCAATGAACCCAAAAAACTCATTAATATCAAAGCTGAATATTTTTGGAAGTAGTTTTTAGTTTGTTTTTAGTTTTAGCTATTTTAGGGGGATATTTGTGTGTGCAGGTGACTATTACTGTGCATAATTATTAGGCAACTTAACAAAAAACAAATATATACCCATTTCAATTATTTATTTTTACCAGTGAAACCAATATAACATCTCAACATTCACAAATATACATTTCTGACATTCAAAAACAAAACAAAAACAAATCAGTGACCAATATAGCCACCTTTCTTTGCAAGGACACTCAAAAGCCTGCCATCCATGGATTCTGTCAGTGTTTTGATCTGTTCACCATCAACATTGCGTGCAGCAGCAACCACAGCCTCCCAGACACTGTTCAGAGAGGTGTACTGTTTTCCCTCCTTGTAAATCTCACATTTGATGATAGACCACAGGTTCTCAATGGGGTTCAGATCAGGTGAACAAGGAGGCCATGTCATTAGATTTTCTTCTTTTATACCCTTGAGCTTGACTCCATCCTCAACCCGAAAAGGCCCCACAAGCTCATCTTTGATGATACCAGCCCAAACCAGTGCTCGACCTCCACCTTGCTGGCGTCTGAGTCGGACTGGAGCTCTCTGCCCTTTACCAATCCAGCCACGGGCCCATCCATCTGGCCCATCAAGACTCACTCTCATTTCATCAGTCCATAAAACTTTAGAAAAATCAGTCTTGAGATATTTCTTGGCCCAGTCTTGACATTTCAGCTTGTGTGTCTTGTTCAGTGGTGGTCGTCTTCCAGCCTTTCTTACCTTGGCCATGTCTCTGAGTATTGCACACCTTGTGCTTTTGCGCACTCCAGTGATGTTGCAGCTCTGAAATATGGCCAAACTGGTGGCAAGTGGCATCTTGGCAGCTGCACGCTTGACTTTTCTCAGTTCATGGGCAGTTATTTTGCGCCTTGGTTTTTCCACACGCTTCTTGCGACCCTGTTGACTATTTTGAATGAAACGCTTGATTGTTCGATGATCACGCTTCAGAAGCTTTGCAATTTTAAGAGTGCTGCATCCCTCTGCAAGATATCTCACTATTTTTGACTTTTCTGAGCCTGTCAATTCCTTCCTTTGACCCATTTTGCCAAAGGAAAGGAAGTTGCCTAATAATTATGCACACCTAATATAGGGTGTTGATGTCATTAGACCACACCCCTTCTCATTACAGAGATGCACATCACCTAATATGCTTAATTGGTAGTAGGCTTTCGAACCTATACAGCTTGGAGTAAGACAACATGCATAAAGAGGATGATGTGGTCAAAATACTCATTTGCCTAATAATTCTGCACTCCCTGTATACCCTTTTTTGCCATTGTTTTTTAATGTATGTGCATTGACGGTACACCTGTTTAGGTTGTCCGTTAGCATCTGTGATTTTATTTTATTTTCTGTATCTCACGTTCAAGTTGACTAGATGTGTTTGATTGCACCATGTGTGCTGTTTTCCATGATCATGTGACCGATTGATTGCATGGTCAGCTGCGTAAACAGCCCATAGGGTGCGGTTTTGTAAGAAGGTCGATGTGTCATGAGGAAGGACTGCTATTTGTTTATGGTCTGAAACGCGTAACTGAACTTTTCCTGTATGTCGACGATTTTATACCGCAATAAAGCTACGATTTTTTCATCATCTTTAAGCTGGATACTTCCATTTTTCCTAAGGGTGCAATACGCTCCGTGGAGGAGTTCTCCTCTCTCGGTGCAATTTGTTCCATAAAGTGCATATGACATATTTTGCCCTTGGTACCAACACCAATACCCCTGTCATAAGTATTTCAGCTGGGAGAAGGGTATTGGGTTGGCCTTCATCTCACAGGACCCATTGGTGTTCCAACACTGGTGTCTAAGCACCCGATCCTGATTACCTTGACAGAGGATGGCATCATCTTTCTTCCAACATCCATCTGTGTCAAACATAAGGATGGCCTCCCTCATAGGTCTGAACGTCCGAGAGGAGCTGTGGATTATGTACCGTCCGGTTATTTACAATAATTCCTAGGTTAATGGTGCTGTATCCCTGTGTAATATGGCCAGATACAGGTGCCAATGATGAAGCAGTGCAAGTGAGGTTCTGACATCCGTGCCACTGGACCACCCACCAGTTGGTGTGATTGGCTGCGAAAGAGGAGATCAGGGGACTTACCCATTGACGGAGGTTGAATGGGAAGTGGCCGCTGTACAAAGAAGATACAATATGTTTAAGGTTGTCCGAGAGTTCACTTTGGACCTGCGTACACGCCAGAGCAAGCCGAGCTCTATCCTGCTCCTCCGAGAGACCCACAACTAACCTTCTAAATGTCTCTCGTAGAGCAGAAGATAGAGAGGTAGTGGTATCTATGTGCAAATGCTGCAAACCCTCTAGGATGTGGTTTACATCAAGCTGGGTCTTGAATCCTTCCCTGGCGTGTCGCGCAACATCCCCAAGTTTAGTTCTCAGGACTTCCATATCCATAATGTTCAGGGCGCCCACTCCCATGGCAACCAGATCGCTCTTCCCCTGAATTTTCCGTGTCGAGGGTCATCTTTTCTTGCCTCTTGCCCCGCCTCTATCCAACCTCTGATCATGTCATTTTGGTTCCTCATAAATTCCCCACATCTGTGATCCCAATGATCAACTCTGAAATCCTCCACAGAAATTCTCCAGGTGAATAGGACAAATTTTGCACCCGTGATGGTCTTCCATGAGGATGACAGTTGAGGAGTTATAGGATCTGCCAATTGATAGATAGGGGCGTTGCAAGAATCTGAATGTGGTCTCACAGGTTTGAGACCTTCTGTTTCATAGGGGATTCTCACCACTGTTACACACATTTGCCCTCTACCTTTGAACGGATACCATTGGTCACTTTCTCCAGCCTGTAACCCTAATTTCCCTACAGGTTTGAATTTGGACAGATAAACCCACTGTGTAAATGTCCAGCACCCTTCATCTACTGCCTCACAAAAAGGCCATTTAAAAGAACCATTTATATTGATGTCAAAGTTAATATCCCTGCCACTGGGGTCTTTCCAATCAGAAGACACATACCTATCCCGGTATTCCTCAGTCATAGGGGTACCGTCCATCTATACATCTACTGTAGGGATGTCCACCCCGTTGCACACTAAATCCCAACTCCAGGGATTAGTGTCGAACATCATCATCTGGATATCCTGCTCCCAGTGGGCATAGGTGACGAAATAGTATCCCGTCACCTCCTGTACACAGTTGTCTCTCATGATAGTTGTCTTTTTTCAACCGTATTAACTATGTAACTATGTATGTATGGAGATCCCCTTAACTGAGTATACCTAAGATCCTTTGCATCAGTCCGTGCTAGTTTTGCCGGACTACTCTGGTCATTCCATAGGGCCTGACCAGAGTTACTGCAGTTTAACTTTAACATCATTACACTGGTTCGTAATTAATCTGTGGACACATGTCCCTGAACATAACTGGATTCCCTAGTGATAATCATCTGGGAATCCCTCAACATGCAATAAGCTTTTAGGGTGCCCTTTGCACTCAACTCATCATGGCTATCCTTCCTTATGAAGGTAGCTTTAAGGATATACCAGCCACTATACTCTGCCCCAGTGACATCTTCAGGACTCAAAACCCCTTAGTACACAACACCGTGGAAGTGTTGGCTTCCACTTGCTTGTAAGGGTGCAAGTGAGGGTCCCTAGACACCCATCTTAAAGATTTGATAGGTGTAGGGTCTAAGTCTTAAAAATGTCTAAATTCCTTGAGGCAGAGGACATGCAAGTCATGTTGTATGGCAGACACATTCTCTACAGGGGTATAATGTTGAATTGCACCTTTGGCAAAACCCTCCCACTGTCCCGGTGTAAAGGAGAAGTTCTCGTATGGTTCCAGGATTTTTCCATCCAAGCATTCCACCATTAAAAGTCCGGGTTTACTAAGTGATATGTTGGCCATACCATTATTAGCTCCCAGGCCCTCCCCCGAAGAGGCTGAGCCCGCCATCATCATGCCACCATACTTACCACCAGTGTCACAAGCTGGAGACACACCCTGTTCAGAGGATCCCTATCTCTTTTCAGGCTATTTGGCTCCATGGCGTGTCTCCATCCTGTGATCTGTCAAGTAGTTGAATATGCTGTTGTAAATACCATGGATCCACCATCGACCCACAAAACACCCCCTCACCCAACTCTAAGCAAAAATACGTTATTGAGTTGATGAGGCTCGGGTGGCCTTGGTCTGGTCGATGTGAATCCCAAAAACGTCCTGTCGTCTATGGGATTTCTTCTTGGTTGTCATCGGCCTTTGTACCTTTAGCATTGTGTCACCTATTTCTTCAAGGACCTGATAGGGTCCTTCCCAGTTTGCATCTCACCATCACTAGCTCTCTTACAGAGGGCATCGGTGTCTCCCCCTGTAGGTACGGTTTGTGCAGCCATATCGCAGCATGAGGCAATAACTCCTTCAGGTTCTGCTGAACCTGTTGGAGGAACATGTCTCTAGCGATGGCGTTCTTCATGGGCTACGACACTAGAGGTTCATTGGGCAGGCATAGGGGCATTTTGCGTCCGGTCATGATCTCAAATGGAGTGATACCGGTACTGGTAGCCTCGTTAGCTCGGATACCCATTAACACGGCTGGAAGAGAGGTTATCCAGGAGGAACCTTTCTCCAGCAGTGCTTTGGATAGCTGTGTCTTGATGGTCCGGTTCATCCGCTCAACGATGCCCGCAGACTGAGGGTGATAAGGCACATGAAACCTTTTCTTTATGTCTAAAAGACCACAAAGTACTTTCATCACCTTACCCGTTAAATGGGTTTCTCTGTCTGACTCTATCACTCTGGGGATACCCCATCGTGACCGAACCTGTTCCCAGAGAACACGGGCAGTGGTTGCAGCTGATTCGTTGACCGTGGGGATGGCTTCTACCCATTTAGAGAAGACATCCACTACCACCAGTGTGTAACAACAGTTACGACTGTCTGTTGGTAAAGGTCCGATAAAATCAATTTGGATTGCGGATCACAGACCATCTTCAGGAGGAACTCGCTGCAACACTGGCTTCAGGGCCATCGCCCTTGTGTTGACCTGAGCACATACCTGGCACTGTTGAGTGACCTCTTCCACTGTATTGGACATCCCTGACCAGTATAATTTGTCCCTCAGGAGAGACAAGAGTTTATCCCGGCCGAGGTGTCCAAACAGTTGGTAGTTCAGTCTAGTCAGCTCTGTTTGCAGATGTTGCGGGACCACTGGAAGAGGAAGTTGCTGTGTACCGGTATCATAACACAGGATCCTTTGTCGGGTTTACCAGGGATGCTGTGGTGCGGTGATGTGTGTCATTAGAAGAGGATATTTGGATTGTTCCTCTCCAAATGACACCGGGCCTTCTTCCAGCTTGGTTACTCTTACTGCAATCCCGTAAGCTGGTAGCTCCCCAAACCCCCCTAAAAAAGGGAGAAAGAATTCAGTACCCACTGGTGGACTGAGGTGAAAATAAAATTGTTGGTGAGCCGGGTTTCTCAGGTGTCCTGATAATACCCAGGGGGCGCCACATAAACTCCAGTGTTACCAATAAAATTATAGTGGATTACACTATTAGTATCTTGGCAAATGGTTGCACTTACTTTACCGGGGAGGAGGGCATAGGATAAAGCTCAAGACACCTATACCTCAACCTCCCCCGCCGAGATCGCTTCACAAGATGTAATGATAGCTTCCTGGTCCCCAAAAGGATGACACCGGGGCTCCAATGTATGCAGGAAGTCTTTTATTAGTTCAGCTCGACGCGTTGCAGGAATAAATCCCTTTTTCAAGAGCATATACATATAACAGAAAAGGACGAACTTATATAGGGGAATACAAACACATGATATGGGGTCATCCTATGGGGTCATAGGAGGATGTCCCCATATCATGTGTTTGTATTCCCCTATATAAGTTCGTCCTTTTCTGTTATATGTATATGCTCTTGAAAAAGGGATTTATTCCCGAAACGCGTTGAGAATAGCCAAAACAAACCTCTGGTTCATGTGTCAGTCCTGAAGGAACTGTGGGAATGGGGCATGGCACACACGGCGGAAGCAGCCATAATACATTGGAGCCCCGGTGTCATCCTTTTGGGGACCAGGAAGCTATCATTACATCTTGTGAAGCGATCTCGGCGGGGGAGGTTGAGGTATAGGTGTCTTGAGCTTTATCCTATGCCCTCCTCCCCGGTAAAGTAAGTGCAACCTTTCACCAAGATACTAATAGTCTAATCCACTATAATTTTATTGGTAACACTGGAGTTTATGTGGCGCCCCCTGGGTATTAACAGGACACCTGAGAAACCCGGCTCACCAACAATTTTATGTTCAGTTCCAGTCAGGTTCAGTAACTAGGACAGAACATACTTGGCTTTGTGGTTCACCTGCAGACCCCGGCCACTGAGATCCATGATCCACCTCCCGAATCTCTGTTGGGAGACTCCAGGGAGTGTATCACGTAGCAAGAGGGCCAACAGAGTGTGGAGTCTGCAAGGTAAGGGGCCTGAGGCCTACAATATGCTCGGTGGTTTTGACGGCATAGAGTATGGCTGCCAGTTGTTTGGCACACTCATCGAACCCTCGTTTAACGGGCGAAAGTAGCTTGGAGAAGTATCCCAGCAGTCTAGTCTTGTATCCTATCTGTTGCAGAAGGACCGTTGAGATCGACTGCATTCCTGCATGCGCCTGTATGGCCATTTCCCCTTCTGTATGGGGAGTGGCCAATACAGGGGCCGAGGAGAGGTCTCTTTTCAAGGTAGAAAAGGCCTCCTTCTGAGTATCAGACCAACCTTTGAGTGATGGCTCTTCTCCTCGGAGGAGTTCATAGAGAGGTTTCGCTTTGGCAGCAAAATCCTCTATGAACTCCCTCATAAAATTGGCCACTGCCAGACATTTTCTCAAATCCTGTGAGGCACCATGATTCCTTTGGCTCCTGCCAGGCACCACGATCCCTTTGGCTCCAAAAGAAATTTGGACCCCAAGGAAGGTCACCTCTGCTTTGGCCAAATTTGCCTTGTGGGGACTCAACTTGAGTCCTGACCTGGCCAGGAGTCCCAATAGCTCTCTCAACAAAACCAAGTGTTCTTCTATGGTTTCTGTGTGCAAGAGCAAGTCGTCCATGTATTGCAGAAGACATTCCGGCTGTGAAAATACATTCAGTACGGCTGCCAATGCCTGGTGAAAATATGTGGGAGTGCTGTGGAACCCCTGGGGGAGTACACCAAACATGTACTGTTTGTCCCCCACCGTAAAGGCAAATTTGTACATGCAGTTTTCGGTGAGTTCGATGGAAAATAACCCATTGGCAACATCTACAGTTGCAAGAAAAAGTATGTGAACCCATTGGAATGATATGGATTTCTGCACAAATTGGTCATAAAATGTGATCTGATCTTCATCTAAGTCACAACAATCACAGTCTGCTTAATCTAATAACACACAAAGAATTTAATGTTACCATGTTTTTATTGAACACACCATGTAAACATTCACAGTGCAGGTGGAAAAAGTATGTGAACCCCTAGACTAATGACATCTCCAAGAGCTAATTGGAGTAAGGTGTCAGCCAACTGGAGTCCAATCAATGAGATGAGATTGGAGGTGTTGGTTACAGCTGCCCTGCCCTATTAAAAACACACACCAGTTCTGGGTTTGCTTTCCACAAGAAGCATTGCCTGATGTGAATGATGCCTCACACAAAATAACTCTTAGAATACCTACGATTAAGAATTGTTGACTTGCATAAAGCTGGAAAGGGTTATAAAAGTATCTCCAAAAACCTTGCTGTCCACGGTAAGACAAATTGTCTATAAATGGAGAAAGTTCAGCACTGCTGCTACCCTCCCTAGGAGTGGCCATCCTGTAAAGATGACTGCAAGAGCACAGCGCAGACTGCTCAATGAGGTGAAGAAGAATCCTAGAGTGTCAGCTAAAGACTTACAAAAGTCTCTGGCATATGGTAACATCTCTGTTAGCGAATCTACGATACGTAAAACACTAAAAAAGAATGGATTTCATGGGAGGATACCACAGAGGAAGCCACTGCTGTCCAAAAAAAAAAACATTGCTGCACGTTTACAGTTTGCACAAGAGCACCTGGATGTTCCACAGCAGTACTGGCAAAATATTCTGTGGACAGATGAAACCAAAGTTGAGTTGTTTGGAAGAAACACACAACACTTTGTGGAGAAAAAGAGGCACAGCACACCAACATCAAAACCTCATCCCAACTGTGAAGTATGGTGGTGGGGGCATCATGGTTTGGGGCTGCTTTGCTGCGTCAGGGCCTGGATGGATTACTATCATCAAAGGAAAAATGAATTCCCAAGTTTATTAAGACATTTTGCAGGAGAACTTAAGGCCATCTGTGGATGTTGCAACAGGACAACAACCCAAAGCATAGCAGTAAATCAACAACAGAATGGCTTAAACAGAAGAAAATACTCCTTCTGGAGTGGCCCAGTTAGAGTCCTGACCTCAACCCGATTTAGATGCTGTGGCATGACCTCAAGAAAGCGATTCACACCAGACATCCCAAGAATATTGCTGAACTGAAACAGTTCTGTAAAGAGGAATGGTCAAAAAATACTCCTGACCGTTGTGCACGTCTGATCTGCAACTACAGGAAACGTTTGGTTGAAGTTATTGCTGCCAAAGGAGTTTCAACCAGTTATTAAATCCAAGCGTTCACATACTTTTTCCACCTGCATTGTGAATGTTTACATGGTGTGTTCAATAAAAACATGGTAACATTTAATTCTTTGTGTGTTAATAGCTTAAGCAGACTGTGATTGTCTATTGTTGTGACTTAGATGACGATCAGATCACATTTTATGACCAATTTGTGCAGAAATCCATATAATTCCAAAGGGTTCACATACTTTTTATTGCAACTGTATGGTCGAGAATACGCGACTTTTGACGGTTATTCTGGCCATGATGTCAGGAGTCTGTGCCACCACTGGAGCGGACATTGGGGTGTACTTGTTGAGTACTCGGAGGTCTATGGTGAGCCTCCAAGCATTGGTGCCCTTCTTCTTTACTGGCCATAGGGCATTGTTGCATTTTTAATTGCCCTCTATGACCACATCCCTAGCTTTCAATTCCTGGGCAGTGTCCATAATTGAATGGGTGGCTTCTGGTGGAAAGCGGTAATGGCGTTGAGGTGGAGGGTCAGGACCCTGTATGTCCACCTGCACTCCAATCAGTCTGCCACAATCATTTTTACTCTGGGCCCACAGATCAGGTTGCTCATATACAATAGGCTTAAGGTCTGGATGGTGTGAGACCTCCGGCCATTTGTGTTGAAGCATGTCAGTAGAATTTTCTACTGCTGGCAAAGGTAGTCCCAGACACTGGCGTTGGATGACAAACACCTTGGATTGTCTGGGACCCTTCCATACAATACCGTTTGCCAGATCTAGGATCCACCCATTTTGTGTCATTACGTCGGTTCCAATTATGTTGTCAGAACCACGGTAATACCACATTGGGATCCTAAGGGTCATGTATCTGGTAATCTGTGGACCTTCACATCCCCCTCCCCCCTTGTATGTGATCAAATCCGATCACCACAGACTGAGGGCTGTTGGGGTGTAAATCATGTTTGGTGTGGAAATCTCCATTATCAATGTCAGTGTCAAGCATTATTTTAGCATCTTGGTCCTTTATCCTGGCTTTTATGTGGGGTCTCCCTGAAGAATCCAGTATGATGGGACATATTGGTGCCAGATGTTTAGGGACCCCTGATTTTCAATCAATATCTACCAGACTCCCAGTAGGTACCCGTGAGATACATACTGCCACTTGAAGGTTTTTACCTTGGACACTTGGTGTGGATTCCACACCACCTACTGAATGCTCTGGGGTATTCAAAACAGCCACACATTTTGGTGTCTGGCCTTGTGAATGCCCCAGATTTTTCTCAACATGATCCCCCTCTGTTTTGGCATAATTAGGTTTCATCTTGAAACCATTATTATTGCCAGTTTTCTCAGGATTTGCCCGGTTATTGCGTGGCTATTGTGGACAATTTCTCTTTATGTGCCTGTATTGTAAACACAGGAAGCATCGAACGCTTCCTGTCTTTTTCAATGGCGGGGCCGTGGGGCGAACAGTTGAGTAGGATTTGGTGTGCTGTACACGTTCATCTTGAGATCTAACGTATACAGGCACACGCTCCCTCACTTTGACAGATTTTTTTATTCTGCAGCGTATCCTGTCTACACTGCTCAATAATCATGGTCGCATCTGTGAGGGATGGCTCCCTTGCTGCACTCAGCCGGATTGCAGTGTCAAGGTATGGGAATTTTTCCACAAATATACATATAATACCCTGTGGAATTCCAATACCTTGATCCTTTGTAACCCTTCTGTACATAGCTTCAAACCGACTATACAGAGACAAAGGCTCATCTTGTATGGTGGGTTTGAACTTGGACAGGATATCTGGAGTGACGTCCCAATGGCCCGTTGCCAGTCTCATGAGTATGGAGAGACATTTCTCCTTGTCATAAAACTGTCCATTCTTGAGTTGCGTCCTCTCGTTACCTCATACTTTCGGTTCAGGTGTGTAGGTAACCACAATTTGAACAGGTCCATATGATATTCTGGGGCCACAGAATATTTGTTACAATGACCCTCGAAAATATTGCATGCGGTAAAAACGGATCTACATAGGGATCATATTTTGGGATCTCCTTACAGATTTGTAACAGGAAATGTATCCTTTCCATACTGGAATGGTTAGGATAAAACGCCTCCTGTCTTTCTGGACGCGTTGGCGGATTGGAAGTGGTATATTACCAACCACTTTCCTCTCCCCAATTGTTGTCCTGATCCTGGAAGCGGTTGCTTTATCTGTTCTCTCTGGTTGTTGGGGAGAACATTAGCGTCCTTTCCACCTGTCCCCTGGTGTCTAAAGTGTCGGCTGTTCGATCCATGGGAGACCTTGGCGCAGTTGCCGCCGTCTACCCGTGCCATTCCCGAAACACAAACCTGTTTCATGGGCACCATACCATTAGTACCAGGCCATGACAGATTCGAGATAAACTGCTGCAAAGCCGCAATGGTTTGCGTTTTCGTAGCCAGATCCTCTTGAAGTTGAACAATCATTGTATCCATAGATACCGCATTGTTCCTGAACTGATTTATCTGAGTGTACAGGCTTCCAAATGGTATCCTCAAAGGTGTGTACCAATTTAGCTAACATTTGGAGCCTTTTGTTTGTTTTATTGAAGACACTTTTGCTAATACATACTTTATCGTGAGCGTATGCCTGGTCTAACAAAGTGGACCATAGCAGCTCTGTCAATTTGTATGTAGTGGGGAGGATAGGGTTGAATGAGCTATGTTTGCCTAGGTGTTGCAGTGTGGAGAAGTCCATACTCACTTTTTGATGAGAGGCCATCTTCTTTGGTGCTGTACTTTCTTGTCCTTGATTGCTGCCAGACCAGCCAGACTTCTCCTGACCAGCCAGACTTCTTGTTCAGCTCCAACGGTGATGGTTTTATCTCCGTGACGGTATGTGATGACTTTAAGCAAGTTTTTGAGTGGGCGTGTAAGGCAACTAGAAAATTATTACTCTACAAACTCAGAAAATTTTTGGTTCTCTGCTGTAGATTTTGCTCTGCGCTTAACTCTGATTGAAAAATCGCGTTACCTGTCCGAACTATCGGGCCCTGGACGCACAGAAACGACTGTCCGCGTCTCTCTTGCCCGATTTAATTCGCAGAGTAAGCGATTCTCTTCACCAAAACCAAACACAGAAACAAATTCTTAGCAGTGGGCCTAGCTCGCCAATGTAAAAGGGAATATTAATTATTGATATTTTGGTTAATCTCAATAATTAATATTCATAAATAGGCGTAAGTCGTCTAGTGATGACTCCGCCTATTTATACTATAAAAGGAACTAACTCTGTTACCTTACCTAATTCCCTGAACTAAGTGCGAATTACTACTGCTACTACAATATACTACGGCGGCAACCAAAAACACTATACACTGTATTATGAATAATAAAATATTTATTACACAATACAAATATACAAGTCTAACAATACGCTATATATATATATATATATATATATATATATATATATCGTATTGTTAAACTTGTATATTTGTATTGTGTAATAAATATTTTATTATTCATAATATATCAATGGTTATAAATATATATACACATGTAGACACACACACCGCAGTATAATAACACAATACACTAATACGCCTAAACTACACTACACACAGTACAATATTCCTCCCCAAATCTATCTAAATATTACACTTCACATAAACACAAATATCAGCAGCCCACCCTCCTGGCTCTATACGCTGTCCCTATGGGGAGACAAAGGCATTAAAAACACGATAATGACTGCAGGGGATATTAGCCCAGTAAAGAGTTAATACAGGGCTATTGTAGGGTAATGGGGGGTTGTAGGGGTTGGAATACAGTGCAGGGCAGGGATTAATGGGATATTGGAATGCAGGGGTGGATAGGAAGCAAGGGTTAATGATAAGGATTGGTGGCAATGGGTAATGCAGGGCAGGGGAGCAAGGGCTAATGCAGGGTAGATAGGAATTGGTGGCAGTGGGTAACAAGGGTTAATGCAGGGGTATAGTGAATTGAGGGCAGTGGGTCACTGATAAGGAATGCAGGGATTCAGCGTTGGTGGTATAGGGAATGCAGGGGTTAATGCAGCGTTGGTGGTATAGGGTTATAATACCCAGCCATCCAGGGGTTGTATTGCTGGTTGTAGGGGATGATTCTTGCAATGATGCTCGTTGTCCTGGCGATGATTCTTGCTTGGATCGGGCAGCACGGCTCAACTGCAGAGCGCTGTGCCGCAGGACTATTTAAATCCGGCAGTGCTTGCTCCCGAGCAGCCTGCAGGTAAGGACACGTGGGCTGGCGCGGCAATATGACATCACCGCCCCAGCCCGCGCGTCCCTGCCGTGCGCATCTTCTGTGACTGCACATATGTACACGTACCTCTGGAGATGTTATCAAAAGGCAGGGAATCATTATTGATGCCCTGTCTTTTGAAGTAGCCGCACCTGGACATAATTGTCCAGCTATCTTGGCGGCATCACCCTTCTGCAGGCGCACTGGTATGCGCCTGCAGGTGGATTAGGCTGGGGGGGGGCACCCATGACTGGGGCTATGATTTGGCTATATAATATATACATATGTATACAGACAATTGGGCTTACTTACGTAAGCACTTCCTTACGTAAAATAAGTAATTTATTCACCAAACAGCAACGTTTTGGTTCGCACACTGGAACCTTTCTCAAACAGTGATACAAAAAGGGGAGGTGGATATAGTGTATATATAGCATGTTACATCTCAATTAATCAGTGAACATAATTAGGTATAAAGCATGATAAATGTCATAAATTCATGTGTAAAGTCAGATAAACATGATTCAAAAACCAATGTGATACATGTGCAAATCTATATGTGACACAAGTATATATCCCAAAACATATTTTAGACAAAAATACAGCTCTAAATCATATTTCATTCTAATTGAGGTATTCAACAATACCCAGGTGATCAATATACATACATACAGTTGCAAGAAAAAGTTTGTGAACCCTTTGGAATGATATGGATTTCTGCACAAATTGGTCATAAAATGTGATCTGATCTTCATCTAAGTCACAACAATAGACAATCACAGTCTGCTTAAACTAATAACACACAAAGAATTTAATGTTACCATGTTTTTATTGAACACAGCATGTAAACATTCACAGAGCAGGTGGAAAAAGTATGTGAACCCCTAGACTAATGACATCTCCAAGAGCTAATTGGAGTGAGGTGTCAGCCAACTGGAGTTCAATCAATGAGATGAGATTGGAGGTGTTGGTTACAGCTGCCCTGCCCTATAAAAAACACACTCCAGTTCTGGGTTTGCTTTTCACAAGAAGCATTGCCTGATGTGAATGATGCCTCACACAAAAGAGCTCTCAGAAGACCTACGATTAAGAATTGTTGACTTGCATAAAGCAGGAAAGGGTTATAAAAGTATCTCCAAAAGCCTTGCTGTTCATCAGTCCACGGTAAGACAAATTGTCTATAAATGGAGAAAGTTCAGCACTGCTGCTACTCTCCCTAGGAGTGGCCGTCCTGTAAAGATGACTGCAAGAGCACAGCGCAGACTGCTCAATGAGGTGAAGAAGAATCCTAGAGTGTCAGCTAAAGAGTTACAAAAGTCTCTGGCATATGCTAACATCCCTGTTATCCAATCTACAATATGAAAAACACTAAACAAGAATGGATTTCATGGGAGGATACCACAGAGGAAGCCACTGCTGTCCAAAAAAAACATTGCTGCACGTTTACAGTTTGCACAAGAGCACCTGGATGTTCCACAGCAGTACTGGCAAAATATTCTGTGGACAGATTAAACCAAAGTTGAGTTGTTTGGAAGAAACACACAACACTATGTGTGGAGAAAAAGAGGCTCAGCACACCAACATCAAAACCTCATCCCAACTGTGAAGTATGGTGGGGGCATCATGGTTGGGGCTGCTTTGCTGCGTCACGGCCTGGACGGATTGCTATCATCGAAGGAAAAATGAATTCCCAAGTTTATCAAGACATTTTGCAGGAGAACCTAAGGCCATCTGTCCACCAGCTGAAGCTCAACAGAAGATGGCTGTTGCAACAGGACAACGACCCAAAGCATAGAAGTAAATCAACAACAGAATGGCTTAAACAGAAGAAAATACGCCTTCTGGAGTGGCCCAGTCAGAGTCCTGACCTCCACCCGATTGAGATGCTGTGGCATGACCTCAAGAAAGCGATTCACACCAGACATCCCAAAATATTGCTGAACTGAAACAGTTCTGTAAAGAGGAATGGTCAAGAACTACTCTTGACTGTTGTGCACGTCTGATCTGCAACTATACTAAACGTTTGGTTGAAGTTATTGCTGCCAAAAGAGGTTCAGCCAGTTATTAAATCCAAGGGTTCACATATAGAGTTGAGCGAACACCTGGATGTTTGGGTTCGAGAAGTTCGGCCGAACTTCCTGGAAATGTTCGGGATCCGAACCCGACCCGAACTTCGTCCCGAACCCGAACCCCATTGAAGTCAATGGGGACCCGAACTTTTCGGCACTAAAAAGGCTGTAAAACAGCCCAGGAAAGGGCTAGAGGGCTGCAAAAGGCAGCAAAATGTAGTTAAATCCCCTGCAAACAAATGTGGATAGGGAAATGAATTGAAATAAAAATAAAATAAATAAAAATTAACCAATATCAATTGGAGAGAGGTCCCATAGCAGAGAATCAGGCTTCATGTCAGCAGAGAATCAGTCTTCATGTCATAGCAAAGAATCAGGCTTCACGTCACCCAAAACTGGAACAGTCCATTGTCATATATTTAGGCCCCGGCACCCAGACAGAGGAGAGAGGTCACATAACAGAGATTCAGGCTTCATGTCAGCAGAGAATCAGTCTTCATGTCATAGCAGAGAATCAGGCTTCACTTCACCCACCACTGGAACAGTCCATTGTCATATATTTAGGCCCCGGCACCCAGACAGAGGAGAGAGGTCCCATAACAGAGATTCAGGCTTCATGTCAGCAGAGAATCAGTCTTCATGTCATAGCAGAGAATCAGGCTTCACGTCACCCACCACTGGAACAGTCCATTGTCATATAATTTAGGCCCCGGCACCCAGACAGAGGAGAGAGGCCCCATAACATAGAATCTGGCTTCATGTCAGCAGAGAATCAGTCTTCATGTCATAGCAGAGAATCATGCTTCATGTCACCCACCACTGGAACAGGCCACTGTCAGATATTGTTAGGCCCCGGCACCCAGACAGAGGAGAGAGGTCCCATAACATAGAATCTGGCTTCATGTCAGCGACTCAGCAGAGAATCAGTCTTCATGTCATAGCAGAGAATCAGGCTTCACGTCACCCACCACTGGAAAGGTCCATTGTCACATATTTAGGCCCAGGCACCCAGGCAGAGGAGAGAGGTCCCATAGCAGAGAATCTGGCTTCATGTCAGCAGAGAATCGGTCTTCATGTCATAGCAGAGAATCAGGCTTCATGTCACCCACCACTGGAACAGGCCACTGCCAGATATTTTTAGGCCCCGGCACCCAGACAGAGGAGAGGTTCATTCAACTTTGGGTTGCCCCGCAATATAATGGTAAAATGAAAATAAAAATAGGATTGAATGAGGAAGTGCCCTGGAGTACAATAATATATGGTTAAGGGGAGGTAGTTAATGTCTAATCTGCACAAGGATGGACAGGTCCTGTGGGATCCATGCCTGGTTCATTTTTATGAACGTCAGCTTGTCCACATTGGCTGTAGACAGGCGGCTGCGTTTGTCTGTAATGACGCCCCCTGCCGTGCTGAATACACGTTCAGACAAAACGCTGGCCGCCGGGCAGGCCAGCACCTCCAAGGCATAAAAGGCTAGCTCTGGCCACGTGGACAATTTGGAGACCCAGAAGTTGAATGGGGCTGAACCATCAGTCAGTACGTGGAGGGGTGTGCACAGGTACTGTTCCACCATGTTAGTGAAATGTTGCCTCCTGCTAACACGTTCCGTATCAGGTGGTGGTGCAGTTAGCTGTGGCGTGGTGACAAAAATTTTCCACATCTCTGCCATGCTAACCCTGCCCTCAGAGGAGCTGGCCGTGACACAGCTGCGTTGGCGACCTTTTGCTCCTCCTCTGCCTTCGCCTTGGGCTTCCACTTGTTCCCCAGTGACATTTGGGAATGCTCTCAGTAGCGCGTCTACCAACGTGCGCTTGTACTCGCGCATCTTACTATCACGCTCCAGTGCATGAAGTAAGGTGGGCACATTGTCTTTGTGGATCCAGCAGGGTGGCAACCCAGTAGTCTGCACACGTTAAAATGTGGGCAACTCTGCTGTCGTTGCGCAGGCACTGCAGCATGTAGTCGCTCATGTGTGCCAGGCTGCCCAGAGGTAAGGACAAGCTGTCCTCTGTGGGAGGCGTATCGTCATCGTCCTGGGTTTCCCCCCAGCCACGCACCAGTGATGGGCCCGAGCTGCGTTGGGTGCCACCCCGCTGTGAACATGCTTCATCCTCATCCTTCTTCACCTCCTCCTCATCCTCGTCCTCCAGTAGTGGGCCCTGTCTGGCCACATTTGTACCTGGCCTCTGCTGTTGCAAAAAACCTCCCTCTGAGTCACTTCGAAGAGACTGGTCTGAAAGTGCTAAAAATGACCCCTCTTCCTCCTCCTCCTCCTGGGCCACCTCCTCTTCCATCATCGCCCTAAGTGTTTTCTTAAGGAGACCTAGAACGCTGATAACGGCGTCATCACCACTGGCCATGTTGGTGGAGTACTCGAAACAGCGCAACAGGGCACACAGGTCTCGCATGGAGGCCCAGTCATTGGTGGTGAAGTGGTGCTGTTCCGCAGTGCGACTGACCCGTGCGTGCTGCAGCTGAAACTCCACTATGGCCTGCTGCTGCTCGCACAGTCTGTCCAGCATGTGCAAGGTGGAGTTCCACCTGGTGGGCACGTCACATATGAGGCGGTGAGCGGGAAGGCCGAAGTTACGCTGTAGCACAGACAGGCGAGCAGCGGCAGGATGTGAACGCCGGAAGCGCGAACAGACGGCCCGCACTTTATGCAGCAGCTCTGACATGTCGGGGTAGTTGTGAATGAACTTCTGCACCACCAAATTCAGCACATGCGCCAGGCAAGGGATGGGCGTCAAACCGGCTAGTCCCAGAGTTGCAACGAGATTTCGCCCATTATCGCACACCACCAGGCCGGGCTTGAGGCTCACCGGCAGCAACCACTCGTCGGTCTGTTGTTCTATACCCCCCCACAACTCCTGTGCGGTGTGGGGCCTGTCCCCCAAACATATGAGTTTCAGAACGGCCTGCTGACGTTTACCCCGGGCTGTGCTGAAGTTGGTAGTGAAGGTGTGTGGCTGACTGGATGAGCAGGTGGAAGAAGAGGAGGAGGAAGCTGAGTAGGAGGAGACAGGAGGCAAAGAATGTGGCCCTGCGATCCTTGGCGGCGGAAGGACGTGCGCCAAACAGCTCTCCGCCTGGGGCCCAGCCGCCACTACATTTACCCAGTGTGCAGTTAGGGAGATATAGCGTCCCTGGCCGTGCTTACTGGTCCACGTATCTGTGGTTAGGTGGACCTTGCCACAGATGGCTTTGCGCAGTGCACACTTGATTTTATCGGACACTTGGTTGTGCAGGGAAGGCACGGCTCTCTTGGAGAAGTAGTGCCGGCTGGGAACAACATACTGTGGGACAGCAAGCGACATGAGCTGTTTGAAGCTGTCTGTGTCCACCAGCCTAAATGACAGCATTTCATAGGCCAGTAGTTTAGAAATGCTGGCATTCAGGACCAGGGATCGAGGGTGGCTAGGTGGGAATTTACGCTTTCTCTCAAATGTTTGTGAGATGGAGAGCTGAACGCTGCCGTGTGTCATGGTTGAGATGCTTGGTGACGCAGGTGGTGGTGTTGGTGGTACATCCCATGTTTGCTGGGCGGCAGGTGCCAACGTTCCTCCAGAGGCGGAGGAAGAGGCCGAGGCGGCGGCAGCAGCAGAAGAGGCCGAGGCGGCAGCAGCAGAAGATGTAGCAGGGGGAGCCTGAGTGACTTCCTTGTTTTTAAGGTGTTTACTCCACTGCAGTTCATGCTTTGCATGCAGGTGCCTGGTCATGCAGGTTGTGCTAAGGTTCAGAACGTTAATGCCTCGCTTCAGGCTCTGATGGCACAGCGTGCAAACCACTCGGGTCTTGTCGTCAGCACATTGTTTGAAGAAGTGCCATGCCAGGGAACTCCTTGAAGCTGCATTTGGGGTGCTCGGTCCCAGATGGCGGCGGTCAGTAGCAGGCGGAGTCTCTTGGCGGCGGGTGTTCTGCTTTTGCCCACTGCTCCCTCTTTGTCTTTTGCTACGCTGTTGGCTCGGTCTCACCACTGCCTCTTCCTCCGAACTGTGAAAGTCAGTGGCACGACCTTCATTCCATGTGGGGTCTAGGACCTCATCGTCCCCTGAATCGTCTTCCACCCAGTCTTGATCCCTGACCTCCTGTTCAGTCTGCACACTGCAGAAAGACGCAGCAGTTGGCACCTGTGTTTCGTCATCATCAGAGACGTGCTGAGGTGGTATTCCCATGTCCTCATCATCAGGAAACATAAGTGGTTGTGCGTTAGTGCATTCTATCTCTTCCACCCCTGGGGAAGGGCTAGGTGGATGCCCTTGGGAAACCCTGCCAGCAGAGTCTTTAAACAGCATAAGAGACTGCTGCATAACTTGAGGCTCAGACAGTTTCCCTGATATGCATGGGGGTGATGTGACAGACTGATGGGCTTGGTTTTCATGCGTCATCTGTGCGCTTTCTGCAGAAGACTGGGTGGGAGATAATGTGAACGTGCTGGATCCACTGTCGGCCACCCAATTGACTAATGCCTGTACCTGCTCAGGCCTTACCATCCTTAGAACGGCATTGGACCCCACCAAATATGGCTGTAAATTCTAGCGGCTACTGGGACCTGAGGTAGTTGGTACACTAGGACGTGTGGCTGTGGCAGAACGGCCACGTCCTCTCCCAGCACCAGAGGGTCCACTACCACCACCACGACCATGTCCGCGTCCGCGTCCCTTACTAGATGTTTTCCTCATTGTTACCGTTCACCACAATAAGAAAAATATTATTCGGGCCAATATATTGAATTCAAATTCAGGCCTTTTTTTACAGACACCTAACACTATCTGGCTATCTATTTAGGTACCGTATTACACTAATAAAGGCACACCAGTTATGACAGATTTAGCTGAATATAAATTTGAGGCCTATTATTTAGGCGCTGCGTGACAGGTATACGTTTACGGACAGAATTAGACTTGGATCTGCACAGTAGCGTGTGTGTGAAGTTATTGAGAATTACCCTATCAGCACCTTGAATCTAATATACCCTTTTAGGGATAGATTTAAAGTAGGCCTGATACAGCAGAAACCACTAATTTAGAGAATTGCAAAATTGGGAATTGTATTTCAACCCAGAACAAAAACTGTGCTTTGACGGACACTAAATAACTTGACCAGCTAAAGCAGTAATGACAGATTTGGATGAATATAAATGTGAGGCCTATTTTTTAGGCGCTGGGTGACAGGTATACGTTTACACACAGAATTAGACTTGGATCTGCACAGTAGCGTGTGTGTGAAGTTATTGAGAATTACCCTAGCAGCACCTTGAATCTTATATACCCTTTTAGGGATAGATTTAAAGTAGGCCTGATACAGCAGAAACCACTAATTTAGAGAATTGCAAAATTTCATGATTTTCCTATTTTATGACGTAAAGTCATGATTTTATTAAAGACACGGAGGCGAGTATTGCATTAACTTTCTTTACTGATCTACCATAGCAGCAAAGAACAAAACTGGTATTACATAGAGAAAAAACCATGGTAACCAACTCCTCCCCACTATCTCAGTATATATAGGAACAGCCCTCTGGAATCCTCCTCTTTCTTTGCGAAGACCACCGGAAACGAACGAACTTCCAAACGTCAACAGTGACCTGGAACCGGAACTTCCAACAGCTGAGATCTTCAACGGAAGATGGTAATCTGAACCAAGGAACAGGAAACACTCCCCTGGAATCTTGAGTATGGTCTGCACCGTGAAAACCGCTCAACCTGCGAACAACAAAAGAAGGGAACCAAATAATATGTGATTGAAAACCACAAATTCCTGCAATTCTGAAGAATGCAAAGCAATAAGCACATAAATAATACTTATAATAAATAATAACAATAATCCCATATGCGGGAGGGAATAAAACAAGGGAGGGCAATACTCTCCTCCGTGTCTTTAATAAAATCATGACTTTACGTCCATAAAATAGGAAAATCATGAAATTTTATGACAAGACACGGAGGCTCGTATTGCAAGTTTAAAGCCTAGAAACCACAGAGGCAAAGGCATGAGAAGGTGGCCTGAAATAGAACTCACAAAAAGTGGACACCCTAGACCAGTCCGCTAACTTCATAACATCCTCCAGGCGAGCACCAGAGACAGTCATAGAGGTAGCTGCCGCGCTGCGGACTGAATGTGCAGTGAAGATACTAGAATCAATACCCGCCAAGGAAAGGATCCACTTTACCCAGCGTGAAAGAGTCACGCTGGTGACAGGAGCGAAAGGTCTGCGAAAAGAGATGAACAGCTGAGGGAACTGTGCCGAACGAAAAACGGAGGTGCGGGATTCATATTCCTGAAGGCAAGCCACCGGGCACAGCTGAGGAGAAAGAGGGAAAGCAGGATATGCCACTGAACGGATATTGGTCTTGGTCCGTCTGGAGATATTAAAATGAACACCCTCCGGAGTAAATGATCTGGCGTCATGATCCAGGGCGCGCACGTCAGAGACCCTCTTACAGGAAATCAAACAAAACAAAGTGACCAGCTTGGCGGACAATTGGCGAAGAGACAACAAAGAGTTCAATGGCCAATCCGAGAGGAATCTCAAAACCACCGCAACATCCCAAGTGGTGGAAAAACGAGGTCTGGGAGGCCGGGAAAGGCGAGACCCCTTGAGCAAACGCCGGACCAGAGGATGTTGCCCAGCAGGACAACCCTCAAAACCAATATGTCTGGACGAGATAGCCGACCTATAGACATTAATGGTGCGAAAAGCCTTACCCTCGTCATACAAAGAGGACAAGAAGGAAAGAATCGCACCTACAGGAGCCTGAAAGGGATCCAAGTCGCGTGAGGCGCACCAGCGAGACCAAGAGTTCCAGGAGGATCCATAAGCCCGTCTTGTGCCTGGAGCCCACGCGCTCTCCAGTAAGAACGTAGTTGTATCCGAAACTCCTGAGATGTCCCAGGAACCCCTGAGACCCTGCAAGCGAGGAGACGTAAGGACCCTGTCTGAAGAAGGGGGTGAAATTCCCCCAGGGGACCCTGGAGGAGAGACCGGAGATCAGGGAGGAGGAGTGGATAATCGACCAGCAGATCTAGAAGCTGAAGTAACCAAGGTTGGGCTCTCCAATAAGGGACGATAAGGATAAGATCCGCCATCTGACGTTGGATCTGCAAGAGTACCCGTGGAATGAGGGAAAACGGTGGGAACGCATACAGCAGAGCCATCCCCCAGGGCTGGAGAAAAGAGTCTATGGCTTCCGCCGACGGATCCGGCCGCCAGCTGAAGAACCTGGGCAACTGGGTGTTCAAACGGGTAGCGAACAGGTCTATAGAGGGGAAACCCCAGTGAGAAGCTAAAGCAAGGAAAACCTGCTCGTCTAGCTTCCAGTCGCTGGAGTCTGACATGTAACGAGAGTTCCAGTCCGCCAAAGTATTGTGCAGGCCCGGAAGATGTTCCGCCACTACCATAATGCCCCGGGTCAGGCAAAACTCCCAAAAATCCTTTGCAAGGTGAGTAAGGACTGAAGAACGTGTTCCCCCCATGCCGTTGACGTATCGGACCGCGGATACATTGTCCATCCGTAATCTGATACAAGACCTGATGGTGCCATTGGCGAAGCTGCGAATCGCAAATGACCCTGCTAACAATTCTAAACCATTGATATGGAGGCGTGTCTCCTCCGGGGACCAAGGTCCCCCCGTAGACACCCCCTCGCAGTGGGCGCCCCAACCGTGTAAACTGGCGTCTGACTCGATAATAAGGTCTGGTTGCGGACCAACAATCGCCTTGCCATTCCATACCGTGAGGTTCTGGATCCACCATTGTAACTCGTCCCGTGTCTCCTTGTCCAGAACAATGGTGTCGGCATAGGAAGACCCCGCCCAAAGATGAGCAATCTTCAGGCGTTGCAAAGCCCGATAGTGAAGCGGGGCTGGGAAGATGGCCTGAATGGAAGCTGCAAGGAGCCCGATAATCCGAGCAAGATGGTGAAGGGTGAGATGAGGACGTACCAAGGTATGCCGCAGCTCCTTGCGGATAGCGTAAATCTTGGTCAAAGGAAGGTGGAGGGTCTGGGAGATGGAGTCCACCCTGAATCCCAGAAACTCTATCGAGGTGGATGGGCTGAGGCAGGATTTTTCCTGGTTGATAACAAATCCCAGGTTGGAAATAAGGTTGGTGGACATGTGTAAGTGATGTAACAGGAGCTGAGGGGTCTGTGCCATAATGAGGATATCGTCTAAGTATATAATCATGCGGACCCCCCTGCTGCGTAGCCATGCAACCACTGGCTTCATTAACTTGGTGAAACGCCAAGGGGCGGAGGATAGACCGAACGGCAGGCAGGTGAAACGCCAGATCTGGTTGTTCCAATAGAAGCGGAGCAGATCCCTGGAAGCAAGGGCTACTGGTACAGTCAGGTAGGCGTCCTTGAGATCTAGTTTGACCATCCAATCTCCAGGAATGAGCATATCTCTCAGTAGATGGATGCCCTCCATCTTGAAATGACGGTATAGTACTAGAGAATTGAGAGCTCTCAAGTTGATCACCGGGCGCATCTGGCCACCCTATCTTTTGTACCAGAAACATGGTACTGATGACACCCCCGGAATGTGCGGGAGCGCGTTCTATTGCACCCTTCTGGAATAACTCCAGAAGTTCTGAGTGAAGCTGTTGTTGGGAAGAAGCGGGGTAAGGAGCTGCCCCGCTGGTGTAGGATCTGAGGGCCCTGGGAGAACACCAAGTGCTTGGGAGATGAACTGGGATATAGCAGACGTCATGGAACCCATGGCCGATATGATGGCATTGGAGATGGACTGCTGCAGTAGAGTGGCATGGTCATCAGGAGATGGAATGACAACTACTCTGTCCAGGGAAGGGAGAGAAACTACAGGAGTAGGATTGTCCTGAGGAGGGGCCGCAGGTGTACTGGTTACAGACATAATGAGAGAAAAAGGAGGAGGGAGTATATCACCCCACACCACTAATATTGAAGGTGAAGAATCTGAGGAAGAAAAAGAAAAATGCCAAGTCAGGGGAGAGACCAAGAAAAAAGCGCTAAAAAACGCTAAAGAAGGAGGCAGAAAAGGCTTACCAGAACAAACGCAGTGACGCAGAAGCGAACCGAGCGTTGGGACAGGCAGGAGGAACTGACGTGACCGGCAGAGAAGGCGGCGAAAATCCCGCGAGAAACGGGGGAGGAGCCGGCCAAGTGCGCGAAAGCAAAGACCGCGAAGAAGAAGCGAATTAAAGATGGCGCCCGAAATCCCGCCTATCACGAGAACTCGGGCGGAATGAAGAGCAGGGCAACGGGATGAAGTAGAAGGACCGGACAAAGTACGAGGTATATGTTAACACAAACAAAGCGGTCAGGGGGGAAGCGGAGTAGCATAGCACGGACCCCGAGAGAGGGCCTGGAAAACTAAACAAAAGGGAGACAAAACTAAAGGAGGACAAATAACCAGACAAAATCGGAGCATAGGCACTAAACCCAGCACATCAAACAAAACTGCCCCCAAGGATGGGGCAAGTAAAATCAACTGATCCAATACAAGATAAAATAGACATAATAAAAGAGAAAGCACTTATCTGCTATGGTAGCAGCAAAGAAAGAGGAGGATTCCAGAGGGCTGTTCCTATATATACTGAGATAGTGGGGAGGAGTTGGTTACCATGGTTTTTTCTCTATGTAATACCAGTTTTGTTCTTTGCTGCTATGGTAGATCAGTAAAGAAAGTTAATGCAATACGAGCCTCCGTGTCTTGTCATAAAATTGGGAATTGTATTTCAACCCAGAACAAAAACTGTGCTTTGACGGACACTAAATAACTTGACCAGCTAAAGCAGTAATGACAGATTTGGATGAATATAAATGTGAGGCCTATTTTTTAGGCGCTGGGTGACAGGTATACGTTTACACACAGAATTAGACTTGGAATTGCACAGTAGCGTGTGTGTGAAGTTATTGAGAATAACTTTGTGACAGGCTCAGCTTGACCCTGATGTAGGATATAGCCAAAAAATAACCACACTATTGATGGTTAAATGCACTTTGTGACAGGCTCAGCTTGCCCCTGATGTAGTATATGGCCAAAAAATAACCACACTATTGATGGTTAAATGCACTTGATGACAGCTTGACCCTGATGTAGGATATAGCAAAAAATAACCACACTATTGATGGTTAAATGTACTTGGTGGCAGCTTGTGCTGGCGCACCACAAGCCACAAAATGGCCGCCGATCAACCTAGAAAAAAGTGAATGAAAAACGCTCTGGGCAGCCTAAAAACAGTGAGCAATTGAATAGCAGCAGTTCAATGATCCACAGCTGTAGATCGATCACTGAATGAAGTCTTTTGGAGGAGTTAATCACTGTCTAATCTCGCCCTAACGTCGCAGCTGCAACCTCTCCCTACACTTGTATCAGCAGAGTGAGGTGCAGCGCTACGTGACCCAAGCTTATATAGAGGCTGGGTCACATGCTGCACTGGCCAATCACAGCCATGCCAATAGTAGGCATGGCTGTGATGGCCTCTTGGGGCAAGTAGTATGATGCTTGTTGATTGGCTGCTTTGCAGCCTTTCAAAAAGCGCCAAGAAAGCGCCGAACACCGAACCCGAACCTGGACTTTTACGAAAATGTTCGGGCTCGGGTCCATGTCACGGACACCCCAAAATTCGGTACGAACCCGAACTATACAGTTCGGGTTCGCTCATCCCTATTCACATACTTTTTCCACCTGCACTGTGAATGTTTACATGGTGTGTTCAATAAAAACATGGTAACATTTAATTCTTTGTGTGTTATTAGTTTAACCACTTCCCGCAACTGTAACGCCGAAAGGCGTCATTGCGGCGGCTCCCCCAGGCTACGCTAACGCTGATTGGCGTCATCTCGCGTGAGCCGAGACTTCCTGTGAACGTGCGCACACAGGCGCGCGTGCGCTCACGGGATCGGAAGGTAAGCGAGTGGATCTCCAGCCTGCCAGCAGCGATCGTTCGCTGGCAGGCTGGAGATGTGATTTTTTTTAACCCCTAACAGGTATATTAGGCGCTGTTTTGATAACAGCGTCTAATATACCTGCTACCTGGTCCTCTGGTGGTCCCTTTTGTTTGGATCGACCACCAGAGGACACAGGCAGCTCAGTAAAGTAGCACCAAACACCACTACACTACACTACACCCCCCCTGTCACTTATTAACCCCTTATGAACCACTGATCAACCCTGATCACCCCATATAGACTCCCTGATCACCCCCCTGTCATTGATCACCCCCCTGTCATTGATAACCCCCTGTAAGGCTCCATTCAGAGGTCCGTATGATTTTTACGGATCCACTGATACATGGATCGGATCCGCAAAACACATACGGATGTCCTGAATGGAGCCTTACAGTGGGGTGATCAATGACGGGGGTGATCACCCCATATAGACTCCCTGATCACCCCCCTGTCATTGATCACCCCCCTGTCATTGATCACTCCCCTGTAAGGCTCCATTCAGACATCCGTATGTTTTTACGGATCCACGGATACATGGATCGTATCAGCAAAACACATACGGACATCTGAATGGAGCCTTACAGGGGGGTGATCACCCCATATAGACTCCCAGATCACCCCCCTGTCATTGATCACCCCCCTGTAAGGCTGCATTCAGATGTCCGTATGTTTTTTATGGATCCACTGATACATGGATCGGATCCGCAAAACACATACGGACGTCTGAATGGAGCCTTACAGTGGGGTGATCAATGACGGGGGTGATCACCCCATATAGACTCCCTGATCACCCCCCTGTCATTGATCACTCCCCTGTAAGGCTCCATTCAGACGTCCGTATGTTTTTACGGATCCACGGATACATGGATCGTATCAGCAAAACACATACGGACATCTGAATGGAGCCTTACAGGGGGGTGATCACCCCATATAGACTTCCAGATCACCCCCCTGTCATTGATCATCCCCCTGTAAGGCTGCATTCAGATGTCCGTATGTTTTTTATGGATCCACGGATACATGGATCGGATCCGCAAAACACATACAGACATCTGAATGCAGCCTTATAGGGGGGTGATCAATGACAGGGGGGTGATCACCCCATATAGACTCACTGATCACCCCCCTGTCATTTTTCACCCACCTGTCATTGATCACCCCCCTGTAAGGCTGCATTCAGATGTCCGTATGTTTTTTACCGATCCACGGATACATAGATCGGATCCGCAAAACACATAGACATCTGAATGCAGCCTTACAGGGGGGTGATCAATGACAGGGGGGTGATCACCCCATATAGACTCCCTGATCACCCCCTTGTAATTTTTCACCCCCCTGTCATTGATCACCCCCCTGTAAGGCTCCATTCAGATGTCCGTATGTTTTTTACGGATCCACGGATACATGGATCGGATCCGCAAAACACATACGGACATCTGAATGGAGCCTTATAGGGGGGTGATCAATGACGGGGGTGATCACCCCATATAGACTCCCTGATCACCCCCCTGTCATTGATCACCCCCCTGTAAGGCTCCATTCAGACATTTTTTTTGGCCCAAGTTAGCGGAAATATTTTTTTTTATTATTACAAAGTCTCATATTCCACTAACTTGTGTCAAAAAATAAAATCTCACATGAACTCACCATACCCCTCACGAAATCCAAATGCGTAAAAATTTGTAGACATTTATATTCCAGACTTCTTCTCACGCTTTAGGGCCCCTAGAATGCCAGGGCAGTATAAATACCCCACATGTGACCCCATTTCGGAAAGTAGACACCCCAAGGTATTCCGTGAGGGGCATATTGAGTCCATGAAAGATTGAAATTATTGTCCCAAGTTAGCGGAAAGGGAGACTTTGTGAGAAAAAAAAAAAAATATCAATTTCCGCTAACTTGTGCCAAAAAAAAATAAATTCTATGAACTCGCCATGCCCCTCATTGAATACCTTAGGGTGTCTTCTTTCCAAAATGGGGTCACATGTGGGGTATTTATACTGCCCTGGCATTTTAGGGGCTCTAAAGCGTGAGAAGAAGTCTGGGATCCAAATGTCTAAAAATGCCCTCATAAAAGGAATGTGGGCCCCTTTGCGCATCTAGGCTGCAAAAAAGTGTCACACATCAGGTATCGCTGTACTCAGGAGAAGTTGGGCAATGTGTTTTGGGGTGTCATTTTACATATACCCATGCTGGGTGAGATAAATATCTTGGTCAAATGCCAACTTTGTATAAAAAATGGGAAAAGTTGTCTTTTGCCGAGATATTTCTCTCACCCAGCATGAGTATATGTAAAAAGACACCCCAAAACACATTGCCCAACTTCTCCTGAATACGGCGATACCACATGTGTGACACTTTTTTGCAGCCTAGGTGGGCAAAGGGGCCCACATTCCAAAGAGCACCTTTAGGATTTCACAGGTCATTTACCTACTTACCACACATTAGGGCTCCTAGAATGCCAGGGCAGTATAACTACCCCACAAGTGACCCCATTTTGGAAAGAAGACACCCCAAGGTATTCCGTGAGGGGCATGGCGAGTTCTTTTGAATTTTTTATTTTTTGTCACAAGTTAGCGGAAAATGATGATTTTCTTTTTTTTTTTTCCTTACAAAGTCTCATATTCCACTAACTTGTGACAAAAAATAAAAACTTCCATGAACTCATTATGCCCATCACGAAATACCTTGGGGTGTCTTCTTTCCAAAATGGGGTCACTTGTGGGGTAGTTATACTGCCCTGGCATTCTAGGGGCCCAAATGTGTGGTAAGAAGTTTGAAATCAAAATGTGTAAAAAATGACCGGTGAAATCCGAATGGTGCTCTTTGGAATATGGGCCCCTTTGCCCACCTAGGCTGCAAAAAGTGTCACACATCTGGTATCTCCGTACTCAGGAGAAGTTGGGGAATGTGTTTTGGGGTGTCATTTTACATATACCCATGCTGGGTGAGAGAAATATCTCGGCAAAAGACTACTTTTCCCATTTTTTTATACAAAGTTGGCATTTGACCAAGATATTTATCTCACCCAGCATGGGTATATGTAAAATGACACCCCAAAACACATTCCCCAACTTCTCCTGAGTACGGCGATACCACATGTGTGGCACTTTTTTGCAGCCTAGGTGGGCAAAGGGGCCCACATTCCAAAGAGCACCTTTCGGATTTCACCGGTCATTTTTTACACATTTTGATTTCAAACTACTTACCACACATTTGGGCCCCTAGAATGCCAGGGCAGTATAACTACCCCACAAGTGACCCCATTTTGGAAAGAAGACACCCCAAGGTATTCGCTGATGGGCATAGTGAGTTCATAGAAGTTTTTATTTTTTGTCACAAGTTAGTGGAATATGAGACTTTGTAAGAAAAAAAATAAAATAAAAAAAAATCATCATTTTCCACTAACTTGTGACAAAAAATAAAAAGTTCTATGAACTCACTATGCCCATCAGCGAATACCTTAGGGTGTCTACTTTCCGAAATGGGGTCATTTGTGGGGTGTTTGTACTGTCTGGCCATTGTAGAACCTCAGGAAACATGACAGGTGCTCAGAAAGTCAGAGCTGCTTCAAAAAGCGGAAATTCACATTTTTGTACCATAGTTTGTAAACGCTATAACTTTTACCCAAACCATTTTTTTTTACCCAAACATTTTTTTTTTATCAAAGACATGTAGAACAATAAGTTTAGAGAAAAATTTATATATGGATGTCGTTTTTTTTGCAAAATATTGCAACTGAAATTGAAAAATGTCATTTTTTTGCAAAAAAATCGTTAAATTTCAATTTAATAACAAAAAAAGTAAAAATGTCAGCAGCAATGAAATACCACCAAATGAAAGCTTTATTAGTGAGAAGAAAAGGAGGTAAAATTCATTTGGGTGGTAAGTTGCATGACCGAGCAATAAACCACTAAAGTTGTGAAGTGCCGATTTGTAAAAAAGGGCCTGGTCACTAGGGGGGTATAAACCTGTGGTCCTTAAGTGGTTAAGCAGACTGTGATTGTCTATTGTTGTGACTTAGATGAAGATCAGATCACATTTTATGACCAATTTGTGCAGAAATCCATATAATTCCAAAGGGTTCACATACTTTCTCTTGCAACTGTAATTAAAAACAATAGTTGATCGCCTATGACCTGATGGGGATCCGAGCAACACATGGGGATCTGGCGTGGTGCCTCGATAACTGCGCCTGCGCGTCGCTGTTGCGCATTCGTCAGTAGTATGAGTCATCTTCTACGGACATTCATATCACCTGATCACCAGGTCAGCTGATCGCAAAGTCATGTGATCGGAATATTGTAGTCACATGTGGACTATTTGTAAGCGTTGCTATGGAGATGATCACATGTCTCAGGTCCTGTAGTTTTAGGTAGAACTTTTCACAGGATCTCTATAATTATCTACTTCTTAAGACGATGAGGCCAGCTTAATACAAGATGGAGCTGGCTTCCATCACCTCAAGTTCGTGCTCTCTATCCTACACCACAGAGTCTCGGACCACAAAAATGAATATCAATTTAAAGTAATGTCTACCGACAGAGTGTGAGTGGCAGATCACAAATTTGCACTAAAGGGGCCTTTAACATCTGAAGACATCGCTAGACGTCATCAGTTGTATCAGTAGGCGGCTCAGGCCATAGCGCACTTGTCCCCAAGCGCGGGTATCATCATGCCAGCCAACCCCCTATAAAAGCACTGGGTTAAACTGTAAGAACAGAGCGGATTTGCCACCATATCTATCCCTCTGAACTAAGTTCAGCGCGATTATCAGGCGGCCTTATCCCAAACTGTCTAAAGGGGATTAATTAGAGTGCGCAAGGCTCCCATTGCTAGGAGCTCCTGCCAACTTCATTTACATCCACTTATTGCTATGGTAATTGTCTGCCACTCATTTCATTAAATCACCTGCGGTCTTAACTATAAACGGTACACTCCCGCAATTACATAATACCACAATAAAGAAAAGGAGTGCGTAACACACCGGTATGAGAAAATACAAATCAATTTTATTCAATATCCATAAAAGACATACATGATACATATTATAAGACAATAAATGAGCAGGGACAGCCACAATCCTGCATCACACTGCTACCTGCCCCATCAAATGGATGGACATAATGGAATCTCCATGTATAGAATATATAAATAGTCAATTATCCCCATGGATATAAAGCCAGATGAATGGAGAATCTACAGCAAGGGTATGCTTGCCTCAATGAACCGGTGTGCATGAATACCAAAGTTGCGGACACAAGGTCCAAAAATACTAGGTAAAGCAAGTGTGTAGGGCTACATACCAACAGAGCTGGGACAGGTACCAGGGCAATGGCGCTCCTCAACGCGCGTTTTGCGTATAGTTTGCTTCCTCAGGAGGAGTTAAAGACCGGAGAGGGAGAGAACACTATTAAGGCGCCGACAGCCAATCCTGTGTCTATTCTAACGTCATGTGATTCTCTGTGAAATTCCATGTCATCACGGCGGCGCATGACCAATCAGCGTCCGCTACGTCATATTACTTCCGCCCTTCCTCTGAGGCCAGTGGGGGAGAGGGCGGTCGCACATTCATGATGCCGATCGCCATCTCCACCACCGCCCTGCACAAGAGAGAGAGGGCGGAAGGAGACGCCCGGACCCAATGGTCATGCGCACGGATGACACAAAGTGTAAGGAATCGATGAAACTCAATCAAGAGTAGGTATGGATCTGGTCATAGTGTATACATAATTCTAATATTCTATACATGGATACGTGGAGGTCCCATACTTTGCACATGATAAAGTGAACATTCAATTTGAAACAAAGTGTTATTCTCATAAATATACAAACAGTACAGTGATCATGACATTACATCAGACAATCAATAGTTCATATTGATTGTCTGATGTAGTGCCATGATCACTGTACTGTTTGTATATTTATGAGAATAACACTTTGTTTCAAATTGAATGTTCACTTTATCATGTGCAAAGTATGGGACCTCCACGTATCCATGTATAGAATATTAGAATTATGTATACACTATGACCAGATCCATACCTACTCTTGATTGAGTTTCATCGATTCCTTACACTTTGTGTCATCCGTGCGCATGACCATTGGGTCCGGGCGTCTCCTTCCGCCCTCTCTCTCTTGTGCAGGGCGGTGGTGGCGATGGCGATCGGCATCATAAATGTGCGACCGCCCTCTCCCCCACTGGCCTCAGAGTAAGGGCGGAAGTAATATGACGTGGCGGACGCTGATTGGTCATGCGCCGCCGTGATGACATGGAATTTCACAGAGAATCACATGACGTTAGAATAGACACAGGATTGGCTGTCGGCGCCTTAATAGTGTTCTCTCCCTCTCCGGTCTTTAACTCCTCCTGAGGAAGCAAACTATACGCAAAACGCGCGTTGAGGAGCGCCATTGCCCTGGTACCTGTCCCAGCTCTGTTGGTATGTAGCCCTACACACTTGCTTTACCTAGTATTTTTGGACCTTGTGTCCGCAACTTTGGTATTCATGCACACCGGTTCATTGAGGCAAGCATACCCTTGCTGTAGATTCTCCATTCATCTGGCTTTATATCCATGGGGATAATTGACTATTTATATATTATATACATTGAGATTCCATTATGTCCATCCATTTGATGGGGCAGGTAGCAGTGTGATGCAGGATTGTGGCTGTCCCTGCTCATTTATTGTCTTATAATACAGTCTTGTGAAAAAATTAGGACACCCTTTGAAAGCATGTGGTTTTTTGTAACATTTTTAATAAATGGTTATTTCATCTCCGTTTCAACAATACAGAGAGATTAAAGTAATCCGACTAAACAAAGAAAACTGAAGAAAAGTCTTTTCAAGATCTTCTGTAAATGTCATTCTACAAAAATGCCTATTCTAACTGAGGAAAAAGATAGGACACCCTTGCCCCTAATAGCGAGTGTTACCTCCTTTGGCTGAAATAACTGTAGTGAGACGGTTCTTGTAGCCATCTACCAGTCTTCGACATCGGTCTGAGGAAATTTTACCCCACTCCTCAATGCAGAACTTTTTCAGCTGTGAGATGTTTGAGGGGTTTCTTGCACGTACAGCCCTTTTCAAGTCACCCCACAGCATCTCAATGGGATTCAAATCTAGACTTTGACTTGGCCATTCCAGGACTCTCCATTTCTTCTTTTTCAGCCAATCTTTGGTTGATTTACTAGTATGTTTTGGGTCATTGTCATGTTGCATGGTCCAGTTCCGCTTCAGCTTTAATTTTCTAACTGATGGTCTCACATGTTCTTCAAGCACCTTCTGATACACAGTAGAATTCATCGTGGATTCTATGATGGTGAGCTGACCAGGTCCTGCTGCAGCAAAGCAGCCCCAAACCATGACACTTCCACCTCCATGCTTCACAGTTGGTATGAGGTTCTTTTCTTGGAATGCTGTGTTTGGTTTACGCCAAACATGTCCTCTGCTGTTGTGTCCAAATAATTCAATTTTGGACTCATCTGTCCAAAGAACATTATTCCAGAAGTCCTGGTCTTTGTCAACTTTATCGCTGGCAAATGTCAGTCTGGCCTCGATGTTTCTCTTGGAAAGCAAAGGTTTCCTCCTTGCACACCTCCCATGCAAGTTAAACTTGTACAGTCTCTTTCTGATTGTAGAGGCATGTACTTCTACATCAACAGTAGCCAGAGCCTGCTGTAGTTCTCGAGATGACACTTTAGGGTTTTTGGATACCTCTTTTAGCATCTTGCGGTCTGCTCTTGGGGTGAACTTGCTGGGGCGACCAGTCCTGGGCATGTTGGCAGTTGTTTTGAAAGCCCTCCACTTGTAGACTATCTTCCGGACAGTGGAATGGCTGATTTCAAAATCTTTTGAGATCTTTTTAAATCCCTTCCCAGACTCATAGGCTGCTACAATCTTTTTTCTGAAGTCCTCTGACAGCTCTTTTGCTCTCACCATGGTGCTCACTCTCACTTCAACAGTCAGGAGCACACCAAACTAAATGTCTGAGGTTTAAATAGGGCAAGCCTCATTCAACATGCAGAGTAACGATCTACTAATTATGTGCACCTGGTGTGATATACCTGTGTGAGATCTGAGCCAATTTAAGAGGGAATACATGTGAGGGTGTCCTATCTTTTTCCTCAGTTAGAATAGGCATTTTTGTAGAATGACATTTACAGAAGATCTTGAAAAGACTTTTCTTCAGTTTTCTTTGTTTAGTTGGATTACTTTAATCTCTCTGTATTGTTGAAACGGAGATGAAATAACCATTTATTAAAAATGTTACAAAAAACCACATGCTTTCAAAGGGTGTCCTAATTTTTTCACATGACTGTATGTATCATGTATGTCTTTTATGGATATTGAATAAAATTGATTTGTATTTTCTCATACCGGTGTGTTACGCACTCCTTTTCTTTATTGTGGTATTATGCCACTCATTTCAGTCAGAACTAGGTACAAACCGTACAGAATTAAGTCCAAGATTCCAAGTGAAGGAGGAGCACCCATATATAAAAAATGTTATCATGTGTATGATCTTGTCAATGCTATACAGTTGTCAATACATTTATATATAGCGGTTATTCAGCATCTTCATGTGTTGCGGGGATCCCAATCACTATTTCTTATCATCCAAACGCCCAACTGTACATCATCTGTAAGTAAAACAAAGGAAACTATTTAGAAAATATAAATAGCACCCCACATATAGTTATCAGGTAGACATAGCAGGGTAAAGGGTAACACCCAGAGGGCAGCAGCCAACTATGTACATATCCAAGGTCTGAACTCAACATTCAACCCTTCTGGTCTTAATGTATCTAATTTCATAATCCAGAGGATTTCTCTCTTTTTAAGTAGTAAGCCTCTGTTTCCACCTCTTCTCGGCATTGGAACATGATCAATAAGCATCCATTTTATATCTCTCTCACTATGACCCATTTCTGTACAGTGTTTTGATACCGGTAAATCCATCAGTTTTTTACGGATGGTGTAGCGGTGATAATTGAAACGTGTTTGTAACTCCAATGTTGTTTCTCCTACGTATAATAATAAACAGGGGCACCACAACACATATATCACAAACGATGAATCACATGTCAGGTAAAAGTTAATTTTGTATGTGAATTTAGTTGTTGGATGTGTAAAGCAGCCTCCCTTTTGAATCTGTTTGCAATTAATGCAATTCAAACATGGGAAACATCCCTTCTTAGGTGTTTTTAAGAAGGTCTGTCCCACTTTTTTGATTCAGCCCACATCCGCATGGACTAGTCTGTCCTTCAGATTCCTAGGTCGCCTATAGGACATCAAAGGTACATTTCTGAACTCATCCACCTCATCAAAACCATATTTAAGAAGGGGCCAGTATTTATTGATGATGTTTCTAATGTGATAGCTGTCTTCTGTATACGTAGTAACAAGAGGAATTCTATTCATTCTATGTGCCTTTATCTTGTTAGTGGTAAGTAATTGCTCCCTACTCACTTCCTCTACTTTTTTCATCTGCATAACAAGACTCCTTACTGGGTACCCACGTTGTTTAAAGGCGTCTTTCATGTTAATCAAGGTTTATTTCAGATGTACTGGGTTGCTCACTATTCTCTTGGCCCTTAGAAATTGACTACTCTGTAAAGTTTTCACCATAGATCTAGGATGTGCACTAGTATAGTGTAGCAGTGTGCTCCTATCCGTAGGTTTGATGTGTATATTACAGTCTATGCCTTCCTCATTAATCGTGATCAGAATGTCAAGGAACACCATTTTCTCACTAGAATGAGTAATGGTGAACTTGACATCCCAATCTACTGAGTTCAGATACGTAAAAAACTCAGCCAGCTGTGTCTCCGTACCCGTCCAGATGAAGAAGACGTCGTCTATGTATCTCCACCACCCCAAAACAAAAGTGAAGTGGTGGGACACATAGACGAACGCCTCCTCCAAATAGGCCACAGTGATATTGGCGTAAGTGGGCACCACATTAGACCCCATTGCCGTACCCCTCATTTGCAGGTAGAAGTCATCACCAAAAAGAAAATAGTTGTTGGTTAATACGGCATGGTGTAATCCTAAAAGGAACTCCTGACATTCAGATGTGTATTCTGAGTTTTTAAGTGCAACTCTAGTAGCCTCCAAACCTAGTTCATGTCTTATGCTGGTATAGAGACTGACTATATCCAAGGACACCAACAATGCACCACTGGGTATAGTTACCTCTCTCATTTTCAGTAAAAAATCTGAAGTGTCCCTAATGTACGACTTAGCGGAAATTGCATGTATCCGCAACACTTTGTCCAGAAAAATCGATATATTACTGAACAGGGAATCCCTAGCCGAGACAATTGGTCTCCCGGGGGATTCAACAGATCCTTATGTATCTTAGACAACAAGTACACAATTGGTGTCCTAGGATACAGCACAGTCAAAAAAGTCTTCAATTTCTCGTCTATTAGGCCACCTTGTAGGCCTGCATCTAGTAATCCTTTAATATTCCTCTCTATATCCCATTTTGGGTCTTGAGATAGTTTTTTCTACACAGAAGGATCATTGAGCTGTCTCATAGCTTCCTCAATATATTTCCTCGTGTCCATGACCACGACCGCACCACCCTTGTCAGCTGACTTGATGGTGAGGTCGTGGTCACGGGCGAGGGCAACCACCACCTCTCTCTCAGCAACAGTGACATTAGGGTGTTTTAAATGCCCAGTATCTCCTTTTTTTAAAACATCAATATCATTCATAACTGATTCCACAAATACATCAATAGCGCCAGCGGGAGTGGGAGGAGAAAAATCACTTTTGGTAAATATGTCGAAATCAGATAATTGTAATTCAGCTCTTACGGTGTAGTCCACATTTTTCTTATATGTAATAAACCAGGTCTTAAGCTTCAGTCTCCTGAAGAACTGGTGCAAATCGATTTCAAATTGCATCCAGTCCGTCCTTTGATTGGGACAGAAGCTAAGACCTTTAGATAACATTTGTAATTGTACATCAAGACATGTGAAGAGATATTTACCACTGTCTGCTGTTGACAATCTTCTTCTTTATTTGTCTCTTGCTTCTGGTTTTTCCATTTTCTGTGTCTCCTTCTCCCACCTCTCCTAGTTGGTTTTCTAAATCCGGAGTTGTAGTCACCCCTAAAAAAGTAGTCGGTAGAGGTGTGTCTTTCCTTTCTTTGGCATACATTTCTTTTGGATTCTTCTCTCCATATTGTTGTTATATTGTGGTAAGTTTCTTAACTTAGTCCAGTTGTATACCGCACCAGCGCTGTAATCTCTCATATCCCTTTGCCACTTGCGTTTAGTGTCCTGAGTTTCCTTATATAACTTCTCCAAATGAGGAGTGAATTTAGATAAATAAGCATCAAAATCCTCACCAGGCAACAGTGATTTCAAGAGGGTTTCTGCTGTGTCCCTCTGTTTAATGGTGTCCATCAGATCCCGCTGGAGAAACTCCATATTAAGTAATATGAGATCTGATGAAAATGTGTTCGCAATTAACTCATATTTGGAGCGAAATTCGTTGTCTTGCATGTACATAGTTGGTTGACAGTGAGTACGCAATCCTCTTGGGATGTGGAGAGCCTTATAATACTCACTTAATGTCGTCGTCAGATGTAATTCCAAGGTAATCATCCTCTTTCTAGCCATCTCGTAATTCTTTTTAACATCCAGAACCGTTGGTGTACTGTAGATAGAAAGCTGGCATCTCCTCTGCATGCACCCAAAATCCTGCTAACGTCATCCTGCGTATATGAAAAAAAGTCTGGTGAAATTGCCCCAGCGGGGTCTATATTACCTCTGTGCTCCATATAAAATGCGTGCCAGTCCACTGAGATTCAATATTCAACACAATTCCAGCAGGTGTGAACAGCACAGCAGTATAATTCGATAGCGGGTGCCAGCGGCTGATGAAGCGATCCAAAACTTAAAAAATACCAAAATCCAAGAGAATCCACGGCACTTCCTTACGTAAAATAAGTAATTTATTCACCAAACAGCAACGTTTCGGTTCGCACACTGGAATCTTTCTCAAGCAGTGATACAAAAAGGGGAGGTGCATATAGTGTGTATATATAGCATGTTACATCTCAATTAATCAGTGAACATAATTAGGTATAAAGCATGATAAATTTCATAAATTCATGTGTAAAGTCAGATAAACATGATTCAAAAACCAATGTGATACATGTGCAAATCTATATGTGACACAAGTATATATCCTATATATATATATATATATATATACACACACACCCATATAGCAAATTATAATAAAACCTGGGGCATATTATATAAGTATATATATATATATATATATATATATATATATATATATAGATGTATGTAATAACTGTGGCATACACACATCTATATATCTATATATATATATATATATATATATATATATATATATATATATATATATATATATATATATATATATATATACCCAGACATACCGGTGGCAATGCATGGCCTTAACCTGGAGGATACAAATCTATCCCCACATATACACTGGGCCCATACTGGCCACACAGGGCCAATATATATATGTATATATTAGAAATATATACATATATATATATATATATATATATATATATATATATATATATATATATATATATTCAAATCTCACAACACATCAGTATGTGGAGGACCTTCGTAAGTATCTTTAACACGCGTTTGCTTTCACGCAGAAGAATCTCGAGAAAGCTGCCGTAAGTAACAAAACGTATTATGATTTAAAGACTACTAAAAAGTAATATGAGGTAGGTGATAGAATATATCTCTAACTTTGCCCGGGATCGGGTTAAAGAAAGAAAATGTCTCCCATCATGGAAAGGTCCTTATGACATTATCGATAAAATATCACCCGTAGTGTATAAGGTGAAATTTAATACCAAAGATGGATTCATAGAGAAATGGGTCCATGTAAATCAATTACAAGTACAGTACAGACCAAAAGTTTGGACACACCTTGTCATTCAAAGAGTTTTCTTTATTTTCATGACTATGAAAATTGTAGATTCACACTGAATGCATCAAAACTATGAATTAACACATGTGGAATTATATACATAACAAGTGTGAAACAACTGAAAATATGTCATATTCTAGGTTCTTCAAAGTAGCCACCTTTTGCTTTGATTACTGCTTTGCACACTCTTGGCATTCTCTTGATGAGCTTCAAGAGGTAGTCCCCTGAAATGGTTTTCACTTCACAGGTGTGCCCTGTCAGGTTTAATAAGTGGGATTTCTTGCCTTATAAATGGGGTTGGGACCATCAGTTGCGTTGAGGAGAAGTCAGGTGGATACACAGCTGATAGTCCTACTGAATAGACTGTTAGAATTTGTATTATGGCAAGAAAAAAGCAGCTAAGTAAAGAAAAACGAGTGGCCATCATTACTTTAAGAAATGAAGGTCAGTCAGTCAGCCGAAAAATTGGGAAAACTTTGAAAGTAAGGGTGTAATGACCGGCGTCACGCAAAGGGAGGGAAATGGGAAGGCCCTGTCCAAGGGAGAGGGAAAGGTGGTGACCCCTGACTCACCTTGCGGCTGGCACCTGACTGCCCTGACGTCCCTAGACGGGTTCCTCACCCGTACGCTGATCACATGCCTAAACCCTGGCTTTCCCTCAGATGAGCCCTGTGTAGTGAACGGGGCAGTGGGATCACTAGTCCGCACCACTGACACTAAGAGGAAAACACCAAGGAGAGGACAGACAATACAGACAAACATATAATCCCAGGTGGGCGACAACAGCAGACCACCAAGGCCCAACAGGGATCCGAAAGGTAACGTTCTGGAACAACAACCAGGGAACACAGTTACACAGCTCCAGTGGGTCAGTATAACAGTCCAGGCAGGAAGCTCTATATCTCTTAACCAGAGAAGTGGGAGATGGGAATATAAGGAGGTTGGGATTGCTGGACAAGAAACAGCTGAATAGGAGAAGCTACGGATCCCTGAGTGAGCCAAAAAGGATTGCAAGGCAAACCCAGAAAGCTACCATTACGAAACAGCACTGTCTTTGTACATCGAACGCGCAGCCACCCGCTGCGACTTCCTGACCCCGGGTATAACTGAGTCAGACGTGGCTCTTGACACCCTCGTGACAAAGGGCTATTTGACCATGAAGGAGAGTGATGGGGTGCTGCGCCAGATGACCTGGCCTCCACAGTCACCGGACCTGAACCCAATCGAGATGGTTTGGGGTGAGCTGGACCGCAGAGTGAAGGCAAAAGGGCCAACAAGTGCTAAGCATCTCTGGGAACTCCTTCAAGACTGTTGGAGACCATTTCAGGGGATTACCTCTTGAAACTCATCAAGAGAATGCCAAGAGTGTGCAAAGCAGTAATCAAAGCAAAAGGTGGCTACTTTGAAGAACCTAGAATATGACATATTTTCAGTTGTTTTACACTTGTTTGTTATGTATATAATTCCACATGTGTTAATTCATAGTTTTGATGCCTTCATAGTCATAAAAATAAAGAAAACTCTTTGAATGAGAAGGTGTGTCCAAACTTTTGGTCTGTACTGTATGTCATCCGAGATCCCAACTGAGAATCATAGAAGGCGATGCTGAATAAGAGAATGAATAAGGATTGCGTTAATCTGATTTCTCTGAGTTTACAGATGTTCCGTTTTTTATTTTTCCTTGCAAAGCATTTTATATAGCAACGCTAGGGAAATTGTATATCTCAAAATATTAAAGAATATGTATTCATACTTTCATTTTCTTTCATTTTTGAAAAAGGAAGTAATTGGCGGAACCAGACTTGATTCCTGGCGACGATGATGAAGACAAAGATACGGATATTGTGCGGATAGTGTTGATCCGAGATGTCCAATTCAAGACGGAACTAATCATCAACCCGAATCTACAGTCGTTTTTTCAGATGTCCCAGGATTGTGAATGATGGGAAATAAGATTTTACTTCAAGAATCTTTGCGAAGTTGGATCCAAAGACATACAGTACAGACCAAAAGTTTGGACACACCTTCTCATTCAAAGAGTTTTCTTTATTTTCATTACTATGAAAATTGTAGATTCACACTGAAGGCATCAAAACTATGAATTAACACATGTGGAATTATATACATAACAAACAAGTGTGAAACAACTGAAAATATGTCCTATTCTAGGTTCTTCAAAGTAGCCACCTTTTGCTTTGATTACTGCTTTGCACACTCTTGGCATTCTCTTGATGAGCTTCAAGATGTAGACCCCTGAAATGGTTTTCACTTCACAGGTGTGCCCTGTCAGGTTTAATAAGTGGGATTTCTTGCCTTATAAATGGGGTTGGGACCATCAGTTGCGTTGAGGAGAAGTCAGGTGGATACACAGCTGATAGTCCTACTGAATAGACTGTTAGAATTTGTATTATGGCAAGAAAAAAGCAGCTAAGTAAAGAAAAACGAGTGGCCATCATTACTTTAAGAAATGAAGGTCAGTCAGTCAGCCAAAAAATTGGGAAAACTTTGAAAGTAAGGGCTATTTGACCATGAAGGAGAGTGATGGGGTGCTGAGCCAGATGACCTGGCCTCCACAGTCACCAGACCTGAACCCAATCGAGATGGTTTGGGGTGAGCTGGACCGCAGAGTGAAGGCAAAAGGGCCAACAAGTGCTAAGCATCTCTGGGAACTCCTTCAAGACTGTTGGAAAACCATTTCAGGGGACTACCTCTTGAAGCTCATCAAGAGAATGCCAAGTGCAAAGCAGTAATCAAAGCAAAAGGTGGCTACTTTGAAGAACCTAGAATATGACATATTTTCAGTTGTTTCACACTTGTTTGTTATGTATATAATTCCACATGTGTTAATTCATAGTTTTGATGCCTTCATAGTCATGAAAATAAAGAAAACTCTTTGAATGAGAAGGTGTGTCCAAACATTTGGTCTGTACTGTACATTGGATGAAAACTACAGGATATCCCATTTTTAGCTTGAAAAGGTACCAAATTGGTACATTGTGCAAGGCAATAATGGCATGATTGGTGCCAAGTTTTCTTACATGCTAAAACCATTGGACACAGGATCTCTGTGATGTTATACATTTCCAGGATATGACTTTATGATGCGACAAAAGACTCGGATAAAATACAGGGTGGGCCATTTATATGGATACACCTTAATAAAATGGGAATGGTTGGTGATATTAACTTCCTGTTTGTGGCACATTAGTATATGTGAGGGGGGAAACTTTTGAAGATGGGTGGTGACCATGGCGGCCATTTTGAAGTCGGCCATTTTGAATCCAACTTTTGTTTTTTCAATAGGAAGAGGGTCATGTGACACATCAAACTTATTGGGAATTTCACAAGAAAAACAATGGTGTGCTTGGTTTTAACGTAACTTTATTCTTTCATGAGTTATTTACAAGTTTCTGACCACTTAAAAATGTGTTCAATGTGCTGCCCATTGTGTTGGATTGTCAATGCAACCCTCTTCTCCCACTCTTCACACACTGATAGCAACACCACAGGAGAAATGCTAGCACAGGCTTCCAGTATCCGTAGTTTCAGGTGCTGCACATCTCGTATCTTCACAGCATAGACGATTGCCTTCAGATGATACGAGATGTGCAGCACCTGAAACTATAGATACTGGAAGCCTGTGCTAGCATTTCTCCTGCGGTGTTGCGATCAGTGTGTGAAGAGTGGGAGAAGAGGGTTGCATTGACAATCCAACACAATGGGCAGCACATTGAACACATTTTTAAGTGGTCAGAAACTTGTAAATAACTCATGAAAGAATAAAGTTACGTTAAAACCAAGCACACCATTGTTTTTCTTGTGAAATTCCCAATAAGTTTGATGTGTCACATGACCCTCTTCCTATTGAAAAAACAAAAGTTGGATTCAAAATGGCCGACTTCAAAATGGCCGCCATGGTCACCACCCATCTTCAAAAGTTTCCCCCCTCACATATACTAATGTGCCACAAACAGGAAGTTAATATCACCAACCATTCCCATTTTATTAAGGTGTATCCATATAAATGGCCCACCCTGTATATTGATGAACATGAAAATTCTTCCGACCTTCTCCCAGTTAGGTCTTAAGGGGATCCTTGACTAACGTGGGAAGAAGGGAGGGGATTTGTCAGCACTATTGGGTATAAAAAGAGTCCATAGTATAAGGCCTATACAGATGTATGGACATGAACATTAAGAAAAACCATTTTGTCTTATTTGGAAAGGGCAGGATGAGGTAAAAACCCTTGGGACTTAGAATCCCTAACTTAACCACCTCAGCCCCCAGTGCTTAAACACCCTGAAAGACCAGGCCACTTTTTACACTTCTGACCTACACTACTTTCACCATTTATTGCTCGGTCATGCAACTTACCACCCAAATGAATTTTACCTCCTTTTCTTCTCACTAATAGAGCTTTCATTTGGTGGTATTTCTTTGCTGCTGACATTTTTACTTTTTTTGTTATTAATCGAAATTTAACGATTTTTTTGCAAAAAAATGACATTTTTCACTTTCAGTTGTAAAATTTTGCAAAAAAAACGACATCCATATATAAATTTTGCTCTAAATTTATTGTTCTACATGTCTTTGATAAAAAAAAAATGTTTGGGTAAAAAAAAAAAATGGTTTGGGTAAAAGTTATAGCGTTTACAAACTATGGTACAAAAATGTGAATTTCCGCTTTTTGAAGCAGCTCTGACTTTCTGAGCACCTGTCATGTTTCCTGAGGTTCTACAATGCCCAGACAGTACAAACACCCCACAAATGACCCCATTTCGGAAAGTACACACCCTAAGGTATTCGCTGATGGGCATAGTGAGTTCATAGAACTTTTTATTTTTTGTCACAAGTTAGCGGAAAATGATGATTTTTATTTTTTTTTTCTTACAAAGTCTCATATTCCACTAACTTGTGACAAAAAATAAAAAGTTCTATGAACTCACTATGCCCATCAGCGAATACCTTGGGGTCTCTTCTTTCCAAAATGGGGTCACTTGTGGGGTAGTTATACTGCCCTGGCATTTTCCAGGGGCCCTAATGTGTGGTAAGTAGGTAAATGACCTGTGAAATCCGAAAGGTGCTCTTTGGAATGTGGGCCCCTTTGCCCACCTAGGCTGCAAAAAAGTGTCACACATCTGGTATCTCCGTACTCAGGAGAAGGTGGGGAATGTGTTTTGTGGTGTCATTTTACATATACCCATGCTGGGTGAGAGAAATATCTTGGCAAAAGACAACTTTTCCCATTTTTTTATACAAAGTTGGCATTTGACCAAGATATTTATCTCACCCAGCATGGGTATATGTAAAAAGACACCCCAAAACACATTCCTCAACTTCTCCTGAATACAGAGATACCAGATGTGTGACACTTTTATTTGCAGCCTAGGTGGGCAAAGGGGCCCAAATTCCTTTTAGGAGGGCATTTTTAGACATTTGGATACCAGACTTCTTCTCACGCTTTGGGGCCCCTAAAATGCCAGGGCAGTATAAATACCCCACATGTGACCCCATTTTGGAAAGAAGACACCCCAAGGTATTCAATGAGGGGCATGGCGAGTTCATTGAAAAAAAAAAATTTTGGCACAAGTTAGCGGAAATTGATTTTTTTGATTTTGTTCTCACAAAGTCTCCCTTTCCGCTAACTTGGGACAAAAATTTCAATCTTTCATGGACTCAATATGCCCCTCAGCGAATACCTTGGGGTGTCTTCTTTCCAAAATGGTGTTATTTGTGGGGTGTTTGTACTGCCCTGGCATTTGAGGGTCTCCGCAATCATTACATGTATGCCCAGCATTAGGAGTTTCTGCTATTCTCCTTATATTGAGCATACGGGTAATGAGATTTTTTTTTTCCGTTCAGCCTCTGGGCTGAAAGAAAAAAATGAACGGCACAGATTTCTTCATTCGCATCGATCAATGTGGATGAAAAAATCTCTGCCAAAAAAAGAAAAAGGAGGGGAAAGGCGTCTGCCAGGACATAGGAGCTCCGCCCAACATCCATACCCACTTCAGCTCGTATGCCCTGGCAAACCAGATTTCTCCATTCACATCAATCGATGTGGATGAATAAATCATTGCCGGGATTTTCTTTTTTTATATATACAAAGTGTTTGCCAAAGTATATGAACACCGCCACCTCCTCAGCTCATATGCCTCGGCAAACATATCTTTTACTGCAGAGAAGAAATCTCGTCTTGCAGCGCCGCATACACCGACTTGCGTGTAATCTGACAGCAGCGCAATGCTTCTGTCCGAATGCACATCAGTGCTGCAGCTAGTCGATCGGTTGGTCCACCTGAAAGGTAAAAAAAACAAAACAAAAAAGAAAAAACCAGGCCGCAAAGCAATAACTTTATTAACTTTAGAACAGAACATATTAACTTTTTTTAACTTTTTTACTTACCGGTAATTTTTTTTTTGTTTAGTTTTTTTTACCTTTATAGAACAAACCTCTCCTTCCCCATGGGACAATGTGCAAAGCGCAAATCGCCCAAAGATGTGGCGAAGTACGTTATGCACTTTATCCCAGGTGAAAGGAGAGGTTTGCAGCAGCTGAGAGTAAAAGGGCCCTAATAGCCCTGTGTGCCTGTCCTGTGAGATGCAATCCCTATGCTAGGTGTACCTGTGTGTGGTACTTCCGGAAACACTCACCAAAGCATAGGGCAGGGTGGTCAGGACAGTCAGGACAGAAATAGCGGGTGTCACGCCTTATTCCACTCCTGCTACAGACACGACATCTTTTTCGGGGTGACGGTTGGGTTGAGGTACCAGGAACGACACTGGGGAAATGTCGCTCGTGTAGACGGCTAACTACACTGGTGGATGGAGCCACCGAACCTCCTGGGTAAAGGAGGTTCTCGATGATCTCTTCCTGGAATTTGAGGAAAGATCGTGTTCTCCCAGCCTTACTGTAGAGAACAAAACTATTGTACAGCACCAATTGAATTAAATATACAGACACCTTCTTATACCAGCGTCTGGTTCTGCGGGAAACTAAATACGGAGACAACATCTGGTCATTGAAGTCCACCCCTCCCATGAGCGCATTATAGTCGTGGACACAGAGGGGCTTTTCAATGACACGGGTTGCTCGCTCAATTTGGATTGTCGTGTCTGCGTGAATGGAGGAGAGCATGTAAACGTCACGCTTGTCTCTCCATTTCACCGCGAGCAGTTCTTCGTTACACAAGGCAGCCCTCTCCCCCCTTGCAAGACGGGTGGTTGCAAGCCGTTGGGGGAAGCCCGCGCGACTAGTTCGCGCGGTGCCACAGGCGCAAGTCCGTTCTAGAAACAAATGCCTAAAGAGGGCCACACTTGTGTAAAAATTGTCCACATAAAGATGGTACCCCTTGCCGAATAAGGGTGACACCAAGTCCCAGACTGTCTTCCCACTGCTCCCCAGGTAGTCAGGGCAACCGACCGGCTCCAGGGTCTGATCTTTTCCCTCATAGATCCGAAATTTGTGGGTATAGCCTGTGGCCCTTTCACAGAGCTTATACAATTTGACCCCATACCGGGCACGCTTGCTTGGGATGTACTGTTTGAAGCCAAGGCGCCCGGTAAAATGTATTAGGGACTCGTCTACGCAGATGTTTTGCTCGGGGGTATACAAATCTGCAAATTTCTGGTTGAAATGATCTATGAGGGGCCGAATTTTGTGGAGCCGGTCAAAAGCTGGGTGGCCTCTGGGACGGGAGGTGGTGTTGTCGCTAAAATGCAGGAAACGGAGGATGGCCTTAAATCGTGCCCTGGACATAGCAGCAGAGAACATGGGCATGTGATGAATCGGGTGCGTTGACCAATATGACCGCAATTCATGCTTTTTTGGCAGGCCCATGTTGAGGAGAAGGCCCCAAAAAAATTTAAGTTCGGAAACTTGGACTGGTTTCCACCGGAAAGGCTGGGCATAAAAGCTTCCCGGGTTGGCGGATATAAATTGTGTGGCATACTGGTTGGTCTCTGCCACGACTAAGTCCAAGAGCTCCGCAGTCAAGAACAGCTCAAAAAATCCCAGGGCCGAACCGATTTGAGCCGTCTCAACCCGAACTCCAGACTGGGCGGTGAAAGGGGGAACTACAGGTGCGGCTGAAGTTGGTGACTGCCAATCAGGGTTTGCCAGCACCTCAGGGATTCTAGGGGCTCTACGGGCCTGTCTGTGCTGCGACGGGGTAACTAGTGCACGTGCCACCGTACCAGCTTCAACTGCCCTTCTGGTGCTCGCCACGTCACCATGTTGTACGGCAGTGCTGGTACTAGGTCCAGGGAGGGCTGCGCTGCTGGTGTATGCCTCACCACGTGATCCGGCAGCGACAGCCCCACTCTGCTGCTCTTGAAGCGG